>NC_133330.1:30586083-30932333 GCF_042186555.1 Aquarana catesbeiana
AGAGAGAGAGCGAGATGGAGAGAGAGAGATGGGGAGGGGGAGAGAGGGAGAGAGAGAGAGATATGGGGGGAGAGGGATGGAGAGAGAGAGAGAGAGAGAGCGAGATGGGGGAGAGGGATGGAGAGAGAGAGAGAGAGAGAGATGGAGGGAGAGAGAGAGAGATGGGGGAGAGGGGGGGGAGGGATGGAGAGAGCGAGATGGAGAGAGAGATGGGGAGGGGGAGAGAGGGAGAGGGAGAGGGAGAGAGAGAGAGAGAGAGAGAGAGAGAGAGAGAGAGAGAGAGAGAGAGAGCGAGATGGGGGAGAGGGATGGAGAGAGAGAGAGAGAGATGAGAGAGAGATGGAGAGAGAGAGAGATGGGGGAGGGATGGAGAGAGAGAGAGAGGGATGGGAGAGAGAGAGAGAGATGGAGAGAGAGAGATGGAGAGAGAGAGATGGAGAGAGAGAGATCTCTCTATTTTTTTTATTGTATTTTTCTTTTTTTTACTCATTGTAATTTTTAGAATTCTATTCCTAATTCAGCAACCCCCCAGTGATACATCCAGCAGACAATGCCTCCTATAATCTGGGTCTCCGAGGAGGACACCCCCTGGACAGACCCCAACCGTTTAAAAGATTCTTGCGGATGGATTGGAAGGCCATTGTAAGCCAATTCTGGAGTACATTGGCAGGTTTCAAGTGGAAATGTCGATGTGTGCTTTCACCCGTGACCCGTTCTCTCTCTTCAATTTTTAGTTTTGGCGCACTGTGAGCATGAGAAGCAGCGGGCTGGCTCTGACATCTGCAATCCCGATGATGGACGGGAGTTCTTTCAACTTGTCAGCCACATCTCTGCCAGCCTGACATTCAACTATCATCCATAATTCATCTGTGGTCTCCCTGATGTCTTGCAGATGTTGCCGCCATAGATAGGCTGTGTATCTGCCAATGGTCATTGTAATTAGGCATTGTTTTCACTCGTTGCTGTAAAAGAGAAACATCTGCTTGTATGCTGGGTGCTGTGATGGTGCGAATGAACATTCAAAAAAGGGAATGAGAAAAATTTGTTAATTCTGAAAGTTTATTGCCATCACAATATGATTTTATACAGTATAATATATATATATTTATTTTTCTTTTTATTTATTTCAGTTACTTATATAGCACCGTCAATTTACACAGCGCTTTACATATACATTGTGCATTCACATCAGTATATATATGTTTAATGTAAATCTTAAAAATGTTAAAGCTTAACTCCAGACACAAATTTTTTTATTCCTTAACCACTTAAAGAGGAGGGCCCATCAAAAAAAAAAAAAAAAAATTAAAAGTCAGCAGCTACGAATACTGCAGCTGCTGACTTTTAATCGGACACTTACCTGTCCCAGGGTCCAGCGATGCAGGGGATCGAAGCCCCGCTCGTCTCCCCCTCCGTTCAGCGGCGCCGGCATTGCAACTGTGGGCGCCGGGCTGTGGCTTTCACAGCCTGACACCCACTGCGCATGCGCGAGCAGTACCTGTAATAGGTCCCAGGTGATTGACAGGAGGGAGGGAGCAGAGCCGAGCCCTTCCTGTGCCGAGGCGGAAGTGATGTCACCATCCCAGGCACTGGAAGAGGCAGACTATGAGGGACCCCCTAGCAACAGGCATTTAGAGGTAAGTAAAAAAAAAAAAAAATTTCCAAATGGTTTTTTTTTTTTTTTTTTTTTTTTAGGCACAGTCATGAATTTTTTTTTTTTTAGGGTGGAACACCACTTTAAGGACCAGCTTCGTTTTGGAATTTAGGTGTTTACATGTTTAAAACATTTTTTTTTTTTGCTAGAAAATTACTTAGAACCCCCAAACATTATTGTTTTTTTTTTCCTAACACCCTAGAGAATAAAATGGCGGTCATTGCAATACTTTTTTTCACACTGTATTTGCGCAGCGGTCTTACAAGCGTGCTTTTTTTTGGAAAAAATTCACTTTTTTGAATAAAAAAAAATAAGACAACGGTAAAGTTAGCCCAATTTTTTTTTATATTGTGAAAGATAATGTTACGCCGAGTAAATTGATACCCAACACGTCACGCTTCAAAATTGTGCCCGTTCGTGGAATGGCGTCAAACTTTTACCTTCAAAAATCTCCATAGGCGACATTTAAAAAAATTCTAAAAAATTCTACAGGTTGCATGCTTTGCGTTACAGAGGAGGTCTAGGGCTAGAATTATTGCTCTCATTCTAATGATTGCGGCGATACCTCACATGTGTGGTTTGACCACCGTTTTCTTATGCGGGCGCTACTCACGTATGCGTTCGCTTCTGCGTGCGAGCTCGTCGGGACGGGGGTTTTTTAAAAATGTTTTAATTTTTCTTATACATGATTTTATTTATTTTTACACTGTTTAAAAAAAAAAAAAAAGTGTCACTTTTATTCCTATTACAAGGAATGTAAACATCCCTTGTAATAGAAAAAAGCACGACAGGACCTCTTAAATATGAGATCTGGGGTCAAAAAGACCTCAGATCTCATATTTACAATAAAATGCAATTAAAAAAAAAAAAAAAGTTATTTAAAAAAATGACATTGAAAAAAATATGTGCCTTTAAGACGTGTTGGCGGAAGTGACGTTTTGACGTCGCTTCCGCCCAGCAGTGTCATGGAGACGAGTGGGCGCCATCTTAGCCTCACTCGTCTCCAGGCACAGCAGGGAGACAGACGCGATCGCCTCCGCTGCTACCGACAGCTCCGGTAAGCGACGGAGGGCACCGAATTGTGGCGGGAGGTGGGGCTCTCCTGCCACCGGATAAAGTGATCTCGCGGCGAATCAGCAGCAGAGACCACTTTTATCTGAAAGCCGTCCGCCGCACGAAAAAGGAGAAACGTACATCGGCATGCGACGGTCGGCAAGTGATTAACAGCCACAAAAAGATGTAAACCTACTTTGCTGACATCAAATGCATTTGCAAACCCAGATATTTTCTTGTTAAAGTAGCAGTGATATCACCCCTGTGCTGTACTGAGCCTGTACAGTGAGCAGAGCTATGGGAGGGGCCCAGCATCTCCCACCCACTACAGGCTGCCTGCAGGAATCTACAGGAGGGGGGCGGAGACAAGACCAGTCACCCTGCACAAGGAAAGAGAGCAGCAGTGAGCGATCTTTATTACAGGAACGTCTCACACAGGATTACTGCACAGATCTGGAAGAAATACACAAAGTACATCAAGGTTCAAGGAAGAATACACATGATTAATGCAAATAGATCATATTTTACTTTTTGGTTATGTGCTGCATATGACCTTTGTATTCATATACACCTAAAAATAAAGAATTGGAAAAGATATTTGATTCTATTTTCAAGTTCAACTTACAAACCTCACTGCAGCCAGGATTTTTGTTTTTCATTGTGGATGGTGCGGGAAAAACCTAAATGTTAAGTGATTATTTCTGTCTGTGATCCTACTGCTGAGATTTTCCCTGCGTTTCCTGTCCCTGTGATATCCTTACAAGCAGGGCTTTATTTCTAAAAGAATAGGTGCAGGAACTCCCCATTTCTGAGTCACCTCTTTTTTCCACCCCCTACCCACACCTGAGCACCATTCCTTGGTTCCACCCCCTACCCACTTCCCAATGCTGCCCTTTTAGAGAATACAGAACCAGGTATTAATTTTGTGGTGCTAATTAATTTGTATGGAATTTGGTAATAACAAGAAAAGCAGTAAAATAGATACCCTGCAGCCAGCAACAATAAAGCCCCCGTCAGCAACAATAGATCCCCCAACAACAATGGACCACCTGTAACAAAATTGTCCCATCATACTGCCCCCATCAAATTGCCCCATCATACTGTCACCATCAAAATTGCCCCATCAAAACTGCCCCATCATACTGTCACCATCAAAATTGCCCCATCAAAACTGCCCCATCATAATTGCCCCATCATACTGCCACCATCAAAATTGCCCCCATCATACTGCCCCATCAAAATTGCCCCATCATACTGTCACCATCAAAAATTGCCCCATCAAAATTGTCCCATCAAAATTGCCCCAATCAAAATTGTCCCATAATACTGTCACCATCAAAATTGTCCCATCAAAATTGCCCCATCATACTGCCACCATCAAAATTGCCCCCATCATACTGCCACCATCAAAATTGCCCTATCATACTGTCACCATCAAAATTGCCCCATCAAAATTGTCCCTATAAAATTGCCACCATCAAAATTGCCCCCATCATACTGCCCTCATCAAAACTGCCCCCATCATACTGCCCTCATCAAAAATCGCCCCCATCAAACTGCCCCATCAAAATTGCCCTAATCAAAATTGCCCCATCATACTGCCACCATCAAAATTGCCCTATCATAATCAAATTGCCCCATCATACTGCCACCATCAAAATTGCCCCATCATAATCAAATTGCCCCATCATACTGCCACCATCAAAATTGCCCCCATCATACTGCCCTCATCAAAATTGCCCCCATCATACTGCCCTCATCAAAACTGCCCCCATCATACTGCCCCATCAAAATTGCCCTAATCAAAATTGCCCCATCATACTGCCACCATCAAAATTGCCACCATCATAATCAAATTGCCCCATCATACTGCCACCATCAAAATTGCCCAAAACTGCCCCCATCATAACTGCCCTCATCAAAATTGCCCCATCATACTGCCACCATCAAAATTGCCCCATTATACTGCCACCATCAAAATTGCCCCATTATACTGCCACCATCAAAACTGCCCGATCAAAACTGCCCAAAATTTTGGATTTTCTTCTACTTTTGATGATAATGGTAAAAAGGACAAATAGGGAGTGCAGACAGCAATAATGACTGACAGGGGTTCTAATCCCTCTCCACTCTATTCAAAGATAATAAAAAAAAAAAGAAGTTTTGCTTTCGTTACATTTTATTATAATAATAAAAAAAAAAAAAAAAAAACGATTTTGGTTGAATTGGTAAGGAACGTGGCACCAATGATCATCCATCAATCCACTGAATACAATATATTGAATTTTTTTAAACATAATAAATATATTGGAAAATACAGCCAATATAAAAAAAAAAGAGGCTGATTTACAGACCCTGCTACTGGAACTCCCCTTAGCAACCAGCTATGTGTACTCTATGGTTACCATTCTACATTTGCTCTCCATGAGGTAAACAAGCCTGTGAATACAATTACAATCCTCTAAGAACAGCCCATCTAGCCTTGTGTTTTACCAAGGGGGTGGCCATACACAATACAATCTGATTGTATAAAACGCATTTACCAAAACTATGTAATATGATGACAAACCTATACAATCCAATCAACTTCTATACAATCACACAGGCCTTTATATTTTATAGTAGTTAGTAGGGCTGGGAAAAAAATCGATTTAAATCTTGAATCGAGTTGAGAGGTCAAATCGATTCAAAATTTAGGCAAATCGATTTTTTTAGATTTTTTTTTTTCACCGCGCCGGTCCGGAGGCGCTGCGGGCATGAGTTTTTAGGCGAGGCCGCGGCTTCGGCCTAGTCCGCGGCTACGGCCGGACGCCGCGGACTAGGCCGAAGCCGCGGCCTCGCCTAAAAACTCATGCCCGCAGCGCCTCCGGACCGGCGCGGACACCGCGCGGGCCTGAAGAACTGCGGGCAAGGAGTTTTTAGGTGAGGCCGCGGCTTCGGCCTAGTCCGCGAGGCCGGACGCCGCGGACTAGGCCGAAGCCGCGGCCTCGCCTAAAAGCTCATGCCCGCAGCGCCTCGGGACCGGCGTGATTTCCAAAAAAAAAAAAAAAAAAAAACTCGATTCCAATCGTGAATCGAGTTTTTTTTAAGAGAATCGAAGATTTTTTTTTTTTAAGAAAATCTCCCAGCCCTAGTAGTTAGTAGATCTAATGGAGATTGCACAGATTGTATAGTGTATAGTCAGGTACAATACTAAAAAATATGAGAATATATTTAATCAGAACTGCATTGGGACGTGTTTACAATCAGTCTGCACACTATAACGCATGTATGCTGGTGTGTGTGTTTTGTTAAGGTGGTGTGATGAGTTGTACTTTTAAAATTTTAACTTTATTAAAGTGTCACAAAACGACATTCCACTGTATGCATGGCAGCAGACTGCGACACAACGAGGTCTGTTGTGCTGCAAAAAAAGGCAGAAATGCTGAATATTTAGTGAAGGAATCTCAATGTACATAGATAATGGCTGTTTTCTGTGTGCTCTTGCTCTTGCATCAAGCCTGTATCTCCATAGCAACAGCTCCATAGCAACAGCTCCATAGCAACAAAAGCCGTTATTTTTCTGGCCAGGTGCCAAGACCACCACTGTGATGTCATAGTACCATGTGATCAGCAGGATAAATAAATATAGAAGCCTCAGAGCAGAGAGCTCATATTGTGAGTTGCTTCTGTGCAGTAAACACCTATTTTGTGTGTGCTACATAGTGTATATTACCTCACATTAGTTCTTGTACGTTTATTCGTATATTTAATTGCACGTTTTCACGTGATTTTAATCGCGTTTGTAAGCTTGCGTTTTCGATAGCTTTTTGCTTCTTTTCCAAGATGTTACTACGTCGATTTTCCGGTGTTAACCTACGTGAGCAGTGGCTGAAAACAGCCGAGGGACGAGCTTACTTGAAAAATCTTAAACTAGCACAGGAAAAAGAAGAAGCATTGAAAAAATGGATCAAAGAAGAGAAACCAAAGGACGTCTTTGAGTTTATCAAGGGCCGTTTCCCTTCTGCCCGTGAACCTCCCTACAAGCCGGAGAAGGTTTTAGCCCGCAATATAGATCATTATGTTGTAGCTCCACCTACGCAGCTCTCAGAAGAAGAGCACTGGCGCATTGGGTGTGAGAAATACCGATATATTGTACACTCAGGAGTTAAAACCCCACGTGGCGAACAATGCAGATTATTTGGATCGCCAATCTATAAAGAATTAGACATTTATGCTCCCATGCTGAATGATGAAGATCTAACAGAATTAAAGGAATTCATCAAAGATAAATATGGGAAATATGAGATAAAAATAGAACCAGAACCAGAGGGCAAAAAGACAGAGACAACTCGTCTGCCTCAAAAGACACAAGACACAAAGCCCAAACCAGTTGATGTTGTGCAGGAAGCCTTCACAGGGCACAACTATGAACTTTTGCAGGAGTCCTGCAGAGTAAAAAGGGAACAGTTCCAAAGATATGATATGAAACTATCAACTAAACCCACAATTCCAAGCTTGGCAACAAAAGGAGCAGCTTCTGAAGATAAAAAGCCACTTGGTAGAGATTTAACAGCCATGGAGGACACACCAGGGCATTTTGTGCATAAAGCGCATGAAGGGTACAGCCTTGCAAAGTATAAACATTTGCAGGAGTTATGCAGGGTAAAGAGAGAGGAGTACGAAAAATCCTCCAGGACACCGTCAACTTTACCCAAAATTCCAAGCCTGGCAAAAAAAGGAGCGGCTTCTGAAGATAAAAAGCCACTTGGTAGAGATTTAAAAGCCACGGAGGACACAAAGCCCAAACCATGGCATGCTGTGCAGGAAGTCATCACTGGCTACAGCAAAGCAAAGGATGAACATTTGCAGGAGTTATGCAGATTAAAGAGAAAACAGTCCGAAAAATCCTCCAGGACACCGTTAACTTTACCCAAAATTCCAAGCCTGGCAAAAAAAGGAGCGGCTTCTGAAGATAAAAAGCCACTTCCTAGAGATTTAAAAGCCACGGAGGAGGACACAACGCCCAAACCATGGCATGTTGTGCAGGAAGCCATTACAGGGTACAGAAAAGCAAAGGATGAACGTTTGCTGGAGATATGCAGTTTATGCAGAGAAGAGTACGAAAAATCCTCCAGCACACCGTTAACTTTACCCAAAATTCCAATCCTGGCAAAAAAAGGAGCGGCTTCTGAAGATAAAAAGCCACTTCGTAGAGATTTAAAAGCCACGGAGGAGGGCACAACGCCCAAACCAGGGCATTTTGTGCACAAAGACAAAGGGTACAGCAGAGCAAAGTATGAACATGTGCAGGAGTTATGCAGATTAAAGAGAGAACAGTGCGAAATACCCTTGCGGCCACCGCCAACTTTACCCGAAATTCCAAGGCTGGTAACAAAAGGAGAAGCACTTCTTAGAGATATAAGAGCCATGGAGGCGGCCAAAAAGCCCGAAACAGGGTGTTTTGTGCACGAAGTCAAAGGGTACAGCAGAGCAAAGTATAAACCTTTGCGGGAGTTCTGCAGAGTAAGGAGAGAGTCCGAAAAAAAAGTGATGCCGCCTAAACCACCTCCACCAAGAGACGGCGGCACAACTCCTCTTGTAGCTAAGCACCGAAGACTTAAACGTCGAGATGTTCCCAAACCGGGTTCAGATGAAGAGATTACTGAAGGGAAGACCGTGGATGCAGCCCAGGTAGAAGAGAATAAGGAAGGCTGCCAAGAATAAATAATGCTGCTCTCTCACTAAGACTTAAAGGACAACATTGAAAATACATCATTTTTTATAATACAATGCTTGGGGGGTTTTAAGGGAAGAACCCAACACAAACCAACCAAGTCTATCAGGACTTCAGTCTATTACCCCAAGCTTGCTGTATAATAGAAGACGCCCGATATGGGTTTTTCTCTGGCCGATGCCGATATTTAGAAAATCGGGGAGGCCGATGGCGATATAACGATGCCGATTTTTCCGGCTGATATTTTTGGATGGGGATGCATTGTGGAGAGGGATGGATGGAGCTGGCCGTGGATGGGGGGGGGGGGGATGCGTTGTGGAGAGGGATGGATGGAGCTGGCCGTGGATGGGGGGGGGGGGGATGCGTTGTGGAGAGGGATGGATGGAGCTGGCCGTGGATGGGGGGGGGGGGGGATGCGTTGTGGAGAGGGATGGATGGAGCTGGCCGTGGATGGGGGGGGGGGGGATGCGTTGTGGAGAGGGATGGATGGAGCTGGCCGTGGATGGGGGGGGGGGGGATGCGTTGTGGAGAGGGATGGATGGAGCTGGCCGTGGATGGGGGGGGGGGGATGCGTTGTGGAGAGGGATGGATGGAGCTGGCCGTGGATGGGGGGGGGGGATGCGTTGTGGAGAGGGATGGATGGAGCTGGCCGTGGATGGGGGGGGGGGGGGGATGCGTTGTGGAGAGGGATGGATGGAGCTGGCCGTGGATGGGGGGGGGGGATGCGTTGTGGAGAGGGATGGATGGAGCTGGCCGTGGATGGGGGGGGATGCGTTGTGGAGAGGGATGGATGGAGCTGGCCGTGGATGGGGGGGGGGGGATGCGTTGTGGAGAGGGAGGGATGGATGGGGAGTTTCCCAGAACACTCCCCAGAAGACAACGCGAGGAGGAGGAGACTGGAGATCACCGCGGTGTAGGAAGTTTCAGATTAGGGCGATCTGCCTAGCAACAGCCATTTCTGGTAAGTTAAAATTTCATTTATTTTTTTTCTCAAAATTTTTAGGAAGATTTTTATGCAATTTTTATTCTTAGGGTGGACCTCCCCTTTAAATAATGTCTGCAGGGGGGGGCACAGCAGCACACATGACATTTTTCTGACTTGCCCTCCTGCATCCAGGCTGCTTTCTGGAATCTATCTGCATGCACCTGATAGGGCTAGGTGCATGCAGATAGACACTGATGAGCTGACCGGCAAATCACATAACAAGCAAAATAGAATCAGCTAGCAGGCTCCGCCCCAGCAGGGAAGGAGGAGGGGCTAGTGCTGGCCACGATCACCTGCTGGGGAGAGGGGAGGTGCTAGTCAGACAGGCAGAGGCTGTATGGAGCTCAGTGCGGTCTATAGTGGATGAGATCTCCATAGAGAAGGGCCTGCGCTCACCTCCCGGGCGTTCTCCTGTCCCACCAGCCCGGCGGCCGCCTGCTTGGCCATGCCGCTCTCATCCAGGCCCAGGCCCTTCACATGGCTGTGTGCGGCGATACGCTGGGTCTTCGTGGTGCTCTTCACCTCCTCGATCTTCATGGTTCCGGTGCTCGGGGGGGGCTCTCGGTCGTCCTGCGCTCTCTCGGTTCTCCTCACTTCCTCTATGCACACACCGGAGCGAGATTCCCGGGCTCCAAGGCGCCCTAGCATGCGGTTGCCAGAGCCTCTGCCAAAGCCCGCCCACCCCGATGTCTGATTTGACAGCGGCTGCTCTTTCTGAGCGCTGATTGGGCCGACCAAGTGTCAGTCTCTTTGGAGGCAGCGACTTCCGCTTGTGTTGCTGTGATCACCTTTTGGCCTTAGCAACGAGGCCTGGGGGGGATACAACAGCCTGAGCTGTAGTGATGAGGGGTGATGGGAGGGGGAGAGGGAGGTTATAGGAGGCAATACACAGAATGAGTTTATATATTGTCCATCAGAAATAAAATGTAAATAAAAGTTATAAATCCATAAACGGCTTCAATAATCATCTACTGTTGTATTGTATCTCATGAGACTTGCATGCCAATGGCTATTTATTTATTATATATATTTATTTATTTGGGTGTAAGACGTGGGCACTGAGAGACTTTGAGGGGGCACTGCTGGCAGCTGTTGGGCACTGATTGGCACATCTGATAGGCACCTCTCATGGGGGCTGCGCTGATAATCAATGTGCTGATTATCAGCACAGACCCCCTCTCTGACAGGGAAAGCCGCCGATTGGCTCTCCCTGTCAGTGCGAACTGAGGAATGCCGTTTACCGGCACTTCCTGGTTCACACGATGATCACGTGGTAAGAGGCTTCTGTCAGGACTCCGGTGTCAGGACTCTGCAGCCCTGATACATGGGAGTCAGCACAGAGAGGGGAGGGTAGAAACTGGTAGGATCAGCCAGCTATTTCAAGCACTGTGCTCTATAACAGGCTTTAAAGGAACAGGATCTTCTTTAATGGTGCCAAAACACACAAAAATATATTTTGTTATAAAAACATCTTAATTTGAGTCCAAAGTTTTAAAAGTAACGGGGGGACAATGAATGTTTTCCACATTTGATAAAAACAATTCAGTGCACATGTACAATATACATATAAGGTAGCTACTGTAACCAGCGTGATGCTTGTTGCTCGACATGTTTCACTTTTCAGCTTCTTCAGGAGCTTATAAAAGCAATATGTAGCTACAAAAAGACAAATACAATCAAAATAAAAAATAAACAACAACAATAATTCCAAAAATTTGCATAAAGAATTATTAGTAAGTATGCATGACCGTAAATAAACATTTCTTCTATCAAAGTAAATGTGTATCAAAAAGATATAACAACATAAATAATATGTTCAATCAATATCCATGAGGGTCTGAGCACTATACAGAGGGGCACACAACATGAACATAAAACTCACCATGTATATAGAATGTAATCATGCACACTACTAAAGGGTCCAAAACTGATATAAGAAAAGGTGCCAACACCAGCGGCGGCAATTTATGGCAAGAGGAGCACAATGGGGCCGGTGGCAATACTAGAAATGTCTATATATATATATTATATATATGTGAAATATATATGCACTGAGGGAAGAAATATATCAAGGGTACATAAAGGCCTCAATCAATTAGATATACAGGTTAGGTTTACCTTAAATGTCATTCAAATGCTCCTTCCACAGAATGTAGAGGGTAGCAACAGACCAATCCGGAACTATTTCTTCCAAAGTGATGAAGGAACAACTTCATGAAGCCATGATGAATGCGGACACATTAAATCAATAGCATCCCCCAGACCACCCACAGTGTCCCATCTGAAAACAAAAAGAGATCATGCACCCATCAGCAAGACCAACATACACATAAGAAGGGCCTGAAGATCAAACTTACCAAGCGTATCCTCAAAACTCACTGCATCTGTCAGAACAAAGACATAGCGGCCACCAGGCCAGACGGGACTGCTGGTGCCAGCCACAGAGCCGGCCATGGAGCGGGAGGTGGCCGCTATGTCGTTGTTCTGACAGATACGGTGAGTTTTGAGAATACGCTTGGTAGGTTTGATCTTCAGGCCCTTCTTATGTGTATGTTGGTCTTGGTGATGGGTGCATGATCTCTATTTGTTATCAGATGGGACACTGTAGGTGGCCTGGGGGATGCTATTGATTTAATGTGTCCCCATTCATCATGGCTTCATGACATTGTTCCTTCATCACTTTGGAAGAAATATTCCGGGTTGGTCTGTTGCTACCCTCTATATTCTATGAAAGGAGCATTTAAATGACATTTAAGTTAAACCTAACCTGTATATCTAATTAATTGAGGCCTTTATGTATCCTTCATTTGATATATTTCTTTCCTCAGTGCATATATATTTTACATATATATATATATATATATATATATATATATATATATATATATACCCTTTTTTTTACATTTGTAGTATTTTCACCGACCCCATTGTGCTCCTCCTGCCATAAATTGCCACCGCTGGTGTTGGCACCTCTTCTTACATCAGTTTTGGACCCTTTAGTAGTGTGCATTAGCTTGATTACATTCTATATACATGGTGAGTTTTAAGTTCATGTTGTGTGCCCCTCTGTATAGTGCTCAGACCCTTGTGGATATTCATTGAACATATTATTTATGTTGTTATATATTTTTGATACACATTTACTTTGATAACAGAAATGTTTATTTACAGTCATGCATACTTATTAATAATTGTTAATGCCAATTTTTTTGCATTATTGTTGGTATTTTTTATTTTAATTGTATTTGTCTTTTTGTAGCTACATATTGCTTCATAATCTCCTGAAGAAGTTGAAAAGTAAAACATGTTGAGCAACAAGCATCACGCTGGTTACAGTAGCTACTTTATGTGTATATTGTACGTGTGCACTGAATTGTTTTTATGAAATGGGGACAACATTCATTGTCCCCCGTTTCTTTGGACTCCAATAAAGATGTTTTTATAACAAAATATTTTATTGTGTGTTTTGGCACCATTAAAATCCCCTTCTGTTCTAAAATTATTTGAAAACTATTGATATATACAAGATAACTGAAACCCTTTCATTGGATCCTTCTTTCCCATTTATCAGGGGTCACCCCCATATGTACACATGTATAGGGATTGCCACGACCATTGATGAGGGGCCACCCCCCACATGTACACATGTATAGGGATTGCCACGAACACTGATGAGGGGTCACCCCTATTTCTTCACTTTGGGGTGCGGTAGAGTAATCTGCAATGCAGCGGTTCCCGGTCCCCGCTTCTTCTATATCAATCCACAGCAACAATTCAAGGGATTACACTAAAAGAGTCTGGGTGTTTAATAATAAGAAACAGAAGCACTGCAGATTACTCCACCACACCCGAAAGTGAAGAATCAGTCCCCTTTTTTTACTCAATTCATTTTAGTGGGTCGGCATAACTGCCAGGCAACTAAAATTTTTATATGAAGGCCAACATTAGTCATCTCCGTGTCCCTGTCATCTTGGGATTATTTATTGTCCCTTGCACTAGAATTTTGAACTTTTCTCTCCATGTTGTTGTATAAAAATATATATATAATGTAGGTAAAGGTGCTAAATCTGATTCTTCTTTTTTATTGCAGATGTACGCAGTATTTACTGCAGACACAGCTCACAAGGCAGGACTACCCCAGTGAGTGAGACAGAATATGAAAGCTACATTGAGACTCCACCAGGATGTGACGTTCACACAGAAACACCACCAGCATGTGACGTTCACACAGAGACCCCTCCAGAATGTGATGTTCACAATGAGAATACTCCAGAATTTCTAGTTTTTCTAGAAGAAGACTCAACAAAAAGTCTGAGGAACCCTCCTACGGACCAGGTACGGCTGTACCAACACAGGTCCCTACACTGGTGGCGGCTGCCACTCCAGTAACCGGAGGGTCCTCCCATCAGGCCTCCATTTTTGTTTTTAGAGCTTATGAATCACCATCAATGTAGCTGAGAAACCAAGACAATTGGTTGTTACTAGAAGAAGGACATCCCAAAAAGGACATCCATGCGGGTGCAGTTGCGCAGACGCACCCTGGGTGCGTTCGGGGCTGTGCACCGGCACCCACACAGATGTCACATTGGGTAGGCTTTTGAGCCGTGTGTTGGACCGGCTATAAGAGGATGTTGGAGGCCTGTATGTTTTTGAGGCGTGAGTTGGACCGGCAATGAGGGGAGGTTGAAGGCCGGTATGTTTTTGAGGCGTGTGTTGGACCAGCTATATGGGGAGGTTGAAGGCCGGTATGTTTTTGAGGTCCTTCATGGAGAAGTCCAAGGCCTTACTCACACGGGGTGTATGAATCTGTACCCTGTGTGGGGGCTGAGTTGACCCCAAAAAGGACATCCATGCGGGTGCAGTTGCACAGACGCACCCTGGGTGCGTTCGGGGCTGTGCACCGGTACCCACACAGATGTCACATTGGGTAGGCTTTTGAGGCGTTTGTTGGACCAGCTATATGGACAGGTTGAAGGCCGGTATGTTTTCGAGGCGTGTGTTAAAACGGCTATGAGAGGAGATTGGAACTCTTTTTGTCTTCAGAGGCGGGAGGAGTTATTCCAGCATTCTTTAGGCTTTCTCTGCTGGAGAAATGAGAACTCTTCCCACCAGTGAGGTCCTTCATTAAAAGTCCAAGGCCTTACTCACACGGGTGTATGAATCTGTACCCTGTGTGGGGGCTGAGTTAACCCCAAAAAGGACATCCATGTGGGTGCTTTTGCGCAGACGCACCCTGGGTGCGTTCGGGGCTGTGCATCGGTACCCACACAGATGTCACATTGGGTAGGCTTTTGAGGCGTTTGTTGGACCAGCTATATGGGCAGGTTGAAGGCTGGTATGTTTTTGAGGCGTGTGTTAAAACGGCTATGAGGGGAAGTTGGAACTCTTTTTGTCTTCAGAGGCGGGAGGAGTCTTTCCAGCATTCTTTAGGCTTTCTCTGCTGGAGAAATGAGAACTCTTCCCACCAGTGAGGTCCTTCATGGAGAAGTCCAAGGCCTTACTCACACGGGGTGTATGAATCTGTACCCTGTGTGGGGGCTGAGTTGACCCCAAAAAGGACATCCATGCGGGTGCAGTTGCGCAGACGCACCCTGGGTGCGTTCGGGGCTGTGCACCGGTACCCACACAGATGTCACATTGGGTAGGCTTTTGAGGCGTTTGTTGGACCAGCTATATGGGCAGGTTGAAGGCCGGTATGTTTTCGAGGCGTGTGTTAAAACGGCTATGAGGGGAGGTTGGAACTCTTTTTGTCTTCAGAGTCGGGGGGGGGGGGGTCTTTCCAGCATTCTTTAGGCTTTCTCTGCTGGAGAAATCCCACCAGTGAGGTTCTTCATGGAGAAGTCCAAGGCCTTACTCACACGGGGTGTATGAATCTGTACCCTGTGTGGGGGCTGAGTTAACCCCAAAAAGGACATCCATGCGGGTGCATTTGCGCAGACGCACCCTGGGTGCGTTCGGGGCTGTGCACCGGTACCCACACAGATGTCACATTGGGTAAGCTTTTGAGCCGTGTGTTGGACAGGCTATAAGAGGATGTTGGAGGCCTGTATGTTTTTGAGGCGTGTGTTGGTCCGGCTATGATATCTATATATATATAGATTGTAGTTTAGGATAAGTTTGGATTTCTTCTGGAGGCGCTTTAAGTGGACAGAACTGATTTACTCTGCTCAGCGGGGGTGGGCCTTAGAGAAGAGAGGCCGCATATGGGCAGCACAGAGGCTTAGAGGTTAGTCTTGCAGCACTGGGGTCCTTGTTTCAGATTCTGACCAGGACACTATCTGCATGGAGTTTGCATGTTCTCCCTGTGCTTGCGTGGGTTTCCACCGGGTACTCCGGTTTCCTCCCACACTACAAAGACATGCTACCTTGCGTTGGTGGTGCAGTGGTGAGCATAGCTGCCTTCCCAGCAGCTGACCTGGGTTCGATTCCCAGCCAACGCCATCTCCAATACTTGGAGTCCTCAGAGAGAAAAGCGCTATACAAGGTCGCTGTCATATGACGACCCTGGACTTTCAGTGGAGATATCAGGATGACGGGTGCAGCTGCAGGCATCATCCACATACTGTATCTTTGTTTTCAGCCGGTGATTTCCTGCAATGTAAAAGCCGTCATAGCGTCTGTTAAGCTGTACGATTGCTTTTACAGGCAGTGAGAGGGGATGGAGTCCTCAAGGTTTTTGGGGTGAGGGGGACAGGGCGTGAGGGGGATGGGCCCTCGAGATGTTCAGGGTGAGGGAGATGGGCTCTTGGGGTGAGGGGGATGGGCCTTCAAGGTGTTCGGGGTGAGGGGGATGGGCCCTCGGGGTGTTTGGGGTGAGGGGGACGGGCCCTCGGGGTGTTTGGGGTGAGGGGGATGGGCCCTCGGGGTGTTTGGGGTGAGGGGGATGGGCCCTCGGGGTAAGGGGGTGGGCTCTCAGGGGGTTTGGAGTGAGGGGGGTGGGCCCTCAGGGTGTTCAGGATGAGGGGGATGGGCCCTTGGGGTGTTGTGGATCGGGACAATGGGCACCACGCTTGGCTGGGGTGAGGGTGGCCTACGGTTTGCTGAGTTGAACGTTGTCATGTTCTCCTCTCACATGGTGAATGACGGCTACAGCGCAGACCTGCTTTGCCGGGAGTACGTCTATTGACGTCCTGCGCGCCCCCTGCAGGGTCGTGTATGGCGCGCTCTGTGATCAGCGAGTCTATGAGACTCGCTGGATCACAGATCAGAGTAGGGGGTCGATCCCGACCCCTTACCACATGATCAGCTGTCAGCCAATGGCGGCTGATCATGTGATGTAAACAGAGCCGGTAAAAGGCTATTGTTTCTGCTCGCTCTGACGGCGTGAGGAGAAAAAAAAAGCCGATCACCGGTGGCTGTGAGAGGGACATCGGTCCCGATGAGCTGCCGCCAGCTCATCTGTGCCCACCTGTGCCACCTGCCAGTGCCACCTAGCAGTACACAACAGTGCCGCCTACCAGGGCAACCCATCAGTGCCCACAGTGCCACCTATCAGTGCTCACAATCAGTGCCTCATCAACAGTGCTGCCCATCAGTGCCACCTACCAGTGCCCATCAGTGCCATCTATCAGTGGTACCTATCAGTGCCCATCAGTGCCACCCATCAGTGCCATCTTATCAGTAGCCATCAGTACCCGCCTTATCTGTCCCCATCTGTGCCGTCTTATCTGTGCCGCCTTATCTGTGCCCATCAGTGCAGCCTATCAGTGCCCATCAGTGCCCACCAGTGCCGCCTCATCAGCGCATATCAATGAAGGAGTAAAATTACCTGTTTGCAAAATTTTATAACAAACTATAAAACATGATTTTTTTTTTTCTAAATTTTCCATTTTTTTTTGTTTGTTTAGCAAAAAATAAAAACCCCAGCTGTGATTAAATACCACCAAAAGAAAGCTCTATTTGTGTAAAAAAAATGATAAAAATTTCATTTGGGTACAGTGTCGTATGACCGCGCAATTGTCATTCAAAGTGCGTCAGCGCTGAAAGCTGAAAATTGGTCTCGGCAGGAGGGGGGTTTAAGTGCTCAGTAAGCAAGTGGTTAAAATATTCCTCAAAAGTCGCAGAGGATACGCACCGACTTACATACACTAACTTTGTAAACACGTAGAATGGGAAAGGAGAAGGGGGATTGTCGCGGTGCTTACAGATAATAATGGAAACCGTATATTTATAGAAAAATATATATCATTTTAATGAGAATAAAGTTAAAACAAAACAGGGCCAGTTCTTTCAGGAATATTCAACATTTAAAGATGAAGGTGGTCATATGGCAATGTTCAGCTTAAACAGAGGTTTCATATTCGCATATTAGCCCGACATGTTTCGCCTACTAGCTTCTTTAGGGGATATACGAATCAATCAGGAAATGCGTAAGACACACCAAACTTCCCGAAAGTGACCACTGCCAAGGGGGACCAACCGACCCGGGGAGAAGAAGCCCTGCGCGGCCACAGAAGACGCACAGTGACCAAGTTAAAAAAAATAAGTTCAGAGCAAGGAGTGGAGGGCGAATCCAAAATAACAAAACTAAATTTCTGACGAGATTGGAATCAAATTCTAAATGTTTTTCGAATTCGATTTGATTAGAATTCAAATAGTTATCGAATTTCCGAATAAGATAAAAAATAAAGCAATAGAATATAAAAGAAAAGAATAGAATAGAAAATAATAGAGTATAATAGAAAATAAAATAATAGAGTAGAAAAGAACAAAATAGAATGGAAAATGAAAGAACAGAATAAAATAGAATACAAAATAAAGGATTATACAGTAATAGAATAAAATAGAAAGAATATAACCATCTTCTGAAATTCAAATTTCAAATAGAATAAATTCAAATTGGAATAGAATAGAAAATAATAAAATAGAATAGAAAAAAACAATAGAATGGAATAAAATAGAAAGACTATAACCGTTTCCCAAAATTCGAATAGAATAAATTTGAATTGGAATAGAATGTAAAAGAATAGAATAGAAAAAACAAAAAGAATAGAATAGAATAAAATAGAAAAAAAAATTAGACAAAATATAACCATCCTCCAAAATTCTAATTTTCAATAGAATAAATTCAAATAGAATACATTTGATTTCAAATAGAACAGACTAGTATAAAAGAATAGAATAGAAAATAATAGAATTGAAAATAAAAGAATAGAATAGAAAATAATAAAATAGAATAGAAAAAAACAATAGAATAGAATAGAAAAAATGAGCCCAGGTTGTCCGGGTGTTGTTTTGGGTGGAGAAGGGAATGGTTCAGGCCCCTGCCAGGATTTGTATTGGTGTCTATGTCCCATCAAGGAGATTTCCTTTCACTTCCTGCCTCAGAGACAGAGCAGGAAGTAATTGATCTCTTCAAAGTAAAATGATATCCCCTCTTAGACAATTGTCACCAGGGGTCCCCAATCAGCCCAACCAGGGTTCCATGGAAGTCTAGGGTTCCTCCAGATGAAATTTTTTTTATTCTGCACATGTCTATTCGAAACATGGACTTCACTCGGGAATCCATTGAAAATTTATGCCAATTCAGCTTTTTTTTTTTATTGCAAGTCTCCAGTGATCTCGGCTCTATAAATCCAGTAATGTCTCTGTAATCGCTGCCTGCAAGAAATTAAGATTTAAATGGAATAAAGGACAACTGAATCAATGGCCTCCGTGATTTAATTTCTCATATCTCCTGCGCTGTGCAGAATCGCCGTCTGGCTGTTCACCGGCAAGGCTACTTCTTGGCCGACGATCACAGGGTCTCTTGATTAGAGCATATGTCTCGGGGTAACTTAATTTATCTGAGTTTTTGTTGTGCACAAGTCATGTTTGCCTGTAGGCCGAATGTCTGGGCTCTCCTGTTTCTGTCAGAAATTACTTTTTTTTTTTTTTTTCTTTTAAGATTCTTTTATTTATTTTTTTTCTTTGCTGATACATTTTAAGAAATATTACCTTTTCTGCAAATAAACTGGTTTCAATATGTTCAATATATGTTCTTTTTTTTTTTAATACATTGGTCATTCTGCAGTGTTAAACCCCCACTTCAGGCAGAAAAAAATGACCCTTGCAATAGCGCCCCCTACACTGCAAGGGTTAAATGCTCGTTAAATGCACACTGGACCTTTTATAACTCTGCTGTTCGGGGTGTCCAGGGCGGCTATTAGAAACCAAGGGGGCCCATACAGCCAACCTAACAGGGCCCACCCCCCCACCCCCCAAAAAAAAAAAAAACACAATATACTATGCTTCAGTTATGGATGCACACAGTGATTGATCAGTACCGATCACTCAGTGTGTTCATTCAGGAATGGAAGAGGCCGGTAAATATGATATATTTACCAGACCCCCCCCCCCCCCCCACACACACACACACACACACACACTCTCCATCCTGAAGGATCTTATTTTGTGCTTGCAGCTGCCAGCGGGAAGGAGAGGAGGGAATCAGGCAGTTTCCCCCTACACTGCAAGGGTTAAATGCTTGTCAGTGGGTGAAGGAATAAGGCCTCATGCACACTTGACATTCATAACACGGCGGTTAGGGGTGTCCAGGGCTGCTGTTTGAAACCACGGGGTCCCGTACAGCTAACCCGACAGACCCCCCCCCCCAAATAAGCACAATTTTACTATGCTTCAGTTATGAATGAACACAGCGAGTGATCGGTACCGATCACTCATTGTGTTCATTCAGGAAAGGAAGGGGCTGGTAAATAGACATATTTACCAGATCCTTCCCCCCCACCCCACTCTCCATCCTGAAGGATCCTATTGTGTGCTTGCAGTTTAGATACAGAAAAAACATCCCACTGCCAGCACATCCAGGAGCAGCAGCGTTTACACACAGGTGTGTAGGTGTTTACTAATTAGGTGACTTCTGAAAGCAATTGGTTCCACTAGATTTTAGTTATCAGAGTAAAGGGGGCTGAATACAAATGAACGGCACACTTTTCAGATATTTATTTGTAAAAAAATGTGAAAACCATTTATCATTTTCCTTCCACTTCACAATTATGTGCCACTTTGTGTTGGTCTATCACATGAAATCCCCAAAAAATACATTGACGTTTTTGGTTGTAACATGACAAAATGTGGAAAGTTTGTCAAGGGGTGTGAATACTTTTTCAAGCCACTGTATACGTGATCCCTCACTTCCGGGTAGGTGGGCGTGCGTTCTGTGTCATCACAATGTTATCCGCTTTTTCAACTCTCTTCTGTGATCTACAAAACAATTTCCCTCTAATGGAGATAAGAAGAGGGGGAGGTGTTTGTAGTTCGTATCAAGAGTGAAAAACTTTGGGTGACAGTGCTGCTTCTCCATGGATACAATGAGTGAATGTTGAAGAAAGTGCGTTACTGGCAGAAACATCAAGAGAAAATAAAGGAAAAAAAAACAAACAAATGCAGCCACCACATTTAAGGACTGGCAAGCTGCAATATAGTACATTTTTGTTTTTTTGGGTTTAGATACTGCTGACCAGTCACGTATCTGGTACGTCATTGGTCTGCAAGTGGTTGTACCAGAATGATGCCTACCCGTTTTTTTTTTTTTTTTTTTTTAGAGCCCACGGTCGGCTCTCTTGTAATAGCAATCAGAGGAGCCAGCTAGCTGCTGGATTGCTATTACAAGCAGCGGGAAGGGACTCCCTCCTTCTGTGGCTCTCTCGGGCTCCCCTGCCCCACTGGGAGACCCAAGCGACCAGCTAGTGTGTCCATCGGCTAGTCGAACCCCCAAATAAAGCCGTGATCGTCTTTGATTGGCTCTCCTGTATGGTAACCTGGAGGCGATGACCTGACATCACTTCTGGTTTACCCGGATGTCAACGGTGCCATTTAAAAAATAAAATAAAAGCATTCTAAAACAACGATCTTGGTATTTTGAATGCTTTTAAAGGCAGAGTAGGGATTTGGGGTCTTATTGAACCCGATCCCTCCATAAAGAGTACCTGTCACATGTCTATTGCTGTCGCAAACAGCGATTGTCCCACACATGTGAGGTATCGCCACGAATGTCAGATCGTGGGCAGTAATTCTAGCACCAGACCTTCTTTGTAAATCTAAAGTAGTAACATGTAAAGGTTTTTAAAGCGTCGCCTGTGGATAGTATAATTTACGCCGTTTGTCGGTGCTGCACGGGTATGCACCATTTTAAAGCGCAATATGTTTGGTATCTATTCGGCGTAACGTCATCTTGTATATTTGACAAAAAAATTGGGTTGTGTCATGTGGTGTGTTTATTTTTTTGCATTAAAATCCAAAGAAGTGTAATTCCCCCCCCCCCCCCCGAAAAAATTGCTGCGCAAATACCATATACATAAAAAATTGCAAAACCCACCAATGTAATATCTAGGGCCTCTGCTTTAAATAATTGTAGAGGTGCACCGAAATTTCGCCCGCCAAAAATTATCGTCTCAAAACTGTGTTTTTGTGTATCTGGCAAAAAAAAAAAAGCCGATATCGAAAGGGGCAGGGTCTGACCTGGGTGCTGCCCATTGCGTTAGTCTCATCCTGGCGCGCCCAGTCCTCCATTCCCTCCTCCTCTCCTCGCTGCGATTTCCGCGTGTCAAGGAGCTGAATTGTATCCACCCCTAAATGATGAAGATGAATAGGGGCGCTATCCCCACTCACTGTGGGAGTGAGACAGGCACTAGCACACACCCTGGTGACGTATACACATACATGTACACACAGTATACACAGACAGATATAAAAAAAACAGATTTATACATACTGTCCCTGGTTTTACTGAGGCTGGCAACCCTGATGGGGCCCCCTAGTGGCCCAGGGCCCTCGGGCAGTGCCCGAGTGGCTCAATGGTCAGTCCGCCCCTGGTGTTGGTTCAGTTTTGATTACATTTTTAAACGATATTACACTATTGGAGCATTTTTTCTCATCTTATATGTGGAATCACTACCTCAAGGAGAGTGTTCAGTTTACATAGCAGTGGATATCTATGGTCGCATGTTAACCCCCATGAGAGTGGGTTGAGGCTTTTTTCGGCCAAACACGAGAGTGGGAGGCCTTAACAGCTGGTGAGTTTGAACGTCAGAAGGGAGTGGAATCACGTCACTGAGGTGTGGTGGATATTTGGATCACAGCATAGCGGAGTGGAGACACCCTCACTTTTGGAATTTTTCCTTATTCCTTCACAGTTTATGTGGACTGTATTTCACTTATTCTATTCATCTACAATATTATTTTTTTTTTTAGTTTATTGATTTATATATATTTTATGTATTTTTTTAGTATTTATTTTTTCAGCCCAGTTTTTAGTGCTGGTACCAATATACCAGTTTCACACAACTGTCACGGGGTGTAATTATTTATAGTTCACTCATTTTATATTTCAGTCATATTGCTTGTCTGATCATCTTTGTTCATTTATTCACTTGTGTTATAGTGTCACATTATATCAGGGTGTTTATATATCTTTTATGCTATAGTAATAGGGGATGTTAATTTGTTTGTTCACTTTAAACTCATCCTATACATATAGCTTCTGTGATTCAGTGCACTTCCAGCTCGCTCTACGTCCCCAGGGTGTGCGCTAGTGCCTGTCTCACTCCCACAGTGAGTGGGGATAGCGCCCCTATTCATCTTTATCATTTAGGGGTGCATTCAGCTCGCATATTTTAAATTTAAAGTGGCAGCTCCACTTGGGTCGTCTTTCATTCTGTCAAGCGCAGAGGTGTTAGTACGGGTTTGGGCGGTGTTTACCTACAGTTTATATCAAGGAGCTGAATTGCCCAGGCCGTAGTAACAATGTCCCGTCTCCTGTGATAGACGGCACACTAATCCAGTGGCGGTACATTGAATCAGTGTGACGTGATCACAGGAGGCGCGACGTTGTTACTGCGTCCCGACAATTCAAATCCGCTCCGTGACTCAGCAGGAGATCGCCGCTCTGATCCGGGCACTGGCAGGCTGCATCCACAGGCACTGGGGAGGCTGATGGGCACAGGCAGGCTGCATATGACGGGCACAGGCAGGCTGCAAATGACAAGTACAGGTAGGCTGCATATGACGCACACTGGTGAAGCTGCATTGTTCTCCTGTATCATGTCTGCTAGAGGTGCACCGTATGGAAATTTTTGCTAATACTTTTAGTATTGTGTTTAAGTAAGAGACTGCAGACATGATACAAGAGATGGTCAGAGACTGAGGTTGTGATACAAGAGATGGTCAGAGACTGAGGACATGATACAAGAGATGGTCAGAGACTGAGGACTTGATACAAGAGATGGTCAGAAACTGAGGACGTGATACAAGAGATGGTCGGAGACTGAGGACGTGATACAAGAGATGGTCGGAGACTGAGGACGTGATACAAGAGATGGTCAGAGACTGAGGACGTGATACAAGAGCAGGGGCGGATCCAGAGTCTAATCTCGGGAGGGGCACTGCCAGAAAATACCTTTTTTTTGCGGGCAATTTATCGGGGAAACAGCTGGTGTTGGCACTTCAATCATCACGGCACCATGGTTATTATGGTGTCAGGATGATTGAAGCGCATTATTTCTATTCTTACATTGTAATATAAAATTAAATAGTTCAACTCACCATAATGCAGAATCAGTGGGAGCCCTGGGTGTGTCACTTTCCACGTCGCCTGCCACCAAATGCGGATTGTCACTTCCAACGTCACCTGTCACCAGATGCGGATTGTCACTTGCCGCATCACCTGCCACAAGTTGTGAATTGTCACTTGCCACGACTCCTGCCACACGTTGTGGATTGTCACTTCCCACGTCACCTGCCACACGTTGTGGATTGTCACTTGCCACGTCACCTGCCACACGTTGTGGATTGTCACTTGCCACGTCTCCTGCCACACGTTGTGGATTGTCACTTGCCACGTCTCCTGCCACATGCTGTGGATTGTCACTTGCCATGTCACCTGCCACACGTTGCGGATTGTCACTTGCCACGTCGCCTGCCACCAGATGCGGATTGTCACCTGCCGTGTCACACTTTCCTGCTAAGGTGGTCTCTTGCTATGTCCCAGCGTCAGGCAGCAGAGAGATGATGTAATCTCTCTGCTGCACACAGCTGCCTTCACAGTGAGGGCGGAACTGCAGGGATGCAGGGCGGGCGCAGGGTGGTGAGAGATGTCATCTCTCTGCTCCCGTGCCCGCCGGCTCCCTGATTGGCCAGCAGACCACTCACAGTCACATGGAGCTGCCCAGCTACCCCCCCTCACCCGCCCACTCACCGACTCACTCACTGACCGAGCCGCCTGCACTGTGGAGCCGCCTGCACTGTCAGCCACGGTGGAGCCGCCCGCACTGTCAGCCACGGCGGAGGCTGAGACTCGAGTTTGAACTCCGCTCCGACGTGACGGTGACTCACTCACTGTGACTGACGTCACTCGTTGCTAACGCCTGGGCCGCCTGGCGTCTAGCAACGAGTGCAGGGAAGAGGCTCCACCCACCTTCTCCTGGTATGTATCCAGCTTCAGTGTGAGTGACCGCTGCTGCCCGTACTACACACATAGACGCGAGTCTCTCTCTCAGCGCTGCTGATCGGCACATGTGAGAGAGAGACTCGGGCCGGCAGCGGCAGGAGACAATTTCAGACGGTGCTATTATTTCGGGGGGGGGGGGCAATTGCCCTGTTGCCCCCCCCTGGATCCGCCCCTGTACAAGAGATGGTCAGAGACTGAGGACGTGATACTAGAGATGGTCAGAGACTGAGGACGTGATACAAGAGATGGTCAGAGACTGAGGACGTGATACAAGAGATGGTCAGAGACTGAGGACGTGATACAAGAGATGGTCAGAGACTGAGGACATAATACAAGAGATGGTCAGAGACTGAGGACGTGATACAAGAGATGGTCAAGAGACTGCAGACTGCATTTTTCTTGACCTTTCTTGCACTAAAAGTGCCAATAATGGCCAACAATAAATTCATATTAATTTAAATTGATGATATTAATGAAAAAGTCAAATATAATACAATTATATACAAAAATATTAATATTTTTTAAAAACTGTCATTTTTGGTTTCGGTTTTCAGCAAAGTGCATCCTGCTTTTTCGGTTTCGGCACCAAAATTTCCATTCGGTGCACCTCTAAAAAATATACATTATGTTTTGGGGGTTCTAAGTAAATTTCTATCGAAAAAAAAGAAAAGAAAAAGATTTTTATATGTAAACAGAAATTCCCAGAAAAAGCCTGGTCTTCAAGTTGTTAACAATAACTTTTTTCCTTCTGAGTATAAATGTTTTATTTATTTTTTTTTGCTGGACACATCTGCGCCTGTTATATTTTTGTAATCCATACATCCGGGATTCTGCTAAGCCTGCGACACGTGCAAAAGCATTGGATGTTATTCCAGATCTTGTCTTACGAATACGAGTTAAACTTTTGCCCTTTTTTAATATTTGTCGGAAGGACTTCCTGGCAAGGAAAGGGTCACTGAAATCTGTAGATTGGAAATTCCTCGAATAATTGAATCTGGTCCCCCCCCCCCGCTGTCACCAAATGATTCCTTCGCGTCGTATTCACCAGACGGATCTGTTTCCATTTTCCGGCGAAAAATCTCCAAAAGCCGAGCATTGTTTTCTGCCCGATACCGGCAGTACATTTTGAACTCGTGCGAGCGCTCGGGGGAGACGAGATTAGGGGGGTGCTGATGTTAGCCGGTGCATCTGTGTGTTCATTGTGAGCCGGGTGACGCAATGAACGCCGAGCCTCCAGATCAAGGGATCAGCGGCCTCATTACAGGAGTTCAAGACCAGGCCGCATTAGGAAAGCAGGAGATATTCAACTTTTTTTTTTTTTTTTTTCTTTTTTTTGAGAATGAAGTTGTATTTTGTAAGGTCACAGAGCAGCCAACTCCACAATATTGAACAATCTGACTATCGCAGTCACTTCAGACTCAACTGAACCTTCAGTTTAAATCGGCTAAATACGTTCCAAGTGTTTCAAACAAAAGGTGCTCAATGGTTACAGTTTGTTTCCTAAAGCTGCCACAGCCTATATATAGAAGCCTGTCCTCTGCCAGCATGCTGAAAAAACAGGATCCTTGCTGTCTGTAAGTGGGTAAGCAGTAGTCTCTCTGCAGAGGCACGACACAGCCCCAGCTGGGGCAAAACGAGAGCTCTCCAATTTGCAGGTAGCAAAATATTTGCTGGATGCTTTCTCTCTGTAAGTCATTAATGTGATTGTAAAGGCTTGTTTTTTTTTTGTTCCCTGTAAAAATAATAAATATGTCATACTTACCTCCTCTGTGCAGTGGATTTGCACAGAGAAGCCCAGATCCTCCTCTTCTGGGCTCCTTCTTCAGAGCTCCTGGCCCCTTCCTCCTGTTGAGTGCCCCCCACAGCAAGCAGTTTGCTATGGGGGCACCCGAGCTGAGCAGCAGCTCTGTGTATCCATTCAGACACGGAGCCCTGACCCGGCCCCACCCCTCTCTCCCCTGATTGGCTAGCTGACTTTGACAGCAGAGGAGCCAATGGCACTGCTGCTGTGTCTCAGACAATCAGGTAGGATAATCTCGGACGGCTGAGACACTCGTGGACAACGCAGGACAGAGATGGACTTCGGGTAAGTGTGAGGGGGGCTACTGCACACAGAAGGCTTTTTATCTTAATGCATTAATAGAAAAAAACCTTCTCCTACTTCCACAGCAAACTCATCTGGAAGTTCAGCCCCCCCCCCCCTCCTTCCCCCACTGCCTAGTTATTCACAAAGCATTGCACGCTTCATGCATGCGCAGTAGGGAACCAGCTGTGAAGCCGCAAGGCTCCATTGCCAGTTTCCCTTACCCGAGATGGCAGCGGCAGACACCGTGGGATCCCTGGACAGGTAAGTGTCTTTATGTTAAAAGTCAGCAGCTACAGTATTTTGTAGTTGCTGACTTTTTTTTTTCTGAAGGAGCCTGGAGCTCCGCTTCAAGCAGTAGTCTCTCTGCAGAGGCACGACACGCATCATGCTTGCAGGGGACAGGCTTTTCCAGGGCTTTTTTACTCAGGGAATAGGTACAGGAACTCCACCCTTCCGAGTTATCCTTCGTCTCCGCCCCCTACCCGTCCCTGAGCACCATCCCTTGGTTCCACCACCTACCCACCTCCCAGTACAGCACCTTTCAGAGAATACAGAACCAAGTATTTTGTGCTGCTCAGTAATTTCTGTGAAATTTGTTAATGAAAACAAGAAAGATAGTAAAACAGATCCCTTGCAATGAGCAACAATAAACCCCACCCCAGCAACAATAGACTCCACCCCAGCAACAATAGACTCCACCCCAGCAACAATAGACCCCACCCCAGCAACAATAGACTCCACCCCAGCAACAATAGACTCCACCCCAGCAACAATAGAATCCACCCCAGAAACAATAGACTCCACCCCAGCAACAATAGACTCCACCCAGAAACAATAGACTCCACCCTAGAAACAAAGGACCCCCCCCCAGCACCAACATTCCCCACACAATAAATGACTTTCCCCAGCAACAATGGACCCCCCACAACGAAGTACCATCCCAGCAACAATGGACCCCCCACAACAAAAAAACACCCCAGCAACAATAGACCCTCCAGCAGCCAGCAATAATAGACCTCTCCCTCAACAGTAGATCCCACCCAGCAAGATAAGACCCCCCCCCCACCAGCAACAGTAGACTTACCCAGCAACAATAGACCCACCACAAAAAACAGATCCCCACCAGTGACAATAGATACCCCAGCAGCCAGCAACAATAAACCTTCCAGCACCCCTTGCCAGTACATACATTTAGTGCTGGAGGTGCCGGAACTGCGTTCCCCCGCGTTCCCGCTGAAAAAAAGCCCTGCTTACAAGAAATAAGGGATCGGTGTCACCAGGACAGAAAGACACAGAATATTACATATACAGGGCAGTCCTATTTGCTCATTATATATTCAGATTCTTTCCTGTTAATTTCTCTCTTTTCTTTCTCTCTCTTCTCTCTCCTTTGATCCATCCTTCCTTCCGTTCATTTTCTCTGTTTCTTCCTTCCTCTCATTAATTTTCTCCCTTTCCTCCTTCCTTCTGTTCATTTTCTCACTTCCTTCCGTTCTTCCCTTCTTGCTCATTGTATATTCAGACCCTCTTTCCTGCTAATTTCTCTTCCTCTCCTTTTTCTCTCTTATGCCCTGTACACACGATCGGAATTTCAGCCCGCAAAAGACCGATGAGAGTTTTTCATTGGAAAATGCGACCGTGTGTATGCTCCATCGGTCTTTTGCTGGCAGAATTCCAGCCAGCAAAAGATTGAGAGCAGGCTCTCAATTTTTCAGTTGGGAAAAGTTCCTATCCGAAAATGCGATCGTCTGTGGCAATTCCGACGCGCAAAATCCCTACGCATGTTAGGAACCAATTCAACGCATGCTCGGAAGCACTGAACTTCATTTTCTCGGCTCGTCGTAGTGTTGTACATCACCGCGTTCTTGAGGGTCGAAAGTTCAGCAAACTTTTCTATGACCATGTGTATGCAAGACAAACTTGAGCGGAATCCCATCGGAAAAGCCATCATATCTTTTTCCGATGAGAAGACCGATCGTGTGTACGCGGCATTATGGTTTCCTTCCTTCCTTCCTTCCTTGTCTCCCAATTTCAATCACTTCCTCCTTGCTTTCTTCCTTCCCTCCCTCTCTTCCTTCCTTCCTCCATCTCTCCCTTCCTTCATTCCACCATTTCTGTCTTTTTTCTCCCTGCCTTGGTGGTTGCTCATTATATTTCCTGTTTATTTTTCCTCACTCTCTCTTTTTCTCTTGCTCCCTCTTTCTCTTTTCTTCTCTCTCGAGCTTTCCGTCCTTCCTTCCTTATCATCCCTTTCCTTCCTTCACTTCTTCATTGCTATTTTCCTACCCTTCCTTCCTTCCTTCCTTCCTCCATCTCTCCCTTTCTTCATTCCATCTTTTCTTTCTTTCTTCCTTTCTCTCCTAGTCTTGGTTTCTCATTCTATTTCCTCTAATGCTGTGTACACACGATCGGAAATCCGTCCAGCAAAAGACTGATGAGAGCTTTTGGACGGAAAATACGACCGTGTGTATGCACCATCGGACTTTTGCTGCCCGAATTCCAGCCAGCAAAAGATTGAGAGCATGTTCTCTATTTTTTGGTCGGGAAAAGTTCCTATCTGAAAATGCGATCGATCGTCTGTATGCAATTCCGACGCGCAAAATCCCTACGCATGCTCGGAAACAATTCGATTCATGCTCGGAAGCATTGAACTTCATTTTCTCGGCTCGTCGTAGTGTTGTACGTCACCGCTTTCTTGATGGTCGAAAGTTCCGCAAACTTTTTGTGTGACCGTGTGTATGCAAGGCAAGCTGGAGCGGAATCCCGTCGGAAAAGCCGTCATATCTTTTTCCAACCAAAATCCCAATCGTGTGTACGCGACATTACTCTAACTCTTGCTCACTCTCTCTTTTTTTCTCTCTCATGCTTTCCTTTCTTTCTTCCCTCTTTCCTTCATTATCCTCCATTTACTTCACTTTCTCCTTGCTTTATTTCCCTCCCTCCATTCCTTCCTTCCTTTCTTCCCTTCCTTCCTTTCTTCCCTTTCGTTCCTTCCTCCCTCCATCTTTTCCTTCCTTCATTCCATCCTTTTGTCCTTCCTGCCTTTTCCCCCCTGTCTTGGTGGTTGCTTATTATATTTCCTGTTAATTTCTCTTGCTCCTTCTTTTCTCCCTTCCTTTCTTTCTCCTTTCCTTCTTTTCTTTCCTCCTTTCAGGGCCGCTGATAAGGCAGGACAGCCAGCCCTCCTGTACTGGGCCCAGGCCTCATCGGTTCAAAAGGGGGGGCCCATGTAGCAGTACCACCTTGTTACTGACACTTGTGACTCTTGTGCGGTGCTGCCATCTTCTACTTTTCTTTTCTTCCTCCAGCTGTACTGCAGGGGGGATCGGTTCTAGTATCTGTAACCCCTTCCCCCTGCTGTCTGGGACCCCTGTTTGCCCCTTTTCCCTGTAGTGCTGCCATTTTTCCAACTCTCCTCTCCCACTGGCAACTGCTGAGGGCACACAGGTGGGTTATTGTGTTATTTCAGTATAATAAGCGGAGGGGCACACCACCCTGAATGAACACTATGGGGTTGCAGATATTGCCTCCGTGCCACTATTCATGGGTCTTCTGCCATGGCTGCAAAGCTTAGCATTAGCATTTTAGAAAAAAATATAATTCAATATTTTTGGAGGAAAGGGGCCCTGTCAAGTAGGCTGTACAGGGGCCCCGTGATTTCTTTCAGCAGCCATGCCTTCTATCTTTTGGTGTAGTGTAAAAGGGGATGATTAATGCGCTACCCAAAAGAAAAGAAAACAGCTGCCACAAAACCATATGACAAAAAGGGAAAACAGATTTAAAATTAAATTGTAGCGCTAGAAACACACAAAAGATATTAATAATGAATAAAATTCAAAGTGCATATAGACGTAATGTCCCAGAAAAAGCAAATATGTGATCCAAAGGAAAGAAAGTCCACAATGAGAATGGATAATCCGTATATCAATTCTGTCTGCTTCTCAACCTTCAGCTGGTATATCATCTATTTAAGTGAGTAGATAAAATACGCTTACCAGAGAAGTTGGATTCTACTGCCATGAGCATAGAATCAATGGAGCTTGATGCCACCCAGGGCGAAGCTGTGAAGTGTTGGAGGCAAAGGTAGAGCCTCTACCCGGGCCGGGACGTCCCCTCTACGCCAACGGGAGCAGAGACGAAAATGGGTTCCAGAAAACGTGGTGGTTTCTCAGTTCACCAGGGTATGTGGAAAAAAGAGAAGAGATGCTTCCACATAGTATAACTTCTGGGTGTTTTTATTCATAAAAAACCACGATACATATAAAAAAAATGTGATCACAAAGATAGAATAAAAAGCAGTGTATAGGGTCTGTAAAAAGCCGCCCTACGCGTTTCGGTCCAATGACCTTCAACAGGGGCATGCCAGCCATATACCAGCTGAAGGTTGAGAAGCAGACAGAATTGATATACGGATTATCCATTCTCATTGTGGACTTTTTTTCCTTTGGATCACATATTTGCTTTTTCTGGGACATTACGTCTATATGCACTTTGAATTTTATTCATTATTAATATCTTTTGTGTGTTTCTAGCGCTACAATTTAATTTTAAATCTATCTTTTGGTGTAAACTGAAAGCAGAGCTGAATAGAAGCAAAGGCTGTCTACAGTATTACTGGAGACCAGTGGCGGCTGGTGCTCCATTTTTTTTGAGGTGGCGGAGGGGGGGAGGGGGGCGGCAAACAAACCACCCGCCACCTCCCGCCCCTTGGGGCGGTCTGTCAGTCAAACCCCACCTCAGTCAAAATACCCCCCCAACCCCATCGCTCAGACGATCGGCAAACCAAACACCCCCCCACCCTGTTGCTCGTCCGCCAGCCCCCGCACTTACCCCATCTAGATTGAGAGCAGCTTCAGCAGGTTCCCCCTACGTGTCCTCCTCAGTGGCTTCCCCCTTGTGTCTCCTCCTTGGCAGCCAATATGGTCATTTCACCTCTTGGCCAATCGGGTCTTAAGACCTGCTTCCTCATTGGCCGGGAGGAGAAGCAGGAAGACAATAGTGAATATTATTTCGCTATTGTCACATAACTGGGTGGGCTCAGTGCTCTGCGCATGGAGCCCACCCTTTTTTAAAGCCAATTAGAGTCTCAGGCTCTGATAATGTGCTTTAAAAAAAAAACCCTTGAAATCCATGAGTCCGGTGCCCTGCCTGTAGATTAGGGGCCAGGTGTGTGGATTAGGAAGAGGAGGGGGGGGGCGGTGCCCCCTGTGCCCCTAATGGAGCGGCTGCCACTGCTGGAGACCTCTTAAAAGTTCTGCATATAGTAGATCTTTGCCCATATTGACTTTCTGAAAGGTCGGTATTTGTATAGGTGGCCCCACCCCTTTTCCCCCTCCGCCACACTCTCCTTCCCATCCCCCATGTGACACTGCTTAGGCCTTGCTAGGGCTGGGGAAAAAATCGATTTAAATCTTGAATTGAGTTGAGAGGTCAAATCGATTAAAAATTTAAGCAAATCGACTTTTTTAGATTTTTTTTTTTTCACCGCGCCGGTCCTGAGGAGCTGCGGGCAGGAGTTTTTAGGGGAGGCCGCGGCTTCGCCCTAGTCCGCGAGGCCGGACCCCGCAGACTAGGCCGAAGCCGCGGCCTCGCCTAAAAACTCCTGCCTGCAGCTCCCCGGGACCGGCGCTGTCACCGCGCCGGTCCTGAGGAGCTGCGGGCAGGAGTTTTTAGGGGAGGCCGCGGCTTCGGCCTAGTCTGTGAGGCTGGACGCCGCAGACTAGGCCTAAGTCGCGGCCTCGCCTAAAAACTCTTGCCTGCGGCTCCTCAGGACCGGCGCGGTGTCCAAAAAAAAGACGTGAATCAAGTTTTTTTTTTAGAAAATTGCAGATTTTTCTTTTTTTTTTAGAAAATCTCCCAGCCCCAGGCCTGGCCATTGGTTGCTTTGGAACAGAGCTCTGTCACAAGGCCGACTCCTCCTACTCCAAAAAAATGGAGTTTCAGGCCAGGGGGTGCTATAGCAGTCAAAGAAAAATATCCCAATGCCACAGGGAACATAGGAGCACCTTATGGCGGCCCTTATGCCGTGGGGCTTTTGGCTGGATAACTTTAAAAACCAGTGCACAGTCTCTTTAACGGCTTGTAATAATAGAATGCTTCAAGCATATGTTCCAATGTGTAATCGGGAATCACGATCTCTCTGCTTCCTATAACGGTGACATGAGCTGATTGTGGAAACGTCTTTCCATACCGCTGCTATGTAATTAGGAGAAGATAATATTGTTTTTGTTCTTTCATAAAGCTGGTGAGGCGGATGCAGCCTGGTGAGATATTGCAGGGACGGAGGATGCTCCTCCTGTGAATCTTCACACTTTCGTTTTTTTTTCCCTCTTATGAAATTATCTTCCCCACCGCTGGCTTATTTCCAGAAATATCCTGGTAATTATTATCCAAAAATTCCCCTACTGTAGGTCTTCTGCACTTTACTACTTGGCTCTTGCTTTGAGGTCACCTCTAAAGAGCACCTGTCATTTAGTACTAATCATAGCCCTGTAAATATCAGAGGGAGCTTTGGAAGCACCTCGGGCTATTCATTTGCTTCGTGGCGCTCTCAGGTTGGAATTGCCATGTGCGCGCGGTAACCTCCAGATCTGAAACGGGTGATCTGAGGCAGACGACCCAGTAAACACCGGGCTTTTCTGTTGTGTGGAGCTGACCTGAGCATTGCAGGCAATATTAGAGCCATGCTATCCTGTTTAGTACAAAGCCGCGTACACACGATCGGACTTTCTGATGGGAAATGTGTGATGACAGGCTGTTGGCGGTAAATCTGACCGTGTGTACGCTCCATTGGACAATTGTTTTCGGACCTTACGCCAGCAAATGTTGGCTAGCAGGTTTTCAGATTTTCCGCGGACAAATGTGTGTTGTCGGATTTTCCGAGCGTGTGTACACAAGTCCGTCTGACAAAAGTCCAAAGTACAAACACGCATGCTCAGAAGCAAGGATGAGCCAGAAGCGGTCGGTCTTGTAAACTAGCGATCGTGATGGAGAATTAACATTCGTGATGTGGCAAATTATGAAATCTGGAAATGCAGCGCACAATTCTCTTCTTCTTTAACCACTTCAATACTGGGCACTTATACACCTTCCTGCCCAGACCATTTTTCAGCTTTCAGCGCTGTCGCAGTTTGAATGACAATTGCGCGGTCATGCTACACTGTACCCAAACTAAATTTTTATCATTTTGTTCCCACAAATAGAGCTTTCTTTTGCTGGTATTTGATCACCTCTGCGTTTTTTATTTTTTGCTAAACAAATAAAAAAAGACCGAAAATTTTGAAAAAAATAAAACTTTTGCTTTTGTTTCTGTTAAAAAATGTTGTAAATAAGTAAGTTTTCTCTTTCACTGATGGGCACTGATAAGGCGGCACTGACAGGCACTGATACGGCAGCACCGATGAGGTGGCACCAATGAGCGGGCACTGACGGGCACTGATGATGGGCACTGATATGCGGCACTGATGGGCACTGGTAGGCAGCACTGATGGGTGGCACTGATATGCAGCACTCATGGGCATTGATAGGCGGCACTGATGAGCACTCATGGGTGGCACTGGTTGGCACTGATGGACACTGATAGGCGACACTGATGGGCACTGAAAGGCGGCACTGCTGGGCACTGATAGGGTGGCACTGATAGGCGGCACTGATAGGCGGCACTGCTGGGCACTGATGGGCACTGATAGGCGGCACTGCTGGGTACTGATGGGCACTGATACGTGGCACTGATGGGCACTGATACGTGGCACTGATACGCGGCATTGATATGAGGCACTGATAGGCATCCCTGGTGGCACTGGCAGTGGTAGGCATTGGAGTGGGCACTGATTGGCAGCTGCCTGGGCACAGATTGGCAGCTGCCTGGGCACATAGTGGTATTTCCCTGGGGGTCTAGGGGCATACCTGGTGGTCCGGTGTGGATGGCTTCCCTGGTGGTCCTGGGCGGCTTCCCTGGTGGTCCTGGGCGGGATCCGAGGGGGGGCTGTGCTGATAAACAATCAGCACAGACCCCCCCTGTCAGGAGAGCAGCCGATCGTCTCTCCTCTACTCGCGTCAGAGACTCTTTACCTAGATCGGTGTTGCAGGGTGTCAGACTGACACCCAGCAACATCGATCGCCGTGATGCGCGCCCCCGGGGGCGCGCAGCGGCTCGATATTCCTGATCACGCCATATGACGTCCGGTCAGGAATATCAAACCACTTTGCCGCCGTCATTTTGTAATAGGGCGGGCGGCAAGTGGTTAATGGGATAATAATGAAGCTGCTTTGCTGGTGATACTGATGGAGTTATTGCAAACTAATTTTCAAAGGCTTTTTTTTCTAGTCATCAGATATCAAGAATAATATCAAGAATAATATTTATATTCATAATATCAAGAATAATATTATTACCGTATATACTCGAGTATAAGCCGAGGCACCTAATTTTACTACAAAAAACTGGGAAAACTTATTGACTCGAGTATAAGTGTGAGAAATGCGCAGCTACTGTAAGTGGAAAAGAGGGTCAACAATGCCCATTTGCAGCCTCACTGTGCCCATTTGCAGCCATAGGTCCCCTGAACTTCAAACTCATTAGTTAAGGGTTCCTAGATGCCCCCTAGCTGCAGCCAAAATTTGGGGTCTCTAGACCCAAAGGGTCCCGAAATGACATTGCTGCAGATGGACACAGTTGACCGAATTTGGGGCCCCATATCTCGGGGCCACTTAGAGCTAGGAACCCCAAATTTGGTGTTCAAACCTAGTGGAACTAGCACTACAACATATCCAAAGCTGGGGTTCCTAGCAACAAGTGGCCCCGAGATAAGGGGCACCAAATTCGGTTCGGAAAATGTCAAGCACTTTTCTGCAGCAGAGAATGCCATTTCCGTTAGCAGAAGGAGCCCAAAGGGTGGCGCTAAAGATCTGAAAAACAACGTATTACGTCTAGTACGTCACCACCTTCGTAATTGTTGGCCAACAATTGTGTGGCCGTGTGTATGCAAGACAAGTTTGGGCCAACGCCCTTCGGACAAAATTCCACGGTTTTGTTGGCCAACAATCCGATTAATCACCACCTTAATCAGCCACAGAACCTGTGTAATTAATATGTGTTCGGGTTTAAAGGGATGAGGTGGCAACCCTAGCCAGAAGAAATCTGCAAAACACTTTATTCTGCACCCAGCGCCGGTGTTAACCTGCCCTAAGACTTTAATGTTAATAAGATGTCGTATAGCAGTATATAAAACGTCCCCTTGCAGCTGGTTGTTTAGCCAGTTCCCACACCAGGGCCTACAGTGAAATATTTCCAGTGATGGAGGGTCCAAAATGACCAGTTGTATCTCTATGGCTCCGATCTCCCTGGCCATAGGGCCATGTCAGGAAATATATATGTACTTGATCATGAGGGACCCTTCAGATTACAGTGGTTACAGGGCTTGGTCTGTCAGGGGGACGCATCTGATGCCCAGGCCCAAAAATCACAGGGTCACAGCGGGATACGGGGCACATGTTCTCACCCCCGCCAAAGTTGGCTGTCTGGCCTTCACCAGGCCATCACCCATGTCCTGACCCCATCCCTCTTGATACGCTCACTGGCCACTTTATTAGGTACACGTTGCTAGTTCCGGGTTGGACCCCCTTTTGCCATCAGAACTGCCTTCATTCTTCATGGCATAGGTTCAACAAGGTGTTGGAAACATTTCTCAGAGATTTTGCTCCATAGTGACATGATAGCATCACGCCATTGCTGCAGATTTGTCAGCTTCACATCCATGATGCAAACCTCCCATTCCACCACATCCCAAAGGTGCTATATTGGGTTGAGGTCTGGTGAGTGTGGAGGCCATTGGAGTACAGGGACCTCATTGTCCAGTGGTGAGGTGATTGGAGCTTTGTGACATGGGGCATTATCGCAGGGCCGGGACAGGGACTAAGCTAAAATAAAGATTAAAATTGGAATTGGAATTGAACTAATGAAATGTCAAAATTGAAACGGTATGACTCTAGACACCCATGGAATGGACTCTCATGTGGGATCATATGTACATATCAAGTAATGTTATAACAAAAGAAAGAGAGAGAAAGAAAAAGGGAAAGGTGTAACTGTAATTGATTAATGGTGAAACTGAATACGGAGGTTCTTAAGCTTTACCAATAAAAGAGTTGATATCCCACTCCACGTTCAGGCCGAACGGCGAGTAGGATTGCAACTCATAGATCCAGAAGGTCTCTAATTGTGAGACCCCCTCTGGTCTTAGCCCCTCCCCTCCAAGGGGGGATATACCTGTCTATCACCAAAAATTTGGTCCCTTTAGGATTGCGGTTATGATGTAATTTGTAGTGCTTAGGTACGGTATGTTTTGTATCTCCACTTTTGATCAGGGAAATGTGTTCAGCAACTCAAATGGAAAAATTGCGAATAGTGTGGCCTACATATTGTTTCCCACAAGGGCAGGTGATCAAATAAACTACATACTGGGTGGCACAGGTACAGAACCGTCTGATGGAATATTGCTTATTGGTGACAGAGAATATAAAATCAACTGTTCTACTCCCCACTCCTGAGTTGTGTTGACACACAACGCATATTCTGCAGGAGAAAAAAACAGTCAGTTCATGGAAAACAGACTGACGTGTAGGGGGATTAATAATGTTAGAAGTTAAAAGTTTTCACATCTGTACAGTTCCTACGTAATCTTAGAAACCGGCTGCGTGGGACGGACTGAAGCCATGATGGATGATGGCAACTATCAGTTGGAATGAAGCCATTTCTATCGGTTGGTTTGAAGAATGTTTGAAATTCTTATTTCAAATATTTTTGATTCGGATTTCTAAATCTAAGAAATTGATCTTATCCGTGCTGGTGCTATAAGTCAAGGAGATACCCCTGTCATTTCTGTTCAAATGGTCAAAGAATGCCCGCAATGATTCTGCGCTGCCATTCCATAGGAGGAGGATGTCGTCTATATGTCGTCTATGTCGTCTGAACTAGGTTGTCCATCCCTGTTGGTTGTATCATAACAAAAGTCTGTTTGACACGCAGAATATATGTTCTTGCGTGTTCCGGTAAGCCTCCTCTTCATATGGTGGTGGTTCTTCTTCCTTCAACTACACATCCCGGTTTTCTGAAGGGACATTTCCATTGAAGTTTCTCACAAGGGAGTTCTGTACTTACTCATATGAAGTCTTGAACTATTTTTGTCGAATAGTATCAGTTTTCCTTGTGTGGGCAATCATATTTATTTTTATTTATTTATATACACATTTATGTTTTTGTTTATGTTTGAGTGTTATTTGGGCTCACTGCCCTTTTGTTTGGTTTTTGTATCACATTATCTCTTAGCGCTACACTATTTGTTTTTGCCTATTTTGCCATTTATTCAATTTGGTGTGTTAGCTGCTATTTTTGAGGACAGCGCTGAATTATTAATAGTATCCCAAGGGCCTGATAAAGGCAAGAAAGGGGTCACATCTGGCCTCCGGGCCGCAGTTTGGAGACCACTGCACTATTCCCTAAACTGTATGCAATGATTTCACCCCCACCTTCTCACCAAAGGGAAGACCCAACCTCTCACTAACAGGATCCACATTAGAGTCCATTCACCCAACCCGATGGGTTATGTTGCACGATTGGCTGAACTAGGTTATTATTATTTTTATTATTCATTATAATGTCATAATGAATAATAACAGTAATAAACATAATAATTATTACTATACTAACAATAATAATAACTATTATGATTATTATATTAATAATAATACTTATTATTCATGATATCATAATAATGAATAATAACAGTAATAAAAATTATAATTATTATTACTATACTAACAATAATAATAAATATTATAATTATTATATTGATAATAATACTTATTATTCATGATATCATAATAATGAATAATAACAGTAATAAAAATAATAATTATTATTACTATACTAACAATAATAATAACTATTATGATTATTATATTAATAATAATACTTATTATTCATGATATCATAATAATGAATAATAATAGTAATAAAAATTATAATTATTATTACTATACTAACAATAATAATAAATATTATGATTATTATCTTAATAATAATACTTATTATTCATGATATCATAATCATGAATAATAACAGTAATAATAATAATAGTATTTTATTATATTTAATTCTAAATGATTGCTTTAATCTAACACTAAAGCTAGCCATACACATTACAACTGTATCGTACAAATATTAGACTTTAGACTTTAGATTTAACATTAGACTTGTTAATCATATTGCTCTGACTGACCCTCACACTTCAAAGTTGTTGGTAAATCTAAAAAGAGGATATTACAGGTATTGCGCAATCAGATTGTACGGCGTCCCCCTGGCTGTGGGAAGGCGGCAGGCGTTGTGAACTTGGGGCGTAAATGTAGAGCCATAACCTGACAAGGCTTCCCTAGTGAAATGGGAACAGTAAATGAATGTTCTAGAGGGCAAATGAGAAATGTCAGGTCTGATCCATCTAGAATAAACCTTCATTTGGCTGGAGGTACCCGGAATAAGAGGTTTGTATCAGCGAAGCGAAGGCGCTCTTCTCCTGCATAATCACTGCACTATGTGAAATAAACACAGTGGACAGGACAGGAATATTGCCACTTCTGTAATTTACTTCCTAAATGTATTCCTTCCACAGAAAATGCACTGGTCGGTAATTTATGTTCTCTTTAACCCTTTTAATGCCAAAGCCGTTTTTGCATTTTTTTTTGCAGACATATACAAATGCACATTTTAGTCCTGCAGGTTAATTAAAAGTCCCAAACATTATATATTTTATGAAACCAGAGACCCTGAAAAATAAAATAGTGGTAGTTGGAATTTTCTTTTTTTCTTTCAAATGCATATTTTTAGTAAAAAATAAACTAAAATGAATTGTATGGATAAAAGATGAGGTTGCGCTGAGTAAATTGATACCCAACATATCAAGTCTATGCGAATTGGATGTGGGTTTCACAGCATCCAATTCGCATAGCAGGAGATTGTGACAGGCTCTCTATGGAGCCAGTTCACATACAGTATCTCACAAAAGTGAGTACACCCCCTCACATTTTTGTAAATATTTTATTCTATCTTTTCATGTGACAACACTGAAGAAATGACACTTTGCTACAATGTAAAGTAGTGAGTGTACAGCTTGTATAACAGTGTAAATTTGCTGTCCCCTCAAAATAACTCAACACACAGCCATTAATGTCTAAACCGCTGGCAACAAAAGTGAGTACGCCCCTAAGTGAAAATGTCCAAATTGGGCCCAATTAGCCATTTTCCCTCCCCGGTGTCATGTGACTCGTTAGTGTTACAAGGTCTCAGGTGTGAATGGGGAGCAGGTGTGTTAAATTTGGTATTATTGCTCTCACTCTCTCATACTGGTCACTGGAAGTTCAACATGGCACCTCATGGCAAAGAACTCTCTGAGGATCTGAAAAAAAGAATTGTTGCTCTACATAAAGATGGCCTAGGCTATAAGAAGATTGCCAAGACCCTGAAACTGAGCTGCAGCATGGTGGCCAAGACCATACATGGGTTTAACAGGACAGGTTCCACTCAGAACAGGCCTCGCTATGGTCGACCAGAGGAGTTGAGTGCGCGTGCTCAGCATCATATCCAGAGGTTGTCTTTGGGAAATAGACACATTAGTGCTGCCAGCATTGCTGCCGAGGTTGAAGGGGTGGGGGGGTCAGCCTCTCAGTGCTCAGACCATACGCCGCACACTGCATCAAATTGGTCTGCATGGCTGTCGTCCCAGAAGGAAGCCTCTTCTAAAGAAGATGCACAAGAAAGCCCGCAAACAGTTTGCTGAAGAGAAGCAGACTAAGGACATGGATTACTTGAACCATGTGTTGTGGTCTGATAAGACCAAGATAAACGTATTTGGTTCAGATGGTGTCAAGCATGTGTGGCGGCAACCAGGTGAGGAGTCCAAAGACAAGTGTGTCTTGTGTACAGTCAAGCATGGTGGTGGGAGTGTCATGGTCTGGTGCTACATGAGTTCTGCCGGCACTGGGGAGCTACAGTTCATTGAGGGAACCATGAATGCCAACATGTACTGTGACATACTGAAGCAGAGCATGATCCCCTCCCTTCAGAGACTGGGCCGCAGGGCAGTATTCCAACATAACAACCCCAAACACACCTCCAAGACGACCACTGCCTTGCTAAAGAAGCTGAGGGTAAAGGTGATGGACTGGCCAAGCATGTCTCCAGACCTAAACCCTATTGAGCATCTGTGGGACATCCTCAAATGGAAGGTGGAGGAGCGCAAGGTCTTTAACATCCACCAGCTCTGTGATGTCGTCATGGAGGAGTAGAAGAGGACTCCAGTGGCAACCTGTGAAGCTCTGGTGAACTCCATGCCCAAGAGGGTTAAGGCAGTGCTGGAAAATAATGGTGGCCACACAAAATATTGACACTTTGGGCCCAATTTGGACATTTTCACTTAGGGGTGTACTCACTTTTATTGCCAGCGGTTTAGACATTAATGGCTGTGTATTGAGTTATTTTGAGGGGACAGCAAATTTACACTGTTATACCAACTGTACACTCACTACTGTACATTGTAGCCAAGTGTCATTTCTTCAGTGTTGTCACATGAAAAGATAGAATAAAATATTTACAAAAATGTGAGGGGTGTACTCACTTTTGTGACATACTGTACCTCAATTGCGTCTTTGGCTCAGGGCCAAATTCAGGCAAAGATTCGTCTCTGAAATGGAGAACGGGGACACACAGCGTTCCTGTGAGATCCGCAACCGGTTCCAGTGTGAACCGAGCCTCAAAACTGCACATGCCCATGAAATAGCCACAAACTATATTACCTAAAATTCTCTCCAGGCATCCATGAGCCTTTACGGCTCATCAGTTTAGAGTTAACTGTGAATGATGGCCATAGAATTATTGCTCGCACCCCAGTGTGCATGGCAATATCTATATATCATGTAGGGCAATTGTTTTTTTTCCCATATAGGCACATCTGATGTATGCATTTATATTGATATGTATGTTTTCATCTTGCCACTTCCAGCGCTGGGCTGACAGAAGTAGTAGTGCCCCGCTGTCACTACTCCTGTCAGCCTTATATTAGACAGAGCACCCATCCCTACGATCCACACTGCGCCCAGGGAAACTATTCCTTCTGCCCCCCCCCCCTGTCCCGGCCCTGCCTGATAGTAACAGCAGTTACCAGCTATGATGCTAAATTTAAAGAACACAAGCACCAAACCAAACAGTAAAAAAACGAACTTAATGCGGACTTTCAATCATTTTTTTTCAAGTTTCCATCTATTAAATCTTCTGCCCTTGTTGTTTTAACTTTGGATTGTAAAAAAAAAATAAAATCTGCCAGTAAATACCTTATACAGCCCACTTCCTGTTTCTTGTCTGGTCATTAGCCTAGGCTTATGACATCATGTACAGCTCTCTCTCTCACTCTTGTGAGTTTGCCAGGAAATGAGGGGGGGGGGGGAGGGGTGTGTCATAAGAGGCCCAATGAGAGCTGCAGAGCTGGAGGCGTGCCTCTGTGTGTGTCTGTGTAAATCCAGGAAGTGAACAGGCAGCAGCTTCAGCTGCCCACAGTTAAAATGGCTCAGTGGAGGGAGATTTCTGCAGCATATTTGGCAAAGTACAGAATCACAGTATATATAAAATAATATGCAAAGTGGTTGGAGGGAAGCTTCAGAATGGCAAAGATGTTTTTATTACAAATGATGTGAGCAGACTGCAGTTCCTCTTTAATATATTGTCATGAAACAAAAGTTGGTAAAGGCAAGCAAGTATAAAAGGTGAAACAATAATGGTAATAATAACACTTAATATACAGAATATCTAGCTATAAGTATAAGGTATAGGGAGACACTTCCCACCCAGAACAGCATAAACAGTAATAATAACTCTACCTGAAGTGCAGTAGTGAGCAGTAAAAGGCATATACAATAAATCTCCGATGTTATACTGTCAGAGTGCCCGGTGGCTATGCCAGGCCTTCAGCCCATCTGGTAATCACTGCCATGAAGGGGCCAAGAAAAGATATAGAGAAATATAAATGTTTACTTAGCACAGCAGGTGCCTATTGATTGCAGTGGGAAGGGTATTTGCATTGCATGTTGCTAGCATTTTCCATCTCCATAACTCTTCTATAGGAAAAAGTCTCCCTGTATGGCATCTGCACTAATACAACACCCAAACTAAAGAACATGCTAGTACACCTCACACAGACCCCGTATTATACATGTGCAATAGTTTTCGTTTCATTCGTTTTTTTTTTTTCGGGTCATTTGTTATGATCGCAAATCAAAAATTAGAAAATTCGTAATTTCGAAAATTTGAAAAAATCCAAAAGAAAATCCGAAAATTTTAAAGAACAAAAATCCGAAAATTCTAAATAATAATAACTAACTAACAATAACTACTTTAGCTATTAAATTATAGGTATTGGAATTTCTTTTCAAATTTGGTTGTTAGTGAACGTAACGAATACGAATTTATCCATAGTTACGAATATTCCGAAATAATGAATGCCGCATCTAAACAAATTGAATGGAACAAATTAATAATAAATAATAATAATAAAAAGTTTTTTTTATTATTGTTATTTATTATTATTAATTTGTTGTGTTCCATTCATTTAGATACGGCATTCTTTATTTCGGATAATGCGTAACTTCGGATAAATTCCTATTCGTTACGTTCACTAACAGCCAAATTTGAAAGGAAATTCCAATACCTATATTTTAATAGTTAGTTATTATTTCAGATTTTCGAATTTTCGGATTTTCGAATTTTCAGATTTTTGAATTTTCAAATTTTCAGATTTTCAATTTTTTGAATTTTCGAATTTTCGATTTTTTGAATTTTCGATTTTTCGATTTTTCATATTTCTGATTTTTCGATTTTTCATATTTCTGATTTTTAGATTTTTCATATTTCTGATTTTTAGATTTTTCATATTTCTGATTTTTAGATTTTTCGAATTTCCGAATTTACAAATTTTCAAATTCGAATATACAAATATTTAAAAAAATTAGTTAAACAGGTTTTTGTTATTTCGTTTCCAAATTACCGAATTTGTCAAAATTTGTTAAAAAACGAATTCGGAACGAAACGATTTGCACATGTCTACCCCATTTATCAAAATGCCTGAAAGAGGAACTGTCTGTGTTGTCTAGAAATGAACCGCTATGTTTTCCAAGGAAGGACAGGAAAATGTTCAGCTCCAGAAACACTTTGGTAATGAGGAATACTCGTTAAGAACGTCAACCCTCGTAATGCGCCACGATGTGCTGATCTGTGAGATCACCTCTCCATCAGATCCCGCGGAGGCGGGAGGAGGTCTCGCGGGTTTAGACGGGCCACCAGGCAGACGTCGTACGAATCGTGCATGGGGGCCCTGGTGCAAACCACATTCCATTGGTTCTCCCACGGGTCCAGCTCTAGAATTTCCTTCGTGATCACTTCGTGGCGATCTGAAACATAAAAATACAATGACTGCCTTGTTTTCGAAGGCATTGCTAATTAGAAAAAAAAAGCAGAGCAGGAAAGTACTAAGAAACAGCAACAATAAATTCAGAAATATCAAATCACGTACGTGTACGTAATTTGGCGCAGCGGGGCCGCCCTCCCGCTGTATAAGTGTGGTGGGCAGTCCTAAAGCGGTTAGGCTTGCCTTGTAATTTATGGACTCTTTAAAGGTATATAAGGTGTAAAGGTTGGTGTTGCGCAGACTCTTGAAGTGTATAAAGTGTATCGCAAACTATGTTAGATATTAAATACCATTAGAAGGATATAAATAAATTGTACAAACTCATAAAACATATAGAGTGCTTCACATAGTGTAGTCCTTTGCAGAAAAATAATAAAATAAAGTAAATAGTAGTTCGTTCTCCAACTGTGATGTGCCAAATACAATCACTATTTTGCAAATAAAGTGCTGTTTTCCTGCATATATACAGCTGAATAAGTGTGCTTTTAGACATGTGCAATTCGTATCCTTCCAAAGTAGTTTTTTAACGAATTTCGACAAATTCATTAATTCGGAAATTAAGGAAGAAAAAAAAAGTTTAACAAATTTTTCCGAATGTTCATAAATTCGGATATTTGAACATTTATAAATTCGTAAATTCGAAAATTCTAAATTCGGAAATCCAAAAACCCGAAAATTTGAAAATCTGAAATAATAACGAACTAATAATAACTTAACTATTACTAACTATTAAATTGTAGGTATTGGAATTTCCTTTCAAATTTGGCTGTTAGTGAACGTAACGAATTCAAATTTATCCAAAGTTTCGAATTATCAGAAATAACGAATGCCGCATCTAAACGAATGGAACGTAACAAATTAATAATAATAAACAATAATAATAATAAAAGCTTTTTATTATTATTACTATTTATTAATTCATTCTATTCCATTTGCTTAGATGCGGCATTCGTTATTTCGAATAATTCCTAACTAATAACTCTACCTGAAGTGCAGCAGTGAGCAGTAAAAGGCATATACAATAAATCTCCGATGTTATACTGTCAGAGTGCCCGGTGGCTATGCCAGGCCTTCAGCCCATCTGGTAATCACTGCCATGAAGGGGTCAAGGAAAGATATAGAGAAATATAAATGTTTACCTAGCACAGCAGGTGCCTATTGATTGCAGTGGGAAGGGTATTTGCATTGCATGTTGCTAGCATTTTCCATCTCCATAACTCTTCTATAGGAAAAAGTCTCCCTGTATGCCAACTGCACTAATACAACACCCAAACTAAAGAACATGCTAGTACACCTCACACAGACCCCGTATTATACATGTGCAATAGTTTTCGTTTCATTCGTTTTTTTTTTTTCGGGTCATTTGTTATGATCGCAAATCAAAAATTCGAAAATTCGTAATTTCGAAAATTTGAAAAAATCCAAAAGAAAATCCGAAAATTTTAAAGAACAAAAATCCGAAAATTCTAAATAATAATAACTAACTAATAATAACTACTTTAGCTATTAAATTATAGGTATTGGAATTTCTTTTCAAATTTGGTTGTTAGTGAACGTAACGAATACGAAATTATCCATAGTTACGAATATTCCGAAATAACGAATGCCGCATCTAAACAAATTGAATGGAACAAATTAATAATAAATAATAATAATAAAAAGTTTTTTTTATTATTGTTATTTATTATTATTAATATGTTGTGTTCCATTCATTTAGATACGGCATTCTTTATTTCGGATAATGCGTAACTTCGGATAAATTCCTATTCGTTACATTCACTAACAGCCAAATTTGAAAGGAAATTCCAATACCTACAATTTAATAGTTAGTTATTATTACAGTGGAACCTTGGTTAACGAGTAACGCGTTTAACCAGCATTTTGAAAGACAACCAACTTTTTTTTTTTTAATTCTGACTCGGTTTGCAAGCAGAATTCAAGCTAATGGGGTGTGCAGTACCGCATTTGGCCAGAGGTGCGGGGGCACCGGTGACACTCGGAACGGTTCGGAAATACTCGGAAATACTCAGGAACACACGGAAAAACTCAGTTCCCGAGTGTTTCCGAGCCTTTCCGAGTTCAGCCGAGTTGTCCCTGAGTATTTCCGAGGCTCTCCGGCGCCCCCCAACCTCTGGCCACATGCGGTATTGCATGCAATAGAAGTCAATGCGGAACAAATTATCTTCGTTTCCATTGACTTCTATGGGGAAACTCGCTTTGATATGCGAGTGCTTTGGATTACAAGCATTCTCCTGGAACGGATTATGCTCATAATCCAAGGTTCCACTGTAGTTAGTTATTTATTCTTTTGAATTTTGGATTTTCTTTCTTGTTTTCGGATTTTCAAATTTACGAATTGCAATCATAACGAATCACCCGAGAAACAAAAAAAAACAAAAAACAAATGAAACGAAAACAAACTAATTTTTTGGCAGTGCACATGTCTAATCTCTACCCTTCTAGAACTCTCACCTCCCACGCTCTCCCACGCTCACTCCACATGTTAGGGTAAAAGAAAGTATCCCCCCCATGGTGTAGTATTTTAAAAGAAATGATTTTTATTTAAAATAGTATCTCTTACATATAAAAACGCTCTGTGCTGTGTTAACACAGTGACTTGCCAGTCTCTTGCATCACTTTCGATCCAGAATGCCCTACGTGTTTCGTCACGGCACGTGACTTCATCAGGTCCCTACTATTTACTTTATTTTATTATTTTTCTGCAACGGACTACACTATGTGAAGCACTGTATCTGTTTAGGAGTTTGTACAATTTATTTATATCCTTCTAATGGTTCTTAATATCTAACATAGTTTGTGATACACTTTATACACCTCAAGAGTCTGCTCAACACCAACTTTTAGGCTGGGTTCACACTATTGTGAATTGGATGTTGGTTTCCCCGCATCCAATTCGCATGTCAGGAGATTGTGACCGGCTCTCTACGGAGCCGGTTCTCACATTTCCGGTGCAAATTGCAGACGAGTCCTGTGCGTCTTCTGGTCCGTTTCAGGTCCAAATGCAGCCAAAAATTCAGACCGAAATCGGACCTAAAACAGTGAACGGGGAAGCACCAGACCCCTGCTGTGAGCCGCATGCGTGCTGCGGTGTGAACCCACCTTATATTGTCTTTAATTTGTGGGAATACAATTAGGTGGATGCAGCAGCTCATTCATCATTTTATTATTTACACAGCAATTAGGCGATTCACTTTGAGGCTCCATGCACACTGAAGCTCATAAACGGCTGTTTTTGGGAGTTTGGGTGTTTTTTTTAACAGCCCATAAACTCCCTTCTATGTTATCCTATGTGTCCATGCACACATGGACATTTTTGGATGTTTATCAGCAGTGGAGTTTATGGCCTGGTTTCTGAAACGCCATAAAATCGCATTCAGGAGTCGTTTTTCTGGCCACAAAAAATGCCAAACGCTCATAAACGCTGATAAACGTTGATAAACGCTCAAAAATGTGGCTCACCAGCGTTTTTTAATGTTTTTGATCCATTGAAAAAAAAAAAATAAAAAATATATATATGTATTTAAAAAAAAACGCTATTGCAAAAACGTTAAAAAACTTTGAAAGACCCTGCAAAGCTACTGGCGTTTTTATAACGTTATTTTAACGTCCAGTGTGCATGGAGCCTGAGTGTTACAGCATTGTTTCATTACTTTTATTTTTTATTTCTACTTATACTCATAAATTTATATAAAGATATAAATAAGGGGTGAAACAACACAATATGCTTTGAATTATTGGTGGGATATTTTGGTGCCATAGAACCCGGTCTGCACTAATTCCTGTAGCGGAAGGTCTACAAAGGGTGAAGGAATATAATATTTATAAAACACATTTTTAGTTATATTTAAAACAATTTTAAACACAGTAAATGATGGCAGGAAATGTTTTTCTGCTTTAAGTAGCAAACTCCGGGCTCTGCTAGGATAGAAGACGTCGCCCTTCTCCCGGCAATGTGTAGGCAGATGTATGGAGCCAGGTGTGTTTGTAGAGCTTGTTAAAAAGCAGAAATAAAATTTTAATTGTGCTAAGATTAGAACACTCCGCGTTCATTTATCTAAACATTATCTCCCAATTATTTGCCTTGTTTGGTATTATCGGCATACGGAAAGCTCTCTGACTACACGACTACATCTGACATGCTGCTCAGACCACAGGGCTTTTCTTAAAGAGGACCTTCAGTCATTTTTTCATCTATTAGGCTCGACTCACATCTATGCATGTTGCTTTTGAGCGTTTCTGCAGTGCTTTTTGTGATGCTTGCTGCATTTTTGGACACGAGTTTTTACCGCGATTTACATTTTTTCTTTTTTCTTTTTTTTATACTGTATATAGCTGATTGCTAAGGAGGGGGCCGAGAAGCTGGCCGCCCCATCCTTAACAACCGATGAGTTATCAGCTGTCAGCAGGCTTCCCCGCTGAATGTAAAAAAAAAATTGCCGGCTAAAAAAAAAATTGGGTCTAGTATGGATTTGGAGGGGAATCCCATGGCAAAAAATAAATAAATGGCGTGGGGTTTAGATGCGGCATTCGTTGTTTCCCAAAATCCATACCAGACCCTTATCCGAGCACGCAGCCCGGCAGGTCAGGAAAGGGAGGGGACGAGCGAGCACCCCGCCCTTGCTGAACCATACCAGGACGCATGCCCTCAACATGGGGGGGTGGGTGCTTTGGGGCGGGGGGGGCGCACCTTGCCCCCATGTTGTTGGGGATAAGGGCCTCTTCCTGACAACCCTTGCCCGGTGGTTGTCAGGGTCTGCGGTGCGAGGGGCTTATCAGAATCTGGAAGCCCCCTTTAACAAGGGGCCCCCCAGATCTCGACCTCCCCCCCTATGTGAATGAGTATGGGCTACAATGTACTCCTACCCATTCACCAAAAAAAAAGTAGTGTAGTGTGAAAAAATACAGTAGACAGTTTTTGACAAGTCTTTTATTAAAAATATCTTCTTCTTGCCCGCTTCTTCCTCCGGTCTTCCACCATCTTCTCCCACATCTTCCTCCTCTGGGCTTCTCCTCCTGCTGTTTCTTCATTCTTCTGTCTTCTTTGTCCGGTGTTCTTCTTTCTCTGCCACCGATGACCCTCCTCTGGTGCTGCGTCCCGCTGATCTGTCCGCACCAATGTCAAGCATGTCTTAGATAACAATGGGGGCGTGGCCACTGGATGATGTCATCCGGAGGCCCTGCCCCCTTGTGACGTCATGGACCCATCATGCCCCGGGCGGCGATGCCACAAGGGGGCGGGGCCTCCGGGTGACATCATCCGATGGCCATACACCACTGTTTATCTATTTCATGGATTTATATACATTTATATATTCCAAATTCCCGATAAGCCCCGCACCCGCAGACCCGACAACCACCATGCAAGGGTTGTCAGGAAGAGGCCCTTGTCCCCGTTTACATGGGAGCAAGGTGCTTTGGGGCGGGGGGGTGTAGAGCCCCCCCTACCCCAAAGCGCCCATCCCCCCAAGTTGAGGGCATGCGGCCTGGTGTGGTTCAGGAGGGGGGGCGCTCGCTCGTCCCCTCCCTTTCCTGCCCTTCTAGGCGGCATGCTCGGATAAGGGTCTGGTATGAATTTTGGGAGGGACCCCCACACCATTTTTAAAAAATATTTTGGCGTGGGGGGTCCCCTCCGAATTCATATTAGACCCAAGGGCCTGGAATGGACCTGGGGGGGACCCCACGCTTTTTTTTTTCCACAATTTTTTTTTTAGCTGGCAATGGCTTCCTGCCCCCTCTTTAGCAACCAGTTATATACAGTGAATGTACAGCTAAAAAAAAAAACACAAATCGCGGTAAAACATGGTAAAAACGCGGTACTTGCGTTTTGGATGCGGGTATGTTTGAAGTCTATTACATGCAAAATGCTGCATTTTGCGGGAAAAAAGTCCCCGACCCTTTCCAAAAACGCAGAGGCACAAAAATGCATTAAAAAAATTCCCTGCATTTCTGCAAAATGCATCAAAAAATGCATTAGTGTGAAATAAGCCTTAAATCTTCTGTCCTTGTTGTTTTAACTTTGGATAGTACATTTTTTTTTCTGCCAGTAAATCCCTTATACAGCCCACTTCCTGTTTCTTGTCTGGTCATTAGCCTAGGCTTATGACATCATGTACAGCTCTCTCTCTCTCTCTCTCTCTCTCTCTCTCTCTCTCTCGTGAGAGTTTGCCAGGAAAGGAGGGGGGGATGAGTCATAAGAGGGCCAATGAGATCTGCAGGGCTGGAGGTGTGCCTCTGTGTGTCCGTGTAAATTCAGGAAGTGAACAGGCAACAGCGTCAGCTGCCCACAGTTAAAATGGTTGCAGCCAGACTCAGTGGATGGAGATTTCTGCAGCATATTTGGCAAAGTACAGAATCGCAGTATATATGAAATAATATGCAAAGTGGTTGGAGGGAAGCTTCAGAATGGCAAAGATGTTTTTATTACAAATTATGTGAGCAGACTGCGGTTCCTCTTCAAGGCTGGATTCACACCTGTGCATTTTTAGTGCTTTTTGCATTTTGTACTACAGTCCATTTCCTATGGAACACTTTCTGTAGTGCAAATCTGCAAAATGCAAAAAGCACTAAAAATGCATAGGTGTGAATCCAGCGTAAGTCATGAAAAAGTTATTGTTGAATATACAGGCCCGTGGCAGGTAAAGTTAAAATTTCCCTGGTCAATAGGGGTTGTGCAGGTATATACGGAGCTGAACTGGTTAAATATTCAGAAGTCAGCATTTTTTTTTATGAAGCCTGGTAAGTATTGAGTGTGTTTATTCTCCTTCTAATCAATAAATCTTTGTTTTCACTACCATTGGATCTGTGTTCAGTGACCGGTGAACATAGGTCGAGTCAACCTACCATGGCAACCATCAATCCTTCATTCCCTGACCAAACAAGTTCCAATTGTTCTTTCCTAGTGATTATCTGTGTCAGTCGATATGAAGAATGGGCACATACAGAAAATCCAACCTTTGAAACGGGCTAAAAACGACTGGGGACACAGAAGGGTGGACAAGGTGCCTGAAAAATAGAATCAACTTTTGCACTTTGCTTTTTAGAAACAGAGGTCAGACATAATGCACAGTAGCTAAAATATAATATATTTCAGTTCAGCACTCTTTAGATGTAAAGCCTGGATTTGTTCTATTTTTTTCCTGCAGGCAGGTACAGAAAAAAAAAAAAAACATTGATCCTGCCAGAAAACCAGTGTCCTCATCACTTCCTGGGCACTGAACTGAAGGAGGTGTTTGTAGTTGAAGATCAGGGCAGAACGACAACACTGCTCCTCCAGAGATACAGTGTAGGGAGTGTGCGTTGTCACCCTAAGACAGGAAGTGTGTTACAGGCAGGATCACCAGTTGAAATAAAAGGCAATTCAAAAATTAAAAAATTCATGCTCTTGCCACATATACAGGCAGATAGTATATGACATTTGTTTTTTGTTTTTACTGACTAGCCACAGAATATACTGCGGCAGGTTGGCTCTATTGCGCAAAATGACATACCTGTGCGTTGCTTAATGCAATAGATACGCCGCAGATCGGGCAGACTCAATTTTGCTGCACAGGGAGGCAGAACGGGGCTCTGCCTATGTAAACAAGGCGGATCCCTGTTCTGACAACATGGCGATCTGCTGTTCCTAGTGATCAGGAACAGCGATCTCTGTGTTGTCCCAGTGAACCCATCCCCCACACAGTTAGAACACTCCCAGGGAACACAGTTAATCCCTTGATCGCCCCCTAGTGTCAACACATTCCCTGCCAGTGACATTTATACATTGATCAGTGCATTTTTTTTAGCACTGATCACTGTATTGGTGTCACTGGTCCCCAAAAAATGTCACTTGGGGTCAGATTTGTCCGCCGCAATGTCGCAGTCCCGCTAAAAATTGCAGATCGCCACCATTACCAGTAAAAACATTAAAAAAAAAATAAAAGTCCATAAATCTATCCTCTAGTTTTTAGACGCTATAACTTTTGTACAAACCAATCAATATACGCTTATTGCGATTTTTTTTTACCAAAAATATGTAGAAGAAAAAAATATCGGCCTAAACTGATGAATAAATTAGTTTTTTTTTTATATATATATATATTTTTGGATATGTATTATAGCAGAAAGTAAAAAATATATATATTTTTTTTAAATTGTCTGTCTTTTTTTGTTTATAGCGCAAAAATAAAAATCGCAGAGGTGATCAAATACCACCAAAAGGAAGAGTTATTTGTAGGAAAAAAAAGGACATCGATTTTGTTTGAGTACAGCGTCGCACGACTGGGCAATTGTCAGTTAAAGCGACGCAGTGCCGTATCGCAAAAAATGGCCTGGTCATTAAGGGAGTAAATCCTGAAGTTGAGGTCTAAGGGCCGGGTTGAGGTTTGTTAAAAATTTAAAACACCCTGGGACCATGACAGGGCCAAGCAAAACTGATTTAACATGCTGGAATGTTAAGGGTGGGACGGTGTAGTAGATATTCTACTTTTGTAGTTCTCCCTAGTTCAACCATCCTCAACCAGGGTTCCATGGAATCCTAGGCCTCCTCTAGAGGTTACTGGGAGTTCCTTGAGCCATGGCTGAATCCCATTTGATGGTACCTTCATCGTACCATGGGCAATACCACTTGGCAGGGCCAGCTGTGTGACACCATGATCTTTTCAGCTGTCTGAAAGGGTGTTTTTTTGACCACCACTGCAAAAAGGGAGGGCATTCTTTCCACCTACCGTCAACGTAAGGGACATTTTTCCCAGTGAGCCCCAATGAATTTGATTTAGCAGGGGCTCCATGAGAATGGAAAAGTATTTTAAGGGTTCCTCTGGTGTAAAGAGGTTGAGAAGGGCTACCCTATTTACTGTAAATTAATGTTTTCTTAGTTTGAAGGTTTAATTGTCTACATTGAGATTTATTCCCCATAAGTCATTATTTTTCACTGCTCTTTTACTTCTCTTATTGTATCTTTTTTTCTTTATTGTGTCTCTAAATACCCCACTGAGCCAAGATTACGTGCAGTCAATGTGTTTTCATCACCCTGAGTCATTATAAGTATAGCCTACAAGTTTTATTTTAGTTTGAAGGTCTAATTGTCTACATTGGGATTTGTTCCCCATAAGTCCAATTTTTCCACTACTCATTCACCTCTCCTATTGCTTCTGCCTATTAATGCCCGACTTATCCCAGATCACATGTGGGCAATGTGTTTTCATCACCCTGCGTCTCTAAACGTATACAAGTTTTATGTTGCTTTGAAGGTTTAATTGCATACATTGGGATTCATTCCCCATAAGTTACACTTTTTCACTACTCTCCTATTACCTCTGCCTATTTTTTTATTGACTCACTGATCCCAGATGGTGTGCGGTCCTTGTGTTTTCATCATCTTGGGTCATTAAATGTACACAAGTGACCGCTGTACCTTGTTGACTGAAATAAACACAGCTGTCACCAAGTATACTCCGGGGACACCGACTTCAAGAAAATGGAGGTTGTAAAGTCGTCTACAATCTCAAGGTTTATACTTCTCAATGCCTTGGTGCTAAAAGTTCACAACCAAATGATTTAATTGCAATAAAATAAGATTTAGAGCCGGTCAACTAGTCTCAAATCTATGCAATTGTAGCGCTACTTTCATAGGAGCTGCTGTAAATTTACCGGTTCTTCCCCAGTATCAGTGAAGAGGCAGTCAGGCACACAGCAACAGCCCATTTTGGCTCAATAATCAGTCTAGGGAGTGTCTCTTTTATTGTTGAAGAACTTGGATGAGGTGTAGAATTATATGGTATATTTCAGATTCACTGAATATTTACACTTAACTTTTTGCCGAAATGAGTCCCCTTCTAGAAACTGTCCTAGTCAGGAATACTACTGGCTCCTCTACCCAAGGGATACAGCACACAGTCACAAGAACCCTGAACTCAGGTCTGCACTCACAATGTTACAGGATTTCCAGGTGCCTCCTTCCAGTATCCACTGGACACTCTTCAGTGAGGGAGATTAGTGCTTACAATGCCACAGGACAGCCAGACTCTTTCTTACTTCCACCGGGCACTCTTCAGTGAACTCTCCAGAGCAGGTTTTTAGATGAGAGTTCCCTTGACTGGCTTCCAAAATTGGATGTTTAGGTGTAAGCCCCCCAGCTATGCCACAGCTGGGACCTCGATGAAGATAAACTGGGATCGGGAAGTTGCTGCAGAAGGTTTAGCAACCCCCCCATGCCCCCCCACCCAAATGGTTGGATTTCCTCCAACAGGGAGAAGAAGGAGAGAGCCCCTGCTGTTCTAAGTTTCAGACTAATTATACTCCTTCTTACTTTTACTGGGCACTCTTCAGTGAGCTCTCCAGAGCAGGTTCTTAGATGAGTTCCATTGACTGGCTTCCAAAATTGGATGTTTAGGAGTAAGCCCCCCAACTATGCCACAGCTGGGACCTCGATGAAGATTAGCTGGGATCGGGAAGTTGCTGTAGAAGGGTTAGCCACCCCCCATGCCCCCACCCAAATTGTTGGATCTCCTCCAACAGAGAGAAGAGGGAGAAAGACCCTGCTGTTCTAAGTTTCAGACTAATTATACTTCTTTTTACTTTTACCGGGCACTCTTCAGTGAGCTCTCCAGAGCAGGTTCTTAGATGAGAGTTCCATTGACTGGCTTCCAAAATTGAATGTTTAAGCGTAAGCCCCCCAGCTATGCCACAGCTAGGACCTCGATGAAGATTAGCTAGGATCGTGGGATCGGGAAGTTGCTGCAGAAGGGGTTAGCTACCCCCGACCCCATGCACACACACACCCACTCAAATGGATGGATTTCCTCCAACAGATAGAAGGGCAGGGGCTCTCTCCCTCTTCTAAGTCAAAAGCAATCAACAACTGCTCCATTGTTTACAAAGGAGCCAAAAATAACCATACCTCCCAACATTTTGAGATGGGAAAGAAGGACACCTACTAACAAACATATACAGGCATAGGACACACCACCACACACCCTTAAAGGAGAATTAACAAAAAAAAAAGGTTAATTAAATCCACAAGGGCTTTTTTTACCACTACTACCACTATTAGTTTATATTATCTTTTAAAATTTACAAATGGAGCAATTTAGAATTTGGATGAAAGGTTTAGCACTGGGAAACACTTTTTGAAAGATAAAAAGTGCATTTTATATACAACTATATAGATCAGACCAAAATGAGGGACAAATGAGGAGGAAAGAGGGACAGAGGGACATTGCTCCAAATCAGGGACAGTCCCTCGAAATCAGGGACAGTTGGGAGCTATGAATAACTAAATTTATGTAATATCTCAGCAACCTACCTAAGAGGGTGCTACACAGTTAAAACATTTCTTTTAATTAAAACCTCATGGTAAAACAAGTAGTCGATTTAGTGGCACATGCAAATGAAGTTACATCCAAACATAGACTTTCCCTGAAAAGGTCCAACTTGGCTCTGCTGGCTCCTGAACTACCCAATAGGTCACTGAGTCCATCCATAACATAACTCATAAAGGACCAATAACCAAGGATCAGCATGAATAAATATCCTGTTAGTGATTAATACTTCCAGGAAACATACAAATCTGTGTTAAAAAGTTTATTTTACCTTAATTTGAAGTTTATAAAATCCACAGAAAGCTCCTGGACAGGGCTACAGACACTGGTCACATATTTTTGTTGCAAGCAACTCTCATGCATCAATACATGGCTGAGGCTGAAGTGAGCTTAGAGAGAGGGTGTGCCCATGGCCGAATCAGGGCCTACATTTATGCATGCTTAGAGTTAGTGAATGCTATTCAGAGGGTGAGGATACTAGCTGTAATTTGTCTCATGGAGTAGCCAACCTCACAATGGCAGGAAAAACTTGCAAAGATATGTTCAACGATCACAAGTCCATAATACTAGGTCACCCTCCGGGAAAGCCAGGTGCCAAAAGCTAGACAGGGGCTCTTCCTATACCCAAAATTGCCATTGTATTCTGTAGCTTTACTGATCTGGGCAGATAGACATAGGGATTGATTCACTAAAACTGGAGAGTGCAAAATCTGGTGCAGCTGTGCATAGTATCCAATCAGCTTCTAACTTAAGCTTGTTTAATTAAGCTTTGACAGAAAAAAAGCCTGGATGCAGAGCTGCACCAGATTTTGCACTCTACAATTTTAGTAACTGGACCCCATAGAGTGTCTGGGACCTATTTTTCAAAATTTGTGGGTGAAATGCATCAAAAAATAGGGTCCCAAGCTAGGACTCTATATCTTTCTGTTCAGATTAATAAAGTTGCATCCATGTTGCTGGCTTTTTCTTCCAGGATAAAAGGCATAGCTTTCCCATTTGGGAATGGCTGATTACAGGCCATTAAAGGGCAATGAAACCATGTTTTCACCATACACCAACCCTTCTAAAAATGTTAGTTTCCTGGCCATCATTTCCCCCCTCTGAATTCAATACTCTGAATTGCTGACAAATTTGTAGATAAGAATTTCTTACTTTCCCGATCTCTATACTTGTTCTAGGTAAATTACTCCGGAAATCCTGAAGTTAGAGGATCAATATAACAGCCTGGGACTTTCCAAAGCAGACAAGCAAAGACAGCTCCAATATTTCTTCCATGACTGGTATAATTATATAGCAGGTCATGCAATGGGCTAAAGTTGCTTCGTAGTAAATGGAAATAGAGCATTCAATGTTTGGAATTTTGTTCAGATACTCAGTCCTTATATGTTACTAAACTGTATTATTAGTTCTTTAACACTGTATGGCTGCCAGGTGTTATTTGACATCTGACCTTCACACCCATTTAAGCTTGTTATACATTTTATTTCAAAACCATGGGGATTAATATAGAGTTTCTCCCCCTAACATCATCACCACCATTATAGATGTAACAGCCTCTGCTCATCTGGAAAGGTTTTCTACAAGATTTTAGAATGTGTCTGTGGGAATTTGTGACCATTTATCCAAAACAACATTTGTGAGGTCAGGTACTGATTGGATGAGAAGACCTGTTCACCCCAAATAAGTAAGGTAGGGTTAAAGTCAGGGCTCTGCGCAGGCCACTTAAGTTCCTCCACATCATCTATTCTCAACATCTTTACTCCATAGGAACCACTTAACGATTTTCAGGTCTCAAGGAACCCTTGCTAAACCCAATTCATCAGAAGTCAAGTTCCTCCACATCAGCTATTCTCAACCTCTTTACGCCATAGGAACCACTAAACTATTTTCAGGTCTCAAGGAACCCTTGCTAAACCCAATTCATCAGAAGTCAATAGCAAAAATGCCTCTTACAATGGTGGTCAGTAGGAAGAATACAAACCCAACAGTGGTGATCAGAATTCCACTCTTACAGACAGCTAAAAAGATAATTGCCATTATGCTGCTGGCTTTGCCAAATGGTGATGGTCCTGGAATTCTGCGGGCACCATCAAATTGAAGGTCAATCAGCCACAGCTCAAGGAACTGCTAGCAACCTCTAGAGCAGTGGTCTCCAAACTGCTGCCCAAGGGCCAGTTGCAGACCTTTGATTGACTCTATGTGGACCTTGGGACACTATTCCTCCAAATGACACCAATAATGAGGCACCATTCCTCTCACTGACACCATTAATGGGGCACTATTCCTCCCACTGACACCATCAATGGGGCACTGTTCCTCCCACTGACACCATCAATGGGGCACTTTTCCTCCTGCTAAGACCAATGATGGGGCACTATTCCTCCCACTGACACTGTTGATGGGACACTAGTCCTCCCATTGATACCAACCATAGAGTACTACTCACACTGGCCACAGTCTGGCCCCCTAAAGCCTGAAAGACAGTAAACTGGCCCTTGTGTTTAAAAAATTTGGAAACCCCTGCTCTGGAGGAACCTTAGTTGAGAATGACTGCTTCACACCAAATCCATCACACCATGTCCTTATGTAGCGAGCTTTGTACACAGGTGCATAGTTATTCTAGAATAGAAAGGGCCTTCCCTAAACTGTCGCCATGAGGTTGGAAGGGTTCTATTGTCTACAGTGTCATTGTATGCTATAGCACTGACAGTACTCTTCACTGGAGAAACTTGAATTTAATCATTTGGCCATGTAGGTGTGATGGTTAGGGGTGCACAAATATTTGACCATATATTGAATGTAAACTATAGCAGTAATATAGGTTTACAGGCACTTTAATTCTGCTCTTCTATCTCACTGTCCGAACATATTGTTTTCCACACAGTTACTAGGCATTTTCTCAGCACCTGGCCACAACACAAGCATTGGAACTCACAGGCATCCATCTCTATCCATCAAAAGCCATTTGGAATCTGCTTATGCTACTCTTTGTAATTCCAAAATGTTTCATCCCTTTGTTAGACCTTTGTTAATGTGTTCTGCTGAAAGTCAACTGGCGTCCCGCTGCCTGCTTTATCACTTTGTGAATCGCTGAGGACCACAGAAGCAGGGCGTGCTGGGAGCACCTTAGTACCGCCATTATTGCCATTGTTTTCTCAACATATCTTAGGCTTCGTTTGTTCTTCGTTCATTCAGCAAAGTCCTTTTCAGAAGGAGCCAGTTCATTCACCAGAAATGTGAACTCTACAATAGGGAGAAATGACCTGATTTCATAAAGAGATCCAACCTTTTATAATACTGTAACAAGTAACGAACTGTATGAGATTCTTTCCCAGCGATAACATAATTAAAAAAACACATTATTAAAAAAGACACAAAGAGTGAAAGGAGACATATTGTTCGGAAAAGAAAAGTATACAGTTCAGATAAAAAAAAAATAAAAAAAAACAAAGCAGCGCTGATTTAAACCATAGAAAATAAAGCAGACCTACAATGACTAGACAATTTGCCTTTATTACTTTCACCACCCTCAGTAATAGAGGAAAAAAACCTAAGACAGTATATATATAGATATATATATAGATATAGATATCTATCTCTATATATATGTATATGTATATATGTATATGTATATATATGTATATATATATATATATATATATATATATATATATATCTCACAACTGAATAGACATATTCTTCTGCTGTATTTAGCCCATTAAACACTTTTGCTAATATATATATATATATATATATATATATATTTCTATATATATATATATATATATATATATATATATATATATATATATATATATATAAAGAGAGAGAGAAATATATATATAAATATCACTAACAGACATAATTGTGATTAGTGTGTATGTGTCACCTAGGTTTCTCAAATACACTTGGTCAGAGTCTTTGGGGGTTATGGGGTTATGGGGTTATGGCAAGTGTGGAGAAAGCAAACTTGTTTTCCCAAAATCTGTTGTCCAAGGTCCTGGAGCTCGCAGGCTTTGTAGTAGGGATGCAACGATACCATTTTTTTAATGAGTACAAGTGCCGATACTTTTTTCTTAGTACTCACCAATTTACCGATACCTACCGCAACTGTTTTGTTTACACTTCAGCTGTCAGCAATGGTACAAAGCATTGAAAAGTTTTTTACAAATTAAATACAATTTTTAAATATTTTTATTTTGCACTATTTGCACTTACTCGCAAAACGTGTAAATATGTGTTAAAAGTTAAAAATATTAATTAATAAATATTAATGAACAAAGAAAACAAAGAAAAGTTTTAATTATTAATAGCTTATAAAATAGAAGTAAACAAAAAAAAATCAGCAGGAAAATAATAATTAAACAAAGAAGGAGAATAAGGAGTTAATTAGAGGGTAACACCAATTTCGTGGGGGAAAAAAAAATAGCAAATAAAGAAAAAATAATATAGCATATGCAATTGTGACACAAGTCATATTGTAATTGAATGTTAATAAAAATGACCTTTCCTTTTCAATCTGCAGCCACTGTAATTTTCTGAAAATGCAAAATGGCTACCTGGAGGTGTTCTGTACACAGATGATATACAGAACGCCCCCCCCCCCCCCCAGAAACATCATTTCCTGCTTGTATGATTGGCTTGTATCAATGACTAAGATACAAGTCAGATTTCAGCCATCCCCTGCAACAAAAATGTAATTTTTTGGTGAGATATTCCGAATAGGAAATCACGTCTAAAGGGATGCAGGCCCTGTAGCTTTCCTCATTAGTGCCCTGCAGCTGCCACAGCTGATTGATAATTATGAAACCACTCCCATTAGACTCACTTTCCCACATGGGCACAGAAAAAAAAAAAACATGTATTTCCTCAGAATAACAAAAGGTAGAAATCTGCAACCAAATTTGTTCAAATCTTTGCAATGTACATAGATCACCTGGATCACCTGGGGGGGGGGGGGGGGGGGGGGCGTTTTTTCTCAACAAATGTGGAGTTACGCTTTAAGGCTGATTAGAGTAAATCAAGGGTTAATAAGGGGTTAAAGCAGAAAAACATTAAATAAAAACCCCCCAAAAAATCTGTAGATGAAGAAACAGAAAGATGCAAAAAGAAAAAAGTTTCTTTTTACCTTTCTGTTTCAATGGCTGAGCAATGATGTTGATAAATATTGCCTGGTTGCTTTTTAATTTTTTTGTCAGCTCCAATTGCCGGGACTTGGTTTACACTTCGGCTGTCAACAGGGGAACCCCGCTGACAGCAGAATGAGTCATCGGTTGTTAAGGACGTGGCGGCCCCGCTCCTTAACAACCGATAATTGCCGACTTTCTTCTTTACATTTCAGTAAGTGGAGGAATCCTGCTGACAGCTGAAAGAACTGAGCCTGAAAGTATCAGGTTAAAGGTATCTGAGCATTTGAATGAATACTGATACTCGTGCAAATGCTTATTATCTGCACCGATACCAATACCAGTATCAGTATCAGTGTAAACCTACTTTGTAGAGCTTTGGGTGAGAAAAGCTTCCATTCCTAGGTCCATATCTTACCTGGTAGCCAGACCTTGTTATTAGATGATGTGCATAGGCCTTTATATAGGTGAGCTGACTGCTGCTTAGGGTTCTTTCTTGCTTCCTTGCTTTCTCTCCTCTCCTGAGAGAAGCTGACAGTACAGGCTAGACGGCTTCTGATTGGTCAGCGCCGTCAATGTGACGGCGCTGTATCCCTGTAGTCTGTACTGTCAGGCTTGGGGGGGCGGAGTGGGGGGCTGGAGATGTGGGGAACAAAGCCATGGAAGAGGCAGGAGGAGCCCAAGCTGCAGCCACAGGTGACCACAGTCGGCAGCCGGAACTGGAGGAACCCGTCATGCAGGGAGGTTTCCCGCACCGCTCCTGTGTGAACTCAGACTTAAAATCACTATGACAAGCCTGGGTCCACACAGGAGCAGTGCCGGAAACTGCATGCGATTTGGACAGGAATCGCACTGCATTCCTGTCTCTGGCAAAAAGGCTGTGAAATCAGCACATGGGAAAGGGCCCTATTACTGAAGGACAAGGAGGGGAGATCGAGAAAATTAAAGCAGAGATTTTTGTTAAAAATCCAAAATTTGCAATCCGGAAGATTTTTTTGTTGCAGGAGAGACACACTATTTCTCTTCTGCGATAAAGTTTTTTTTTACCTTCTTCCTTGCAAAATGATTATGCTGTACACTATAAGCTGTGCATGCTGTAAAGATAAACTCCCTTGAACATACATAGAGTTTACATTACCCTGGCCTGGCCAATCAAGATGGCCGAAAATTCTGTACCCTGAAGAGAGAAGATGTTGGCACCGCCGAGAAAGCTTGCGTGAGTTGCTGTCCAGCTGTTCCGAGAACACGTGCGGCGCGAGCTCCCGACACACTTACCAGCGCCTAACCGAAAGCTCTCAATTGCTGCTTGTAATCGGGAGTTTTCGGATCACGTGACCGCCCTTGACAGCCAATCACGGCGGTCACATGCTCTTAAGCCCTGCTCTGCCTTCCGGTGTCATAAATCTCTTAAAGGGCCGGGAGGCGCTAGCGTGAAAAGGTTAAGAAACACAAACTGAAAATGCAATTTAAAGCGGGCCTTCAGTCGTTTTTTCAACTTTCCATCTATTAAATATTTGGCCCTTGTTGTTGTTTTAACTTTGGATAGTAAAACATTTTTTTTTCTGCCAGTAAATACCTTATACAGCCCACTTCCTGTTTCTTGTCTGGTAAAAAGCCTAGGCTTATGACATCATGCACAGCTCTCTCTCACTCTCACTCTCACTCTCGTGAGAGTTTGCCAGGAAGGGAGGGGGGATGAGTCATAAAAGGGCCAATGGGAGCTGCAGAGCTGGAGGTGTACTTCTGTGTGTCTGTGTAAATCCAGGAAGTGAACAGGCAGCAGCTTCAGCTGCCCACAGTTAAAATGGCTGCAGCCAGACTCAGTGGAGGGAGATTTCTGCAGCATATTTGGCAAGTACAGAATCACAGTATATATAAAATAATATGCAAAGTGGTTGGAGGGAAGCTTCAGAATGGCAAAGATGTTTTTATTACAAATTATGTGAGCAGACTGCAGTTCCTCTTTAAAGTGGTTGTTATCCCTTCCATATACCCAGTGAAGTGACTGGCCTCAGGCGATACACAACAATGAAACATCTGCAGACTTCTCTTCTTTACATCCATTCAAAGTCCAACATTTATAAAGCTTGTCCTAACATTGAGAAAAAAGAGAGTGGAAAGCTGAAGTTACACTCTACAGAGCTCAGTGAGGAGAGCTCTGAGAGCTGATTGGAGGAAAGGGACCCCCCCCCTTTCATACAGCACACAGGAACAGAGCTGAGGCTATCAATCAGCTGGCACTCCTCCCCGTTTCTCTTGGTGTCATTGTAGCACCCTGTAGTTTAGTCAGGGAGCTCCTCACAAATTTACTTGCCAGGAGTAGTTATCCAGGTTGATTGAAAAAGATCTATTGATTTCTCCCTAAGTTTGGCCTTGTTGCACTTTTCTCTTCTACCACTAGGTGGCAGGATACTTGGTGATACTAGATATGAGAAGGGCAACCCAAGGTCAGGTTATGCCATGGTTATATGGGGTATCTCAGTCAATGGGCAGGAGTTTTCTTGACTCCCTTGGCCTGCTGGGAGCACCTACTGTATATATTTGGGTGGATTCAGGTGATCTGTGTTCTGTGCCACCTGGGCGGTTGTCTGGGTGGACGTGTGTCATACGGCCCGGGCTGCTAGGCCGAAGATTGGGCCTATCCCGGGGGCATCTGGCTGCCAGGATGTCTGAGGGCCTATCCAAGTAAGGGTGCAGCACAGGGTTGGGATTGCGGCTTGCAGTCCAATCAGAAGTGACGGTTTTGCCGGCCGGAGAAACTGTCAGTGGTCGGAGGTTGAAGGGAAGCTGTCACCACAAAGGGACCAACCACCTTTACCAGGGACCACAGTGAGTAACTGAAGCAAGTACCGGAAACCATATTCTCACCTAAAGGGCACGGTGGAAAATCGGGAAACTTTAGGCGGTGATCAAGTCAGGGACCCAACCCATGGAGGTGACGCTTGCAGGGCAGCCTTGTGAGTCAAGCCAGGGACTGAGCCAGTTAGCAGGGGTGAAGCTTGAGAAGTATCTGGAGTGCCAAGCTAGGGGACCCAGCAGAGAGGTGGGGGTGACGCCAGTAGTGTATTTAGGTTTCATGCTGCCCTAGGGCTAACTAAACTCGTGCACCCCCTAATTTAAATATGACCCACTCCCTCCTGTCAAGGCCACACCCCTTGCTGTTTAAGACCCGCCCTGAAATTTTCGAGTGGGGACACTAGTTCTAAGGGCCGGGGGGGGGTGGGTGCAATGGATTCCCCTAATTTGCATAGATTTCCTCTCACTTCCTGTTTGGCTATGGGGCAGGATCTGAAGAGATGGTAAAAAATAAACCGACAGGGGCTGTAACTCTCCCTTACTCTTTCCAAAATGAAAAATAAAAAGTGTTGCCCATAGTTCTACTTTAAGCACAAATTTCTGATAATTTTATGGAGAGGACTAAGAAGGTTTGCGGTCCAGGATGATAGGACAGTAAAGTTAGAAGCTTTATGGGGACTAATTTGCCTCTAAACCCAGTCCGCCCCATAAGACTGGCGCTACACTAACAGCGCAAGCCGGCGGGGACTCTTTCCGTGCTGCCCCCCCTGCAAAGTGCTGCCCTAGGCCTGGGCCTTGTCGGCCTAGGCCAGGATACAGTGTTGGGTGACGCTTGAGGGAGATACCACCATAAATCTTGGAGGAGTTTAAGGGATTCAGAGTCAGTGAATCAGCATGTCTATTGAGATACTAGGAGCTCAGTGTTGAAGAACTACAAGAGGCAGTTGTAGTGGAGCTGAAATGACTGTTAAATTTGAGTTAGGAATTGTTATAGACTGTTATTATAGCAGATCGCAATCCTGCAAGTGCAGAGGTGGCTTCTTGCTGGGGCCTTTCCCTGCACGGCTGTTCTCCTATTGAAGTCTCTGAGTCTGTCAATTGAATTTGCAACTACCTAAGGGTATCCCCTCCCTAACCCTCTTTCCCCCAAAAATATAAAAAAGGACTATTTGAGAAATAAAACCTCTTTTACATCCAAGAAGTGTCTGGTGCCCAATAACTTTGTCCACCTTGCACCCACTATGCCTCACAACCCACCACATACAGAAGGATGTCAGCTATCTTTGGCTTGGGAAGTTCTCATTCGACTGGACAAGGCCAGAGACCTTGCTACATCAGAAAAACTTGTCAGAAGAGATTTATGCTGATAGCAGAGGAAGGAGGCAGCAGACAGAAATGACATTTAGTATTCTGGATTGGGACAAGTACACACTATGAAGGGATATGCTTTGTTCATATTTCATGTCTGAAGTTTACAACCACTTTATTTTAATTTTTAATATTCAAAGTAAACTCCCCCATGTCTCCATGCTTTATTTTGTTGAGAAATCACTTTGAAAAACACCCCCTAGCATTTCTGGCCATGGTCATCTTGAGTAAGGGCAGATGAAATCCATCTGGAATCCATCTGCCTTTAGCAGCGTTTTACCAGCGTTTTTCGGGCGTTGGCAGTGTGAAAGGGCTCGGACTTTCACATTGGGATTGCAGATGAGGCTTATTTCAGGCGCTTTACAGGCGCTTTTTTTTTAACGCTAAAGCGCCTGAAAAATGCCCCAGTGTGAAAGGGGTCTTAGCTCAGGCTTGCAGGCAGGAGGGTGTGCTTAGCTGGGAAAACCCCTCCAGATGAAAGAAAAAAAAATGTCAATGAAGGCTCCTGGGATGTATGACATCATTTTGGCCTAGACCAGAAACCAGGAAGCAACTGAAGAAATGAAAAAACAAAGTTTGAAATTCCGACAAGTATCCAATGAAGCCTACACACGGTCGGAATTTCCGACAACAAGCTCACATCGAACGTTTGTTTTCAGAAATTCCGACCTTGTGTATGCATAAGTGTCACATGATCTGTCATTACATATACACACCTTTTTGAAAGGCCCCAGAGGTTGCAACACCTAAGCAAGAGGCACCACTAACCAAACACTGCCATGAAGACCAAGGAATTCTCCAAACAAGTAAGGGGCAGTGTTGTTGAGAAGTACAAGTCAGGGTTAGGTTATAAAAAAATATCCAAATCTTTGATGATCCCTAGGAGCACCATCAAATCTATCATAACCAAATAGAAAGAACATGGCACAACAGCAAACCTACCAAGAGATGGCCGCAAACCAAAACTCATGGACCGGGCAAGGAGGGCACTAATCAGAGAGGCAGCACAGAGACCTAAGGGAGCCCTGGAGGAGCTGCAGAGTTCCACAGCAGAGACTGGAGTATCTGTACATAGGGTGACAATAAGCCATACGCTCCATAGAGTTGGGCTTTATGGCAGAGTGGCCAGAAGAAAGCCATTACCTTCAGCAAAAAACAAAATGGCACGTTTTGAATTTGCGAAAAGGCATGTGGGAAACTCCCAAAATGTATGGAGGAAGGTGCTCTGGTCTGATGAGACTAAAATTGAACTTTTTGGCCAAAGAAAGAGCTATGTCTGGCACAAACCCAACACATCACATCACCCAAAGAACACCATCCCCACCGTGAAACATGGTGGTGGCAGCATCATGCTGTGGGGATGTTTTTCAGCAGTCGGGACTGGGAAACTGGTCAGAGTTGAGGTAAAGATGAATGGTGCTAAATACAGGGATATTCTTGGGCAAAACCTATACCACTCTGTGTGATTTGAGGCTAGGACAGAGGTTCACCTTCCAGCAGGACAATGACCCCAAACACACTGCTAAAGCAACACTTGAGTGGTTTAAGGGAAAAGATATAAATGTATTGTAATGGCCTACTCAAAGCCCAAGCCTCAATCCAATAGAAAATCTGTGGTCAGACTTAAAGATTGCTGTTCACAAGCGCAACCATCCAACTTGAAGGAGCTGGAGCAGTTTTTCAAGAAGGAATGGGCAAAAATCCCAGTGGTAAGATGTGGCAAGCTCATAGAGACTTATCCAAAGTGACTTGGAGCTGTGATAGCTGCAAAAGGTGGCTCTACAAAGTATTGACTTTAGGGGGGTGAATAGTCTTCAAAGTTGTGGGCATGTTCTGTAAATTAAATGATGCAAATCCTCAAACAATCCATGTTAATTCCAGGTTGTGAGGCAACAAAACACGAAAAATGCCAAGGGGGGTGAATACTTTTGCAAGGCACTGTATGTAGCACCCTCTAGTGTGTGCTACTAGAATTGAGAGTAGGTAAAGCATATTTCTTGCCAAGAATAAACCTGGGTCACGGAATTGGGTCAGGGTTAGTAGAGGCCAGGCTGGATGACTCATCCTGGCAGGTCTCTGGTGCCTCCCTCTGGTACCTGGAAGGTTGGAGACCCTTCTAGAACTAGTGGGCGGTGGTTAGGAAGGGCTGCCTTGAATATTTATGGACTCTCAGACCAAGCAGTGGGCTGGCAGGAAACTGGGATCCTCATAAATAGACCTGAGCTATGCCAGCAGGGGAGTCGGGTGGAAAATGGAGAAGCAGTGCTGATGGAGGCTGAGGAGAAGGAGAGATGTCATGCTGCTTACTCAAATCATTCTACTTTTGTTAACGGTATAAGAGTTCCTGCCTGTAATGGGCCTTTGATGAGCTAGCAATATCCTGCTAGTTCCAACAGGAGTGAGCTGCAAGTGCTGTACATTGGAAAACAAGTTTGTGCTGGTGGAAGGAAGAAGAAGAATTTTTCAAGTTGGGCAACCCATATTTCCCAACCCCATCTAAGTTATCATCAAGCCAAGGACTGTTTTCGGAGCTAGAGTGAATGAAGAAAAATGCTATGTGACTGGTTGGGCAATAGTGGGGACCTGGGGACATCAGCGACTCCGACGGAGGTAGAGCTACATATACAAAACAGCCAAATATTGCTGTAAAATATGTTATTTTGGGGTTTGTTTGCAAATGAATACATTTGTGTTTGCACGGTCACATGGCCAGGCCAGTTGCTCGAGGTCCATTGCATCACTGATTCCTCATTTTAGGTCCAGGCTGACATCGATTTCCCTCCAGAGATGGAACGTGTAACACACAGAAGGTCTACAGGGAATTTAAATGTGCACCGAAGCAAGCATCCAATTACCTGAGCTGCTATTACCACGCCTGGATTATGATGCAAATAGCAGAACCCAGCCTTGACTAAGTAACCCTTCTCTAGCTAAAACAAGAATAAACAGCTGCTACCATATACCCGCAAAATATTCAATCCTACCGTGCCATAGAATAGGGAAGTTTTTCTACTGTTGATTCTTTCATATAAAGAAATCTCTGAGGAACAAGTAAAATCAATAATGGTGTCCCAATGTCCTTCTGAAAATGCTAGTTTCCTGGCTGCGTTGGTGATCCTTCAATGTTTACAACACAGTTAGTCCTCGACAGGCCCGGACTGGGACAAGAAATAGGCCCAGACATTTTAGACTGAGCAGCCCATTTTTTTGTCTTCCTGCCAAATCCCCCCTCCCAGCACAAAACCTATCCCCCAAATCCCTCCTCCTAGCATAACCCCCCTCACCCCCCTCCTAGCACAAATCCCCCCTCCCAGCACAAATTATATCCATCAAATCCTTCCTCCTAGCATAACCCCCCCATCCCCCCCACCTAGCATAATCCCGCCCCCCATCCTAGCACAAATCCCCCCAAATCCTTCCTCCTAGCACAACCCCCTCCAAATTATTCTTCCCAGCACAAATCCTCCCTCCCCTCCAAATTCCCCCTCCTAGCACAAATCTTCCCTATCCCTCTCCTCTTAACCCAAATTCCCCCACCCCCTTCTAGCACAAATCCCCCTCTTAGCCCATATCCCCCCTCCCCATAGCAAACAATCTCACCCTAATTCTCCCTCCTAGCACATCCCCCCCCCCAAACCCCATCCTTGCACACCCCCCCATCCCTCTCCTAGGACATACCCACCCCCAATTAACCCTCCTAGCACATATCCCCCTCCTAGCACATACCCTCCCCCCCAATCTACCTTCCTAACACACATCCACCCTCCTAACACATATCTCCCACCCCCTCCTAGCAAAAATTCCCTACCCCCAATCCCCTCTCCCAGCACATATCCCCTAAATACCCCTCCTCCTAGCACATACCCACCCCAATCCACCCTCCTAGCACATATCCCCCCCCATAATCCCTCCTAGCCCATACACCCCAATCCACCCTCCAAACACATATCCTCCACCACCCCCTCCTAGCAAAAATTCCCACCCACAATCCCCCCTCCTAGCACATATCCCCACCAAACCCCTTCCTAGCACATTTCCCCACATAACCCCCCCCCACCCAAATCCACCCTCCTAGCACATATCTCCCATCCTAGCACCCCCCCCCAATCACTTCCCCCCACATTGTGCTCCACCCCCCACACACAGGATCGCTAGATTGGGACTGTACACAGTTTGATTATCAGCACCCTACCTCCTCCAAGGACTGCTCATCTCCGGGCAGCAGGAAAAGCATTTAGGGGCGGGTAATCAAACTGTGTAAAGGTCCGATCAAGGGAACCTGTGTGATCCGTTGTGTGGATTAGTGCTCCACTGACAGGTGGGAGGGCACAGCACAGTGTGCTGTCTACTTCTGCCGCTGTCTGGGCTTTACTGAACACACTTGACTTGTGTCCCGGCCCTAAGTGTGGGAATGGGGGAAGGAACTCAACCGGCTCGGTATAATGTCTTTTGGGGGAACTGCCGGGGGGGCACAATGGAAATCTGGGGGGGGCACATCCCACCCCAGCACCCCCCTAGATCCGGTCATGCCCCGTGTACCCTATGGCCAGTACGTTGTGTTTAAAATAATGCAAAAAAAAAAATTTGTCCCGGAGAAAGCAAAAGATTGACAGTAGAAATGCATGATGGAAGGGTGGAGTTAAAAGGCTGGAAAGTGTTAGAAAGGGAAATGATAGAATGTAGGTTGGTTGTAGCTCTACTGGAAGAAGGTGGTTAGAAAAGTCAGGAGGAACCGCAGTGGTGGCTTTCCAGAACTTCAAGAAATTTCTACAGAGATACAAGTTGGACCACCAGCCCATGTGTAAGAGTCCAGGGCTTACTACGCACCTGCGCAGAAGACCTAATGGAAAAAGAAAGTGACCTCAACCTGATGGAAAAAGGCGGGAAAATACCCAGGAGGTGCACAGGAAGTGAGCTCAACCTGATGGAAGAAGGCGGGAAAATACCCAGGAGACGCACAGGAAGTGACCTCAAACTTCCCTATATAAGTCCAGCCCAGACACTCCCAAATTGTTGGATTATCTTCAGTCCCCCCTTGTTCCTGTGCTAGTGTGTGATCTGTCTGAACTTGTTGTGACCTGGAAACCTATTTGACTATTCTTGTCTGCTGCTTGCCATTGACCTTGGATTTGTACCTTGACCATTCTACTTATTTGCCCCTTTTGTACTCAGCTGCCAGATTAAAACCAACCCCAGCTTTGATCTCGACCATTCTTCTTCTGATTAACCCTTCTATACTTCTTTGCCAAACTGGACTTGTCCTCGGCTCAGATCTTGGACTAAGGCTTGCACGGTGCTCCGCACCCCTGGCACCCGTGCCACTCGGTGTCCACCAAGTCTCTGTCTCCATCTCCAGAGGCTTCAAGGACCCGAAGGGCAAGAGAGGACTCCCCACTACTCCGGTCTCACCTCAGGTATGTGGCCCTGGTGATACCATGCCATGTTTTTTGTTGTATTGTAGGTGGTCTTATTCAGGATGTTTGTCATGGCAGCCAGTAGATTAGGGAGTCTTTGGTGTTTCCAAACAAGGTGGATTGGGTTAATGAAGGCACATCAAATGGTATGAGTTCTCTTGTGCATAGATGCCAACTCTCCCAGTTTTGCCAGGGCAGTCCTGATAATAAAGTGTCTCAGGCTATGTCCTGGGAGAACAGTGTCACCTTTGAGTTACTGTACATGTGTAGAACCCTTGCTAGGTTAAGTTGCTAGTAAGGTAAAGTCATATTTCGTTTCTTGGCTACACCACTGTTGCCAATGGAGCAGAGTGTGATTATTTTGTCTGTCCTGGGTCTCACAGGCTGCAGGCTCTACTACTTCTCCCTGTCTTCTAGTTGGTTCTAGAATGTAGTGGGCAGGAAGAGGCAAATTCTGAGTTTGAATATTTATGGGACCCTAGCCATTCCCTGGGAAGGTGTGCTCAGAAGGTGGAGATAGAGATTAAATAGTCTGAGGCCGGTTTCACTTGGTCGACCACTTTGATGCGGTTTCTCATACCTACTTATGGGTTCAAGTGCGAAACCCTTATCAACTTCCATCTATTATTGTCACCAATTTCCTTTATTGTATACTGTATATGTTGACAGTTCTAATTTGTACAACTCAACAATGTCTTTTCTTGTTGTTCAAAATCTTAATAAAAAAAAAGATTGACACAAAAATAGTGTGAGGCCTTGAGCAGCAGAATCCTATTCTGAAGGAGAAGATCCCAGTCTGGAAAGGCTGCCGCCCTTCTGGGGAAGCCAGTTGAGAACTTGCAGACAGTTCACTGAGGTCCCAGCCAGGGCAGGCCTGGGGGGGCAATTTTCCTGAAAGCAGTTCAGAGCCAAGTAAGGGGCGGCACTGAGGATCCTGGATATTTACAGTATAATGTCTAACCAATATTGGACGGGATCAATTCAAATATCTGGAGGCACAGTGAGTAAAGGCCTGGAAGCAGGATACCAGTGACAGCCTGCTGTTTAACCCCTTGGGTGACCGTGCTAGAGTGGCTAACGTGTTTTGTGTACTGAATTATTGAGTATCCTAACACTCCATCTAAGTTCAATGAGCATTAAACTTCAGAAAGACACTAACTGCCTGGTTGTTGTGCTGTGAGACTGTGGGAGCTGCTGTGTGCCCGGCTGCCATGCACTTACATAAGAATAGACCCTGGGACAAACCTGCAAGACTCGTTTGGGGTCTGTGCTACACACGCATATCTTGTTTTACATAACACTTTAAAGCTGAACTCTAGGAATTACTTGTATTGCATAATTACATTAGTCCATCTTGGCACAGTGTAGGTATACATATGTAGCAAGGTACCAGGCCTCCTCCAGTCTAATGAGAACCTTTAGATCCAAAGAACTGCTGACATCCTTCCATATAGAGTGGGTTTTGAGGCATAGTGGGTAGTGGGCAAAGTTAGATTCATGGGCGCCAGATACTTCTTGAATGCAAAGAGATTTTATTTCTCTTAAACAGAACTTTGGGAGAGAGGTTTAGGGCCAGGACACCCTTAGGTAGTTGCAATGTTAATTGGCAGACTCCGAGACTTTCAGCAGGTAGACAGCCAAGCAGGGAAAAGTATCCAGCAAGACGCCACATCTGCATGTGTAGGAATGTGTCTCCTATGGCAACAGTCTTTAACAGTTCCTAACACAAAGTGTAACAGTTCCTTCACATCCACTAAAAGCATTTCTTGTAGTTCTTCAGCCCACTGAGCTCCCAGTCTCTCTCACTAGACTGGATGATTCACTGCCACTGGATCTCTTGAGCTCCTCTAATCTTCACTGTAGTATCTTCCTCAAGTGTCACCCCCGCTCCTCTGCTGGGTCCCTAGCTTGGAACTCAAAATACCTCTCAAGCTTCACCCCACTGGCCTGCTCGGTCCCTGGCTTGACACCCAAGGCTGCTCTGAAAGCGTCACCTCCACTGGCTGGGTCCCTGGCTTGACACCCGCTGAAGTTTCCAGATTCTTCACCGTCCCCGGTTGGTGAGAATGCTGCTCCGGTACTTGCTTCAGCTACTCACTGTGGTCCCTGGTAATGAGGTGGATGGACCCTTAGTGGCGACAGCTTTTCTTCTACCTCAGAGGACGACAGGTTCTCTGGCCGGCAGAACCGCCACTTCTGGTTGGACTGCAAGCCGCAATCCCAACCCTGCGCTGCTCTCTTGCTTTGGATAGGCCCTAGACAGCCTAGCAGCCAGATGTACCCAAGATAAGCCCAATCTCTGGCCTAGCAGCCCGGCAATACAACACATGTCCACCCAGACAGCTGTTCAGGTGGCACAGAACCCCGATCACCTGACTCCACCAGAATTCATAGGTTCTCCCAGCAGGCCAAGGGATTGAAGAAAACCCTTGCCCATTGGCTGACATACCCCATATACTTATAGTCTGTCCTTGCTTTGCCCTTGTCTTATCTAATGCCACCAGGTACGCGGCCACCTAGTGGTAGAAGAGAGAAGTGCAGCAATTCCAGACTTAGGGTGAACTCAATTGATCCCTAACAATGAGCCAAGGTAACTACACCTGGCAGGTCAATTTAGGAGCAACCCTGCCTAAACATCCGGGTGCTACACATATCTCATGCTCAATGAGCCACTGGGGAAGCCAGAAATCACTCTAGTCACTGGTACTACTACAGTAATAGCTACAATCCTCCAAGACCTGCTGGTGTATTATTTTTTTGATGAATATACCACATTCTCTGAATGGACAAGGTGGTGAGGAGGAGTGATGACACCATGATCTTCACCTCGTCCAATCAGAGAGCGCCTTGTGCTAACTGACAATAATAAACACATGGCATTCTATGAATGGTGGTGATAACAAGCAAGCAACTCCCTGTGGTCAATGTGCAGTGGGGAAGCACAGAACACCAGCAGGACCCGGAAGAGCATGGCTATCACTAGAGCAGTGACGACCAGGGCCATCTTTAATACAGGGCAAAAGGGGCAGCTGCCCCGGGCCCAGTCATTGTCGTGGGGCCCAAAACTGCTGCCTCTTGAGCCCACACTGCCCCTATATAGTTAATAAGTGGATTCAAGAGGGCCCAAGAATATGTTTGCCAATGGTCCAAACAATATTAAAGATGGCCCTGGTGCCGACTACTACAGTGATTTCTAGTTTCGCCAGCGGTCCATTAAGTATGAGATATGCAAACCTCCATTGTGCCAAGCTGGACCAAAGGGGCTATGCAATCCAAATAATTGGTGGAGTTCAGCTTTAACAAGGTTTTTAACTATTCCCTACTTTATTCCCTACTAATCCAAAGTGAGTGGAGTCCAGCATGTTCCCTCTCTCTGATCCCTCTGCATCGCATACACCTTATATCGTGATTGAGGGGCTGCAATCTAAAGAATCGCATGACACAGAGGGAGCCTGATATGTAAAGCTGCATTAGATAACATCCCGTAAATCCCTTTTGTGACTTTAACACAGTTCCAACTTTTCCTGGATTGTCTTTTCCTTGGATTTTCTATTTTATTCAGCCCCTGTGTCGACCACCTCTGCTCACAGCATGTATCGGTATCATATTTTCCTTGCAGGAAGTAATTGTATATTGTTCCACGTCCTTCTCCTTCCACCATCTGTACCTATTTTCATTGTGAACATGTACTGCTCCCATAAACACACAATGCTTCTTATGCTGGGATAACCGCTGTTAGACGGGTTCATGGAATTTTCAGCTCTTTATAAATAAAGCGTTTTCCTGTTTGCAGCAATGGAGGGCTGGGCTGCATCCGCCACTTAAATTTCCCTGGTAGGTTTGAGCTAGCCTCACCTTACCCATAGCTTCCCACCTGTCCCTGATTTGGAGCAATGTCCCTCTGTCCCTTTTTCCACCCTCATTTGTGCCTCATTTTGGTCTGATCTATATAGTTGTATATAAAATGCACTTTTTATCTTTCAAAAAGTGTTTTCCAGCGCTAAACCTTTCATCTGATTTCTAAATTGCTGCATTTGTACATTCCAAAAGCCAATATAAAGGAATAGTAGTGGTAAAAAAAAAGCCCTTGTGGATTTAATTAACCTTTTTTTTTGGTTAATTCTCCTTTAAGGGGGTGTGGCAGGGGGTGTGTCCTATGCCTGCATACGTTTGCTAGTAGGTGTCCCTCATTTCCATCTCTAAATGTTGGGAGGTATGCCTTACCTGAACAGGAGTTACTCATGCAACTCTCTTGTCCTGCCTACTGTATCTGTGTTGTTTAAAGTAGATGCAAATCCTAATTGGATATCATTCAGACTGATAAAGTACTGCAAATCATATAAATTGCTGTGTTTTTTTTTTTTTTTTTTACTTTTTTTAGGGCCAGTTCACACCAGATGCAGTTCCGTTCAGTTTCGTGCGTTTTTTTCTGCACTAAAATTGCATGCAGTGTTTTCCATGTATTCCGGAAACTGACTGCATGGTGTGAACTAGAGCCCTTGGAATACATGGAAAACACTGTGCATGCATTTTGTGCATATCTCGGAGGCCTCATTTTTAAACTGAAAGGCTGCAATGACAAGGCAGCAATGACACTGGGGCAAGGCTACACTGACACTGACAAGGCTACACTGACACTGACAAGGCTACACTGACACTGGCAAGGCTGTAGATGGACACTGACAAGGCTACACTGACAAGGCTACACTGACACTGACAAGGCTACACTGACACTGATAAGGCTACACTGACACTGACAAGGCTGTAGATGGACACTGACAAGGCTACACTGACACTGATAAGGCTACACTGACACTGATAAGGCTACACTGACACTGACAAGGCTACACTGACACGGCTACACTGACACTGACAAGGCTACACTGACACTGACAAGGCTGTAGATGGACACTGACAAGGCTACACTGACAAGGCTACACTGACACTGATAAGGCTACACTGACACTGACAAGGCTGTAGATGGACACTGACAAGGCTACACTGACACTGACAAGGCTACACTGACACTGATAAGGCTACACTGACACTGACAAGGCTACACTGACACTGATAAGGCTACACTGACACTGACAAGGCTACACTGACACTGACAAGGCTGTAGATGGACACTGACAAGGCTACACTGACACTGACAAGGCTACACTGACACTGATAAGGCTACACTGACACTGACAAGGCTACACTGACACTGATAAGGCTACACTGACACCGCTACACTGACACTGACAAGGCTGTAGATGGACACTGACAAGGCTACACTGACACTGACAAGGCTACACTGACACTGATAAGGCTACACTGACACTGACAACGCTACACTGACACTGATAAGGCTACACTGACACTGACAAGGCTACACTGACACTGATAAGGCTACACTGACACTGACAAGGCTACACTGACACTGATAAGGCTGTAGATGGACACTGACAAGGCTACACTGACACTGACAAGGCTACACTGACACTGATAAGGCTACACTGACACTGACAAGGCTGCAGGTGGACACTGATAAGGCTGCATTGATGGGCATTTAAATGTAAGTTTTTTCCTTAACCACTTGCCGCCCGCCCTATTACAAAATGACGGCGGCAAAGTGGTTTGATATTCCTGACCGGACGTCATATGATGTGATCAGGATATCGAGCCGCTGCGCGCCCCCCAGAGGCGCGCAACACGGCGATCGTTGTTGCGGGGTGTCAGTCTGACACCCTGCAACACCGATCTAGGTAAAGAGTCTCTGATGGAGACTCTTTACCACGTGATCAGCCTGTGTCCAATCATGGCTGATCACGATGTAAATAGGAAGAGCCGGTGATCGGCTTTGTCTCACTCGTGTCTGACAGACGCGAGTAGAGGAGAGCCGATCGGCTGCTCTGCTGACAGGGGGGTCTGTGCTGATTGTTTATCAGCACAGCCCCCCCTCGGATCCCACCCAGGACCACCAGGGAAGCCGCCCAGGACCACCAGGGAAACCAGCCACACTGGACCACCAGGTATGCCCCCTAGACCCCCAGGGAAAAACTAATCAGTGCAAAGGCAGCTGCCAATCAATGCCCAGGCAGCTGCCAATCAGTGCCCACTCCAATGCCTACCACTGCCAGTGCCACCAGGGATGCCTATCAGTGCCTCATATCAGTGCCGTGTATCAGTGCCCATCAGTGCCGCCTATCAGTGCCCATCAGTGCTGCCTTTCAGTGCCCATCAGTGTCGCCTATCAGTGCCAACCAGTGCCACCAAGTGCCACCCATGAGTGCCCATCAGTGCTGCCTATCAATGCCCATCAGTGCTGCATATCAGTGCCACCCATCAGTGCTGCCTACCAGTGCCCATCAGTGCCGCATATCAGTGCTCATCGTCAGTGCCCGTCAGTGCCCGCTCGTTGATGCCACCTCATCGGTGCCGCCGTATCAGTGCCTGTCAGTGAAAGAGAAAACCTACTTATTTACAACAGAAACAAAAGAAAAACTTTAATTTTTTTCAAAATTTTCAGTCTTTTTTTATTTGTTTAGCAAATAAAAACCGCAGAGGTGATCAAATACCACCAAAAAAAAGCTCTATTTGTGGGAACAAAATGATAAAAATTTAGTTTGGGTACAGTGTAGCATGATCGCGCAATTGTCATTCAAACTGCGACAGCGCTGAAAGCTGAAAATTGGTCTGGGCAGGAAGGTGTATAAGTGCCCGGTATTGAAGTGGTTAAACTTCCCTCCTAAAAGTTTTTTTCCTTAAAATACCCTCCTAAACTTGGGGTGCGTGTTATACGCCGATAAATATCGCTGCTCGCGTTTAGGAGCAGCTTTTTGCAACATTTTTACAGCGTTTTTGTGGCGTTTTTGACGCGTTTTACGTTTTTGTTTTTTTTTTCTTTTTTTTTTTTTTACAGTTTTTTTTTTAGACTGTATACAGTCTAAAAAAAAAAAAAAAACGCCAAAAACGCAAAACGCGCAAAAATGCCGCAAAAACGCTGTACTTGTGTTTTTAATGCTGGTCCATTAAATTCTATTACATGCAAAACGCTGCATTTTGCATGAAAAAAAGTCCCTGACCCTTTCCAAAAACACAGAGGCACAAATATGCATTGATGTGAACATGTTCCATAGGAACCCATGTTAAAAAATTCCCATGCATTTGTGCAAAATGCAAAATGCATCAAAAAACGCGCTAGTGTGAATGGAGCCTCAAACTCAGAATTCTGTATTTTTTTTTTTTTTATGATGGCCCCAGGGCTCTTCCATAGGGACACACCCCGAAAGCTTGTCCTGAAAAATTGTATGTTAGGCTGGCCATACACTATACAATTTTCTGATTCAATTTCCTTTAGATTTACCTTCAACTATGTAGTGCAAGGGCCTGTCTGATTGCATACAAATTGAAAGGGTTTAGGTTTGACCTCATATTATATGGTTTTGGTAAATCTAAAGGAAAGTTGAACAGGAAAATTGTATAGTGTATGGCCAGCTTTAGGCTCGATTCACACCTATGCATGTTGCTTTTGGGCGTTTTTGGAGGTTTTTTTTCATGCTTGCCACGTTTTTGAGCAGCGTTTTTGCCGCGTTTTTGCCGCGATTTGCGTTTTGCGTTTTTTTTTTTTTTTTTTTTTTTTTTTACAGTTTTTTTTTTACAGTCTTAAAAAAAATAAAAAAAAAATAAATAAAAAAAAATAAAAAAAAACGGCAAAAACGCATCAAAAACGCTACAAAAACGCTGCAAAACGGTGCACTTGCGTTTTTGATGCTTGTCCATTGAATTCTATTACATGCAAAACGCTGCATTTTGCATGAAAAAAAGTACCTGACCCTTTCCAAAAATGCAGAGAAACAAAAAGGCATTGATGTGAACATGTTCCATAGGAACCCATGTTAAAAAATTCCCATGCATTTCTGCAAAATGCATCAAAAAACGCGCTAGTGTGAATGGAGCCTTACAGCGTTTTTGCGGTGTTTTGCGGGTTTTTTTTTTACAGTTTAAAAAAAAAAATCAAAAACGCTGTAAAAACGCTGCAAAAACGGTGCACATGCGTTTTTGATGCTGGTCCATTGAATTGTATTACATGCAAAACGCTGCATTTTGCATGAAAAAAAGTCCCTGACCCTTTCCAAAAATGCAGAGGTACAAAAAGGCATTGATGTGAACATGTTCCATAGGAACCCATGTTAAAAAATTCCCATGCATTTCTGCAAAATGCAAAATGCATCAAAAAACGCGCTAGTGTGAATGGAGCCTTAGAGCCCTTTCACACTGGGGCGGGGGCGTTGTCAGCGGTAAAGCGCCACTATTGTAAGCGGCGCTTTACCGTCGGTATGCGGCCGCTAGCGGGGCGGTTTTACCCCCCTGCTAGCGGCCGAGAAAGGGTTAAAACCACCGCAAAGCGCCTCTGCAGAGGCGGTATAGCCACGCCGTCCCATTGATTTCGTTGGGCAGGAGCGGTAAAGGAGCGGTATACACTCCGCTCCTTCACCGCTCTGAAGATGCTGCTGGCAGGACTTTTTTTACCGTCCTGCCAGCGCACCGCTCCAGTGTGAAAGCCCTCGGGGGTTTCACACTGGAATTAAAGCAGCGGCTGTTTCGGGTCGGTTTGCAGGCGCTATTATTAGCGCAATAGCGCCTGCAAACCGCCCCAGTGTGAAAGGGCCCTTAGTGCAAATAAAAAAAGTATCACGGACAGTACTCAATCATATCCAATAAAAACATTTAAAAAATCTAATTTCTTCATCAGTTTAGTCCAATATTTATTCTGCTACGTATTTTTGGTAAAAAAAAAAAATCCCAATAAGTGTATATTGATTGGTTTGTGCAAAAATGATAGCGTCTACAAACTATGGGATATAAATATATGGAATTTTTATTTATTTATTTTTTTTACTAGTAATGGCGGCGATCAGCCACTTATAGCGGGACTGCGATATTGCAGCGGACAAATCGGACACCGAACTGACACTTTTTGGGGACCAGTGACACTTAGGCTCCATTCACACTAGCGCGTTTTTTGATGCATTTTGCATTTTGCAGAAATGCATGGGAATTTTTTAACATGGGTTCCTATGGAACATGTTCACATCAATGCCTTTTTGTATCTCTGCGTTTTTGGAAAGGGTCGGGGACTTTTTTTCATGCAAAAAGCAGCGTTTTGCATGTAATGGATTTCAATGGACAAGCATCAAAAACGCAAGTGCACCGTTTTTGCAGCGTTTTTGCAGCGTTTTTGGTGCGTTTTTGCCGTTTTTTTATTTTTATTTTTTTGTAATTTTTTTTAAGACTGTAAAAAAAAAATGAAAAAAAAAAAAAAAAACGCAAAACGCAAATCGCGGCAAAAACGCGGCAAAAACGCTACAAAAACGCTGCTCAAAAACGTGCCAAGCATGAAAAAAAAACCTCCAAAAACGCTCAAAAGCAACATGCATAGGTGTGAATCGAGCCTAATACAGTGATCAGTGCTAAAAATTTTTTTTTTAAATTTCACAGTCCTAATGACACTGGCAGGGAAGGGGTTAATCAGGGGCGATCAAAGGGTTAAACGTGTGCCTAGCTGATGTTAATAAATGTATAGTTGGGGGGTGAGGGTGGTCCTATAGTTGCTGGGAATTCTGTTTTTGCGCAGTCACCAGAGTGGCTCCGTCACTTTCAGGCTGCAGGTTTGGCTCTAGGAAAGTAGGTAAAAGGTTGCACATATACAAACGTGACATATGTGAGCTGAGCCCCTTCCCCCGAGCCTCGCCACAAAGATCCTTTTCATTCCTATACACGGCCACAAGAATATTGACTTGCATGCTAATCCCCGGTTACATAAACAAATGTATTCTCTGGATTAACATTTTAAGGAGCCCATTCATCAAAACTTTTAAAACACAAAAAAAAAAATATTGATTTCCCTTACATAGATCCACATTCCTCTGCGGAGAATGTTTGTTTAGTACTTTGTAACCTAACCAACTTGCCACACGTAGGAAGTCATATAATGTCTAGACGTGCAATTTGAATTGGTTCGAATGTAAATTCGGACACATTTTTGGTTATTCGGAGATTTGGATTTATCTGAATCTCCATATGAAAATAGTATCGAATTTTCGTTGAAATTTGTCTCATTGATTAGTTTTCTAACAAATTACAACTTTTCAGAACGATCCGAATTCGGATCGGTTGAAAAATGATCGACCGATTCGAATTCTATGTGAAGAATAGCTAGTTGTTAAGCAGGGGGCCGGCCGCCGCGTCCTTAAAGCGGGATTCCGGCCAGGAAATTTTTTTTTTTTAAGTCAGCAGCTACAAACACTGTAGCTGCTGACTTTAAATAAGTAGACTTACCTGTCCCGGGTGCCCGCGATGTCGGCCGCGCGAGGCCGACCCCGTCCCTCGGCTCTCGGGTCCCGGCACCGCCGTCCTAACTAAGGGAAACAGGCAGTGGAGCCTTGCGGCTTCACTGCCAGTTTCCTACTGCGCACGCGCGAGCGGCGCGGCGCTCTGTGACTGGCCCCGTGGTTTTCTGTGAACACACACAGTTCCCAGAAGACAACGGGGCCGCTCACCGAGGAGCAGGACAGGCCGCGGAATAGGAAGAGGCAGATTAGGAAGACTGCCTAGCAACAAGGGTTTCAGGTAAGTACATTTTTTTTTTTTTTCAAGTTTTTTAAAAAAAAATGTAAAGATTTTTGATGCAATTTTTTTTTTAGGGTGGCCCTCCACTTTAACAACCGATGACTCATCAGCTGTCAGCGGGTTTCCGGTCTGCCCCGATCCACAGCGGCGGGACATTGTTTTTTTATTTTTTATTAAAGGAATTGTCAAAAACTCGTGTTGTGTCTTTATTCACGATTTACTAGACATGTGCACACTAAAATATTTTGCTTCGGAATTTCGTTTTCGTACGAAAAATAAATTTATTCAGTTACTCCCGAAATTCGTTTTTATTTATTTAGTTTTGTTAAAAAATGCATTCGTTCGAAAATCCAAAAATAATCGAGGTCGAATCTGTCATTGAAGGCTTATGGTGTCTGTCGAATGTTCTAAGAAGATTAGACGAAGCAGCTAAACTGTACGACGCCGCAATCGTACATTTCCGAGTCGAATGTTCCGCCTACAAGCTATAGTAGAATTCTAATGTTGTATGACACTAGTAATAATTATATTTATTAGTTATTATTACTAGTCAACCAACATTAGAATTCTTCTATAGCCTATGGGCGGAGCATTTGACCATAAATGTTCGCTCGCGGCGACTGCTTAGTCTAATCTTCATGTCGAATCTTTTCTCTCGATGTCGAATAATCTTGGACTAATAGAGTTAGGTTAGGCACATTCGACCTTTTTTGCTATTGTCTCTCTATGTGGAATCTTTTCTCTCTATGTCGAATCTTTTCTCTCTATGTCGAATCTTTTCTCTCTAGGTCGAATCTTTTCTCTCTATGTCGAATCTTTTCTCTCTATGTCGAATAATCTTGGACTAATAGAGTTAAGGTTAGGCACATTCCACCACAGGTTCGATGGACACAGATCGCTATTGCCAGCGTCATGTCGAATCTCCTATCTATATCGAACTGTCGCAACGAAAACGAAAATAAAGCATTTGTTTATGTCGGATCTTTCAGTTTTCGGATTCTGCACCTTCGTTATCGTTTATTAAAACGACAACGAAAGTACCCGAAATTCGGACGAAAATGCATTTGGACGAAAACGAATGCACATGTCTACTATTTACAATTTTTTTTAAGAATGGGTAGGGGTACTATGTACCTTGTACTCATTCACATGGGGGGGGGGTGGGATCTGGGGACCCCCTATTAAAGGAGGCTTCCAGATTCCAATAAGCCCCCTGCCTGCAGACCCCCACAATCACAAACCCAGGGTTGTGGAGAAGAGTTCCTTGACTCCATCAACATAGGGGCAAGGTGCTTTCGGGTGGGTAGGCAGAGCCCCCCCTGCTCCAAAGCACCCCCCCCCATGTTGAGGGCATGTGGCCTGGTATGGTTCAGGAGGAGGGGGGCACTCGCTTGTTCCCCCCATTCCTGACCTGCCGGGCTGCATGTTCAGATAAGGGTCTGGTATAGATTTTGGGGGAACCACATGCTGTGTTTTTATTTTTATTTTGGTGTGGGGTTCCCCTTAGAATCCAACGGGCCTGATATTGATTAGGCAGGGACCCCACGTTTTTTTTTTTTTCTGACTTTTCTATTGTCTTGTCGAGAAAGTTCCCCCGGCGCATAAGGACCCCCCTGTACTGCACAGGCGCAGCGCTTGCGCAGTACGAACGACTATGGAACCGCCGAAAATAGCCGAAGCTGAAAACCTTCAGTCAGCTGTACGCAACACCTGCGCCCTGAGTCCAGGTTCAAGCCCCACCATCCAAGTGGACATAGAGGTAGAATAAAAAAGTGCCGAGCGAAGCGAGGCTGTGCCCAAACGCGGCGAGCGCTGTTACAGGCGCCGTGTACAGCTGATTTACAGCTATTCAGCTTCGGCTATTTCCGGCGGCTCGTACTGCGCAAGCGCTGCGCCTGCGCAGTACAGGGGGGTCCTTATCCGCCGAGGGAAACTTTCTCGGCAGAACACCGGCATTCTTTTTCTTACATTTCAGCTTTCAGTCGGGAAGCCCGCTGACAGCTCCTGAGTCATCGGGTGTTAAGGACGCCGGCCCGTTCCTTATCAACAAGCTATTCTTCACACAGATTTTGAATCAGTGATAATTTTTCGACCGATCCGATTTCGAATCGTTCAGAAAATTTGGAAATCGTTAGAAAATTAATAAACAAAACGAATTTAAACTAAACTAAAATAAACGAATTCTGAAACGAATCAACAAAACCAAATTAGTAACATAATGAATCTATCCGAAACGAAACAAATTTTTCCATTCTGCAAATGTCTAATAATATCCTAGGCGGTTCAGTTGTTATACCAGGATGATTCCTGCAGCTGAGATCACTCCTACAGTCGGCAGAAGGGGGTCTCCCCTCTCCTGCCGCTGCCGCCTCGGGCCCAATTTATATACACTTACTACACTATATTACCAAAAGTATTGGGACGCCTGCCTTTACACGCACATAAACTTTAATTGCATCCCAGTCTTAGTCCGTAGGGTTCAATATTGAATTGGCCCACCCTTTGCAGCTATAACAGCTTCAACTCTTCTGGGAAGGCCGTCCACAAGGTTTAGGAGTGTGTCTATGGGAATGTTTGACCAATCTACCAGAAGCACATTTGTGAGGTCAGGCACTGATGTTGGACGAGAAGGCCTGGCTCGCAGTTTCCGCTCTAAATCATCCCAAAGGTGTTCTATCTTATTAAAGGGGGCTCCCAGATTCCGATAAGCCCCCGCCCGCAGACCCCGACAACCAACGGCTAGGGTTGTCGGGAAGAGGCCCTTGTCCTCATCAACATGGGGACAAGGTGCTTTGGGGTGGGGGGGGCCCGCAGGGCGGCCCCCCTCCCCCAAAGCACCCACCCCCCATGTTGAGGGCATGTGGCCTGGTACGGTTCAGGAGGGGGGGGGGCGCTCGCTCGTCCCCACCCCCTTTCCTGACCGGCCAGGCTGCGTGCTCGGATCGGGGTCTGGTATGGATTTTAGGGGGGACCCCACGCCGTTTTTTTCGGCGTAGGGGGTTCCCTTTATAATCCATACCAGACCTAAGGGCCTGGTATGCCCCGCGCTCGCCGCAATAGGAAAATTTGTTTTTCCTATTGCAGCGAGCGCGAGATGCAATACCCTGCCCTCGCGTCGTATCTGGTCCGTCGGACCAGCATACACACGAGCGGACTTTCCGCCCGAAACTGAGTCCGGCGGAAAGATTTAAAACTTTCTTCAAATCTAGGTCCGGCGGGCTTTTGGGAAAAAGTCCGCCGGAAAAGTACGCCGGCGCCCACACACGGGCGGATTGTCCGGCACACTCTGGTCCGCCGGACCAAGTATGCCGGAAAGTCCGACCGTGTGTACGCGGCATTACTCTTATTTCTGCACTTAGTTTGGCGCCCTCTGGTGTCTCCTCGGTTCTAGAAGACCCCGGTGAAAGTCCAGATTGTGCCCCCTCCTGTCCTTTATTGGTTTCCCCTAGACCGAGCCTGTGTTGTCGGTGTGCATGAAACTGTGTCTGTGGTTGGCGGCCTTTCTACTAGCAAGGGAGACCCGGGTCATATTCTCAGTGGCCCCTCTGGGGGTGAGTCTATACAACCATACAGCACAGCAGGGATTGGAGGATACAATGAATACGTGCCCCTACTTTACCGATCATTTGCCAGGTCAAACACTTACTGTAGTTGAGTATTTATCTGTTTGGAAATTAGACAGTCAAGCAGTCAAGAAACTAAAGAAAGCCCATAGTGTGGATGTGCCTGATATGTGCATCTTACTGTGATGGATGACATACTCGAGAGGCGAACATGTCACCATTATATAATACGTATCACCGCCTGACATTGACAAATAGAACTTATTAATGCAGACAGGGCGATGCTGCAAAGGATTCTGGGCAAATTTATGGGCACAGCGGGATGTCCAAGATATTAAAAAAAAAAAGTTTGCTGTCAGCGTTTTATAGGGCGAGGTGCCAGCGAGGAGAATGAAAAAGTGCTTTTAGCTTACACGCATCTTTTTTGTCACTATAATTCACCGAACAGTTTTAAGACACTTGATATAAATAGTATCAGAGTCAGGGTGGATATAAATCAATGATTTAAAAAAAAAAAACAGATTTTTTTGTTTTAAATCTGATTTTTTTGATTTTTATCAAATTTATTTGAGTAAAATGCTTTTGGAGTAAAAATCTATCTAAATATTTAAGATACATTAAAAATGTAGTTTATTCAGCGTGAAATGGAGCTCAGTTATGTAGCATGAGGCTGTATATTCTGCAATAGTTACATTTTTGGTAAACTCATTCAATGAATCCAAGCTCTGCAAGCTGAGATAACATGCACTGCATTGATGTATTCAGACAATTTCACAGTAACCATGAGATAAAACAAAGTTTGGGAATATTCCTTTATCCAATTGTTTTGCAAATCTATGTACACTACAAACTGTATGATTGAATCGGTACTGATATCGCTGTTTTACTAACCTGACAGATTATTGTTCTAAATAGGAAACCTTCTTTTTGTTTGCAAATAATAAAGATTCTAAATACCAGCAAGAACAAGTCCTTACATTTAAAGAGCACCGGTCATTTCAGATCCATCATGGCAGCGCCTGTTAGCGGCATCCACTCCCCTGCTGCCGCCACGTCCCTCACCTTGTTGTGTCACTGCCACATCACCAGCCGTCCCATTAAAGTAAATGGGACTGTCGGTGAGTCAACAGCGGGTCAGAGGATGAGCAGCTGTGGGACAGAGATGACAGTTGCTCTTTAAAAATTATGATTTACATTGAGTTGATTTAAATCAAGCCTTTTTACTAGTGATTTAAATTATGATTTAAATCATGATTTAAATCGACCTGATTTAAATCAAATCCACCCTGATCAGAGTTTTCATTTTTCTCTTTTTCCTTGGCGTGTGGGCTAAACCAAAAATTAGGGGTGCGGGTGACCAAGACAGAGCGCTCATGAGCATTATAAGACTTCATGCACACAGGGCCTTTTCCCAGCTCTTCTAAATACCTTTTCTTGCTGGCAGCAGCGTTTTGGCAGAAAAAAAATGTTGTGTGCAACGCGTTTCGGTGCATTTAGGCAAATCAAGCGCTTGGGCATTAATTTATTCGATTGGCCAGAATTATCTTCTTTTTTTTCTGGCCCCTGAAATGAATTTATGCTCAAGCGCTTGATGCTAGATCAAACCTTGATCTAGGTATTTTTTCTTATTTTTCAATTTTTTACATTTTTATTTATTTATTTTTATTTTTTACATTTTTTATTTATTTTTTTATTTTTTTATTTTTTTACAAACACTTTTTTTCCCTCTCTGCAAGGAAAGAGAAAGATACAATGTATCTTTCCTCTCCATTCACAGAAAGAGAGCGCGTCCAGGTGCAGCATCGTTTTGGCAGGAAAAGTGCTTGACACATATTAACACATCTAAACCGGCTTCACCGATAGGTGCATCAAGCGCTTGGGCATTAATTCATTCGATTGGCCAGAATCATCTTCTTTTTTTTCTGGCCACTGAAATTAATTTATGTTCAAGCTCTTGATGCTAGATCAAACCTTGATCTAGGTATTTTTTCTTATTTTTTATTTTGTACATTTTTATTTATTTATTTATTTATTTATTTTTTTATAAACACTTTTTTTTTCCTCTCTGCAAGGAAAGAGAAAGATACAATGTATCTTTCCTCTCCATTCACAGAAAGAGAGCGCGTCCAGGTGCAGCAGTGCTTTGGCAGGAAAAGCGCTTGACACATAATAACACATCTAAACCCGCTTCACTGCTAGGTGTATCAATTGGGCATTAATTCATTTGATTGACCAGAATCATCTTTTTTTTTTCTGGCCACTGAAATGAATTTATGCTCAAGTGCTTGATGCTAGATCAAACCTTGATCTAGGTATTTTTTCTTATTTTTTAATTTTTACAATTTTATTTATTTATTTATTTATTTATTTATTTATTTTTACAAACACTTTTTTTTCCCCCTCTTTGCAAGGAAAGAGAAAGATACAATGTATCTTTCCTCTCCATTCACAGAAAGAGAGCGCGTCCAGGTGCAGCAGCCTTTTTGGCAGGAAAAGCGTTTGACACATATTAACACATCTAAACCCACTTCACTGCTAGGTGCATCAAGCGCTTGGGCATTAATTCATTGGTTTTGCCAGAATCATCTTTTTTTTTTTTTTTCTGGCCACTGAAATGAATTTATGCTCAAGCGCTTGATGCACCTAGCAGTGAAGCGGGTTTAGATGTGTTAATATGTGTCAAGCACTTTTCCTGCCAAAACGCTGTTGGACCTGGACGCGCTCTATCTCTGTGAATGGAGAGGAAAGATACATTGTATCTTTCTCTTTCCTTGCAGAGAGGGGGAAAAAAAAGTGTTTGTAAAAAAATAAATAAATAAATAAATAAATAAAAATGTAAAAATTAAAAAATAAGAAAAAATACCTAGATCAGGGTTTGATCTAGCATCAAGCGCTTGAGCATAAGTTCATTTCAGCGGCCAGAAAAAAAATTGATGATTCTGGCCAATTGAATGAATTAATGCCCAAGCACTTGATGCACCTAGCAGTGAAGCGGGTTTAGATGTGTTAATATGCGTCAAGCGTTTTCCTGCCAAAACGCTGCTGCACCTGGACGCGCTCTCTCTCTGTGAATGGAGAGGAAAGATACATTGTATCTTTCTTTTTCCTTGCAGAGAGGGGGAAAAAAAGTGTTTGTAAACAATAAAAAATTAATTAATTAATTAATTTAAAAAATAAGAAAAAATACCTAGATCAAGGTTTGATTTGGGTCAGTGCCAGGGTCAGTATTTGGGTCAAGTAAGGGTCAAAGGTCAAGGTCAGGGTCAAAGGCATCAGAGCCAGTGTGTTTTAGGTAGGACAAAAAAAAAAAAAAAAAAGAATCAAAATTTGCTTCCGGGCTGTACTACGGGTACAAACATCAACTAACATACACATATGTGGTATGGCTGCGATCATCAGGAACAGAAGATTTTATTTTGTGCTGTTCTTTGGTGGTAGGTTATGGTAGTACCAAGAAATATACAGCTAAATGTAAAAAAATATATATATATATATTTTTTTACTATTTTTGGCCAGTTTTCCTTTGATAATAATAATAAAAAAAAAAAAAAAAAAAAGGAGATATCTATTATCATTTACCACCATATGAAAGCTCAATTTGCAGCGAGGGAAAAAAAAAGTGTTTGTAAACAATAAAAAAAAATAAAAAAATTAATTAAAAAAATTAAAAAATAAGAAAAAATACCTAGACCAAGGTTTGATTTGGGTCAGTGCCAGGGTCAGTATTTGGGTCAAGTAAGGGTCAAAGGTCAAGGTTAAAGGGCATCAGCGTCAGTGTGTTTTAGATAGGACAAAAAAAAAAAAAAAAAGAAGCTAAATTTGCTTCTGGGCTGTACTACGGGTACAAACAACAACTAACATACACATATGTGGTATGGCTGCGATCGTCAGGAACAGAAGAATTTATTTTGTGTTGTTCTTTGGTGGTAGGTTATGGTAGTACCAAGAAATATACAGCTAAATGTAAAAAAAATATATATATTTTTTTTACTATTTTCGGACAGTTTTCCTTTAATAATAAAAAAAAAAATCAGGAGATATCTATTACCATTTACCGCCATATGAAAGCTCAATTTGTCCTGAAAAAAAAAAAAAAGCAGTATAATCCACCTGGATGTACAAAGTAGTTGTGAAGATACGTACGGTTTTACTAACACATGCCAAAGTTCCAAAATTGTGCTTAGGCATTAAAATTTGTTTTACCCTAAGGTGTGAAGGGGTTAAACTTAAAAAAAAACTGTAGTTAGAGGGTTGGGACAAACAGTTTACCACTAACAGGGGTGCTTCCAATGATCAGCTTTTATTTATTTATGTAAAATCTTGCTTATAGTTTGTTAGTGTATCTAAATCTGCTAGTACATCCAACACCCCCCCCCCAGACTGACAATGCTGCTGCCCAAAGGTGTCTTTGTTGCTCCTTCATCCAGAGTAGGGGCGCTCTAATACAGGAGGTGCGTTACTGGCCAGATTACCAGGTGAAAACAGCCTAAAAAAAAAAGAGAACTAATGCAGCCACCACATGGAATGATTTTGCTTTTGGGTACAATACTGCTTAAAGTTACGGTTCACCTAGTCATTGACTTTAAATGTGGAATCACCCATGTCAAGTATCTTTATCTTTGTCTATAGGAATAGCAGGAGGCCCAAAGAAATGTATGGCATGTAAGTGCCACAGCCACATTCTTACATGTGACACTCTTAAAATAGACAACCCATACATTTTTTTATTTTATAGAGGTGAGGTGACATCATGCTGTTTTGTCTTCGAATATATCAGTGTAGATCTTCATAGAAAATACGTCAGCATTGTCAGCCTTTGTTACGCAAGTTCGAAACAATGATATAACGATATATTCCAATTCTCCAGAGGAATAAAGGATCTCTCCTATCCCGGAGCTTTGAATTTTCCCACCAACCTGTTGCCTTCCGTATCATTTATCCAAAAAAAGTGAATTAGACCTCCAATGGCCACAGCAGGTGAGTAAATGTAAAAAAGTAAAACTGGAAATGTCAGTCATTTTTTAAAGTGTTTTTCCGGGGGGGGCGGGGTGGGGATTGGGTGGGGGGGGGGGGCGGAGTGCGTCTTATGGTCCGAAAAAAACGGTATATAAAATGATATATACATGATTTCTTCTTTCTTTTTCCTTTCCTTTATTATTTTTTATTACTTATTATCATCCTATATACATATGTTTTTTCATATTCATTTACATTTATTTTTCTGAATTATTTTTATTTTCATTCATTACATTCTTTGGATATAGGCAGAAGTTTTTTTTATACATTCTATGCAGTAAGGTAAAAAAAATCTGCATGCAGCCCCCTCACCCCCCCCCCCACCCCACCCAAATACATACCTGAGCCGATCTCGATTCAGCGATGTGCAGTCTCTCTCAGCTCTCTCACTCCTCATTGGCTCAGATACAGCAGAAGGTGCCATTGGCTCCCGCTGCTGTCAATCAGAGCCAGTGACGAAGTGCAATGGGGCGGGGCTAAGCCCTGCTCTGTGTGTCTTGTGGACATAGATAGAGGAAGAAATTGGTGGACGCACATCGGAGTAGCAAAAAGTCCCTTTATTTCTCTTCAATGATATGACACCACAGGATGGTAGTAGGGGCATCAGGTAGACGCGTTTCACACAGTTACATTGTGCTTATTAATTACCCCGACATATTCCACCGACCTTCCTTAAATAGGACCCTCCCCCAGGTGTGGGTGAGATCAGAGGAACTGTTTGTGTGTCTCAGCTGTATATATTTTAAATAAAACAACAAAATCACATAAATAGATCCAAAAATGACAATTATTACATGACTGAGAACAAACAGACAAAACAGACCAAAAAATAGACCAAAAATAATAATAATTAGACCAAAAAATGAAACGATAATCCAAATATCCTAATTACCTATATCCAAACAATGTAATAAATAAAAATAAAAATACATTTAGAAAAATAAATGAAAATTAATATGAAAAAAAAACATATGTACCGTATTTTTCAATCCATAAGACGCACCTGACCATAAGACGCACCTACGTTTTAGAGGAGGAAAACAAGAAAAAAAATATTCTGAACCAAATGGCGTGCGAAAATATTTTCCAGTGCCAAAGAAATGCAGCCTGACCATTGCCAATAATGCAGAGTGACCATTAACCACTTCAGCCCTGGAGCATTCGGCTGGCCAAAGACCAGAGCACTTTTTGCGATTAGGCACTGCGTCACTTTAACTGACAATTGCGTGGTCGTGCGACGTGGCTCCCAAACAAAATTGACGTCCTTCTTTTCCCACAAATAGAGCTTTCTTTTGGTGGTATTTGATGACCTGCGGTTTTAATTTTTTGCGCTATAAACAAAAAAAAAAAAAAGCGACAATTTTGAAAAAAACATTTTTGGTAAAAAAAAAAATCGCAATAAGCGTTTATTGATTGGTTTGCACAAAAGTTATAGCGTCTATAGGGGATAGTTTTATGGCCTCTCTATTAATTAATGAGACGATCGCGCGTATCCCCGCGGACATCGAGTCCCCAGGACCCGTGGTCAGACTCACGGAGCTCGTGGCGGGCATGCGCGCCTGCTATGCGAGCCTCGCGATATCACGTACAATAATGTGATTCCACGCAGTGGAGCCAACCTGCCGCAGTGAAACTCTGCTGCCCTAGGCAAGCCCCCCCATCTAAATTTGTCCCACTCCTTCCTGTTTAACCACTTGCCTCCCGCCCTATTACAAAATGACGGCGGCAAAGTAGTTTGATATTCCTGACCAGAAGTCATATGACGTGATTAGGAATATCGAGCTGCAGCGCGGCGATCGTTGTTGCGGGGTGTCAGTCTGACACCCTGCAACACCGATCTAGGTAAAGAGTCTCTGACGGAGACTCTTTACCACGTGATCAGCCGTGTCCAATCATGGCTGATCACGATGTAAATAGAAAGAGCCGGTGATCGGCTTTTCCTCGCTCGCGTCTGACAGACGCGAGTAGAGGAGAGCCGATCGGCTGCTCTCCTGACAGGGGGGGTCTGTGCTGATTGTTTATTAGCACAGCCCCCCCTCGGATCCTACCCAGGACCACCAGGGAAGCCACCCAGGAACACCAGGGAAGCCATCCACACTGGACCACCAGGTATGCCCCTAGACCCCCAGGGAAATGCCACTGTGTGCCCAGGCAGCTGCCAATCAGTGCCCACTTCAATGCCTACCACTGCCAGTGCCACCAGCGATGCCCATCAGTGCCTCATATCAGTGCCGCGTATCAGTGCCCATCAGTGCTACGTATCAGTGCCCATCAGTGCCCAGCAATGCCACCTATCAGTGCCGCCTATCAGTGCCGCCTATCAGTGCCACCTATCAGCGCCACCCTATCAGTGCCCAGCAGTGCCGCCTTTCATTGCCCATCAGTGTCGCCTATCAGTGCCCATCAGTGCCTACCAGTGCCACCCAGTGACACCCATCAGTGCCGCCTATCAATGCCCATCAGTGCTGCATATGAGTGCCACCCATCAGTTCCGCCTACCAGTGCCCATCGTCAGTGCCCGTCAGTGCCCGCTCATTGGTGCCACGTTATTGGTGCCGCCGTATCAGTGCCTGTAAGTGCCGCCTTATCAGTGCCCATCAGTGAAAGAGAAAACTTACTTATTTACAATTTTTTTTAACAGAAACAAAAGCAAAACTTTTATTTTTTTCAAAATTTTCGGTCTTTTTTTTATTCGTTTAGCAAAAAATAAAAACCACAGAGGTGATCAAATACCACCAAAAGAAAGGTCTTTTGTGGGAACAAAATGATAAAAATTTAGTTTGGGTACAGTGTTGTATGACCGCGCAATTGTCATTCAAACTGCAACAGCGCTGAAAGCTGAAAATTGGTCTGGAAGGCAGGAAGGTGCCTAAGTGCTCTGTATTGAAGTGGTTAAGATCCACCAATTCATCTGTAAACTCTACCCCTTTCCATTAGAGCTGCACCTCTTTAGAGGTGGGGAGAGAGAGAGGGGGGATGAGAGAGAGAGTGAGAGAGAGGGGGGTTATAGAGAGAGGTGGGTGAGAAAGAGTGAGTGAGAGAGAAGGAGAGAGAGAGAGGGGTGTGAGAGAGAGATAGGGGGTGAGAGAGAGGGGTAAGTTAGGCAGAGAGGGATGTTCAAGAGAGAGACGGGGTGAGAGAGAGATTGGTGAGAGAGAAGGGTATGATAGAGAGTGAGGGTGAGAGAGAGAGAAGTGTGAGGGAGAGAGTGTGAGAGAGAGAGAGGGGGGTACGAAAGACAACGAGAGAGAGGGGGGTGTGAGAGAGGGGGGTGTGAGAGAGGGGGGTGTGAGAGAGGGGGGTGAGAGAGAGAGAGAGAGAGAGAGAGAGAGAGAGGGGTATGAGAGCGAGAGAGAATGAGGGGGGTGATAGAGAAAGAGGGAGGTGACAAAGAGAGGGGGTGAGAGAGAGGGGTGTGAGAGAGAAGGGGTGATAGAGAAAGAGGAAGGTGAGAAAAAGAGGGGTTGAGATAGGGAGGGGGATGAGAGTAAATAGGGTGAGAGAGAGGGGGGCGAGAGAGAGGGGTGTGAGAGAGAGAGGGGTGAGAGAGGGGGCAAGAGAGAGAGGGGTGAGAGAGAAAGAGGGAGGTGAGATAGGGAGGAGGATGAGAGATAGGGGGGCTCCCCTATCCCCATATACTAAACCAGGAGGCTCCCCCTATCCACCCCCCTGAAAAATGCCACCCAAGGCAAACGCCTTGTTTGCTGTGTAGTAGATATGTCCCTGACTCTACCAAAAGTGAAAAAAAAGTTTTGCCTATAGTTCTACTTTACATTTTGGAGAAATCAAAAAAGAGAATGAAAAATAAAGAAAGTAAAAGACAGCCCAAGGTAGTTATAATACCTGATTCCAGCAACTGGAACATTGGAATCTCTATATTTAGCCCATCGACCTTCAAAGTTACTTTTTTTTTTAATAAGTAAGATGATGTATCAGATCTGTAAATTGTTAATAGTTGAATTCTCCGGGTTCTGAAAAGAAAGTAACTTTGAAGGGGCGAAGCTCTCCGGTATGAAGGGGATCTGACAGACGCGAGGGCTCGCCGCGCAGACAATGAACAGATTGTACAGGTAGGACAGCGGTCATTATAGCTGCTTGAAAATAGGAGTTTCTCTTTTGGCCTGAGTATTTCATTAATCTTTAAAACCTGTTCTGCTTTTTCCAGGTCAGGAAAAGTAAAATAAAATCTACTATCAGGGGAAGGAATAGACCGAAAGAGTATAATCCCACTTTGTCTCCCCACTACATTTAATCAGCCTTCTGTCATACTTTACATCAGCTGTAATCAAACTGATTGAAATCACATTCCCTATTCTCATTCACATAATGGCAAAAAAAATGTTTAGCAGGGGTTTAAGTGTATTTCAGCAGCATGGCAAAATCATTTCCAGATCATGTCATTTTCTAAAATTAATTGGAAAAAATAATGTTTTGAGCGAACAGCTGGCTGGAGGAGTAATGTCCCTGGTGTCACTGGACCCTCTAGGGCCGTGGTTCATAACCTTAGTGAGACCAGGGCCTGGTAAATTCTTCCAAAACCTTCCACACCACAAAAAAAAAAAAAATATATATATATATATATATGCTCATACATGGAGTAGAATAGTCCTCCAAATTGTTGGTGTCAGTAGGATAGTGGCTGCCAGAAGAGGGAGAGAGTAGTTCCCCCAATCATAGCTGTCATTAGGATCATGGCCACCAGGGAAGAAAAGGTCCTTAAATCATTGGTGTTGTGGGATAGTGAACCCCAGTGAGAAAAGTCCTTCAGATCATTGGTGTCGGTGGGATTAAAGGCACCAGAGGAGAATTACTCCCCAAAGAGGAGAAGAGTCCTCAAATTATTGTTTTCGGTGGGATAGTGGCTACTAGGGAAGAGTAGCTCCCCAAACCATTGGTGTTAGTGGGAGAGTGGCCACAAGAAGAGAGTAGCCCCTCATTGGTGTCAGTGGGACAGTGAACCCTAGGAAAAAATAGGTTTCAATGGAATAGTTCACCAAATTATTGGTTTAATTGAATCCCAGGAAAAATAGTCCTTCAAATCAATGCTGTCAGTGGGATAGTGACTACCAGGGAAGAATAACTCCCCAAATCATTGGTGTCAGTGAGATACTGGCTATCAGGAAAGAATATCAGGAGGAAGGTGGAGTTGGAGCAGTGGCTGCTATCTGGATATTCAGGTTCACCTTGCTTAAGCCCCAGAAGACGTTCATTCATGACGAAACGCGTATGGTGGAGCCTCAGACGGTGACGTCATCACGCCAGCCTTCCGCGACGGTGGTGAGACGAGCGCTTTGGGAATAGGGAGAAGTGAATAGAGACACCGCAGCTTTACATGAGACACAACCGCTTTTGATGACACATTGTTTTTGTAAGTGCAAACCTCTCTTTTAATAAACAAGACTGAATTGACATACTGCACTAGGGAAGTTTCTATTTTCTATTTCTGAGCACTAATAGAAAGAACGGCTGATCCGGAGGATTATAAGATTTGGGGAGACTTCGAAATTCCCCGTGCTGGGAGAGACTGCTAGCAGCAGTCATGGCTTTTTGGTAAGCAAGCTACCTCACTTTTGGGTGTTGACCTGAATACACGCTGGTTTGCATTAGGAAGATTGGTGTCACAGCTTCTGTTTCCTGCAATTCACTTTTTCTCTTGTGGAGGCATATTACCTATGGATTCTCTCATTGATCACTATGGGACATTGCTTTAGTTTTCTTTTCTTCTTTTTTTGAATTTTTTCTTTTTTATGTTATTATTGGTATTTTTTAATTTCACTTATTACTTGAAGCATCATTGTTTGAGTATTTCTTAATTTCACTGTTTGAGTATTTCATAATTTTTTAGTAGTTCATAATTTTTTATCTTAATTGATATCCTATTTCACATTTTTTTTAGCGTTGCACTTACTGTGTTGTTCATCAGGAAAGAATAGCTCCCTAAATCATTGGGGTCATTGGAATAGTAGCCACCAGGGAAGAATAGCCACCAAATCAATGGTACCAGTGGGATAATGGCTACCAGGGAGGAATAGCTCCCCAAATCATTGGGGTCGGTGGAATAGTGGCCCTTAGAGGAGGAGAAGAGTCCTCAAATTATTGTTTTCCGTGGGATAGTGGCTACTACCAAACCAAACCATTGGTGTCAGTGGAAGAGTGGCCACAAGGAGAGAGTAGCCCCTCATTGGTGTCAGTGGGACAGTGAACCCCAGGAAAAAATAGGTTTCAATGGAATAGTGGCCACCAGGACAGAATAGCTCACCAAATTATTAGTTTCATTGAATCCCAGGAAAAATAGTCCTTCAAATGAATGCTGTCAGTGGGATAGTGGCCTCTAGAAGAAAGCAGCCCTTCAAATCACTGGTGTCAGTAAGATAATGTCTACAAGGGAACCATAGCTCCTCAAATCATTGGTTTCATTGGGATAATGAACCCCAGGAAAAAGTAGCACTTTCATTAGCCACCAGGGAAGAACAGCTCCCCAAATCATTGGTGTCAATGGAATAGTGGCCAGCAGGAAAGACCAGCTCCCCAAATCATTGGAAGAGCAGAAGCTCCAGAGGATTATTTCTGAGTGTAGAGGAATGGCTAGTCAGTGTTCTATGGGTTTCGTAACACTGGATCAGGGTCTGGAGCTTGGAGACTTTAAAGAGATTTGGGTGGGAAGTCCTGTGTCCAGGGCTTGGAGACCTGCAGGTTGTGAGTATGCAGGTGTGTATACTTGTTATAGGCCAAGCCTGAGCATAGCTAAGGGCTCCCATTTCGGAGTCAGAGTCCTGTCAGGAGAGAGTTGTGTGTTCCTGCCAAGAGACTGCACCCCATGTTGATGGGATTCCTTGCCTACAGGACTGGGGGTCTCCTGACAGATGCATGAGTCTGTGGAGACTGAGAAATCTGAGGTGGCTAGGAGGGAGTCAATGGAAGAGTGACAGGTTGCCTGGAGACCCCATATTGAGAGCAGCGAGTTGCTGTACTTAAGGCTGAGTGAGCTTAAAGAGCTTGTGGTCTGAGAGACCAAAGGAAACTGCGGTGCTGCGACAAGAGGGCCAAGTGGTTCAGCATTTTGGTTGACTGCTTTGTGAAGCTGAAACACCTGAGAGGGAATCTTTATATGAACTTTCCTTTTTGTTTGCTTAAATAAAAGTGTTCCTGGAAGCAAATAACTCAGGTTTGAACTGACACGACTTAAAAACACTCACTACTACCACTGAGTTTAGTCACCCAATGTGACAACCTGCTTAATACATTCTAGGTGCATCAACACAAAATATACTTACAGTTGGTTTTCTTCAGAAAGCAGTCACAAGCTGATTAGAAAAGCTTTTCCCCTGCTAGCATTCTGCGGAAAAGGATCCTTGCTCTCTGTGTGGAAGCAGGGGTCTCTCTGCAGAGGTCACCGTCAGAAATGCCCCCTGCTCAATCTGAGAAAGAGTTCCTCAATCAGCATGGGCTTTCCTTATTGCAAACTTTGGTTTGACTCAGCAGGGGGCATGTTGGACCTCTGCAGAAAGACCACTGCTTCTACACTGACAATAAGTGTCCCTCTCTGCAGCATGCTGGCAGGGGACAGGCATTTCTACTCATGCTGTAGCTGCTTTCTAAAGAAAACAAGCTATGATTTTGCAAACCCTTTGTTTTGATATACCTGGAACATACACTATCTTACCAAAAGTATTGTGACGCCTGCCTTTACACACACATGAACTTTAATGGCGTCCAAGTCTTATTCCGTAGGGTTCAATATTGAGTTGGCCCACCCTTTGCAGCTATAACAGCTTCAACTCTTCTGGGAAGGCTGTCCACAAGGTTTAGGAGTGTGTCTATGGGAATGTTTGACCATTCTTCCAGAAGTGCATTTTTGAGGTCAGGCACTGATGTTGGTTGGGAAGGCCTGGCTCGCCTGCCAAAGGTGTTCTATGGGGTGGAGGTCAGGACTCCACCCCAAACTCACACATCCATGTCTTTATGGACCTTGCTTTGTGCACTGGTGCGCAGTCATGTTGGAACAGGAAGGGGCCATCCCCAAACTGTTCCCACAAAGTTGGAAGCATGAAATTGTCCAAAATGTCTTGGTATGCTGATGCCTTAAGTGTTCCCTTCACTGGAACTAAGGGGCCAAACCCAACCCCTGAAAAACAATCCCCACACCATAATCCCCCCTCCACCAAATGATTTAGACCTGTGCACAAAGCAAGGTCCATAAAGACATGGATGAGTGAGTTTGGGGTGGAGGAACTTGACTGAGTCCTGACCTCAACCCAACACCTTTGGGATAAATTAGAGTGGATCCTGCGAGCCAGGCCTTCTCATCCACATCAGTGCCTGACCTCACAAATGTGCTTCTAGAAGAATGGTCAAACATTCCCATAGACACACTTCTAAACCTTGTGGACAGCCTTCCCAGAAGAGTTGAAGCTGTTATAGCTGCAAAGGGCGGGCCAACTCAATATTGAACCCTACGGACTAAGACTGGGATACCATTAAAGTTCATGTGTGTGTGTAAAGGCAGGCGTCCCAATACTTTTGGTAATATAGTGTAATTATCTGATTTAACTTTTAAGTTCAATTGGGCTTTAAAGGAAACAAAAGAAAAAAAAAAGGTTTTTGGGACAACATTCATCCAGACATTGGAGTCTGTAAGGTTCAGAATGCCGATTCTAGAACTGCCAGCTTTGGTCACATCAAGCTTAGACACTTGTCCGTCTTCCTGTGAGACGTCCAGTTGAATGTCTTTCTGCGCAATCCTCCTGACATGTTCATTCCAGAGCCGAACAAGATGAGGGATTAGAGTCTAATTTTATCAGCGGTGGAGGGATGAGCAATGCGCCTTTAATCCTTTTCAGAGAGGTGAAGCTTCATAATGGTGTTTTCGGGGGTTATCGGAGGGCAGAGAACCCGGCAAAGGAAGATGCATGAGGATATCTTTCTATTATTCTGATTGAAATGAAATATAATTTAATGTTCCTGACTACTGAACGATTAAATCTAGTCTGAGGTTTATAAATCCCTATCTCCCCATCAGTGATGTTTGGCGTAGCTCTGCATTCCACGGATTACGTTCACAGCTGGCTGTGTATGTGCGGTTGTGCAGTGCATGTGGTTTTTGCAGAAATATATCTATTTTTTTCATTGACTGCTCATGTACGTGGACATTAGTGGGTATATGATGGCAATGGCTAGCAACGTTAGCTGCGGCTATGGCTGGTATAGTAACTGTGACAATGGGCAATACATAAACTGTGGCAATTAACTGTGGAAAAGCTAGTACAGTAACTGTGGCAATGATGATATATTAATTGTGGCAACAGCTGGCACAATACCGGTGGCAATGATGGTACATTACCTGTAGCAATGGCCAATTGCTGTACATTAGCTGTGGCAATGACCAGTACATTAGCTATGGCAGCGATGGCATATTAACTGTGGCAATGATGGTATATTCAATAGGACAAGGGCATTACCTGTGGCAATGGCCAGTATAGTAACTGTGGCAATGATGGTATATTATTGGGGCAATAGCTGACACAATAATTGTGGTAATGATAGTACATTACCTATGGCCCAGTACATTAACTGTGGTAGTGATGGCATACTAACTGTGGCAGTGGCTAGTCAATTAACAGTGGCAATGGTGGTATTTTCAATTGCACAGTGGCAAGTGCAATCCCTGGGGCAATGGCTGGCCCATTCAATAACCGTGGCAATGGCCACTACAGTAACTGTAACAATGACCAATTAATTAACTGCGGCAATAGCTAGTACAGTAACTGTGGCAATGATGGTATATAATTGTGGCAATAGTTGGCACAATACCTGTAGCAATGATGGAATATTAATGGTGGCAGTGGCTAGTAAGTTAACAGTGGCAATGATATATTTTGAAAATAGCAATGGCTAGTGCATTACTTGGGGCAATGGCTGACACACTAATTGTGGCACTGGCCCGTACAATACTGTGACAATGGCTGATTAATTATCATAACTGAGCCAATGGCTAGTGCAGTAACTGTAACATTGATGGTATATTAATTGTGGCAATAGCTGGCACAATACCTGTGGGAATGATGGTACATTACCTGTAGCAATGGCCAGTTCATGAACCATAGTAGGTGCTGTACATTAACTGTGGCAATGATGGTATGTTAACTGTGGCAATGGCTAGCAAATTAACAGTGGCAATGATGGTACTGTATATCCAATGGGACAACTGCATTACCCGTGGCAATGGCTGATACATCAACTGTGGCAATGGCCAGTGTAGCAACTGTGACAATGATGGTACATTCAGTGGGGCATGGGCTAGTGCATCACCCCGGGACAATGGCTTACACATTAACTTTGGCAATGGCCAATACAGTAACGGTAGCAATGGCCAATTCAATAACTGTGCCAATGGCTAGTGCAGTAACTGTGGGAATAGTATATTCATTGTGGCAACAGCTGGCACAATATTTGTGGCAATGATGGTACATTACCTGTAGCAATGACCAAATCATGAGCCATAGCAATTACTGTACAGTAACTGTGGCAATGATCAGTACAATTACTGTGACAGTGGTGGCATATTAACTGTGGCAATGGCTTGTGAATTAACAGTGCCAATGATGATATATTGAATGGAGCAATAGCTAACACGTTAACTGTGGCAATGTCTGACACATTAACTGTAGCAAGGTCCAATACAATAACTATGGCAATGGCTAGTATATAAACTGTGCCAACGGCTGGTACATTAACTGTGGCAATGGCTAGTATATTAACAGTCACAATGGCTGGTACAGTAAATGTGGCAATAGCTGGCACAATATTTGTGCCAATGGTGATACATTACCTATAGCAATGGCCAGACAGCATTACCTGTGTCAATGGCTGATACATCAACTGTGGCAATGGGCAATATAGCAACTGTGACAATGATGGTACATTCAGTGGGGCAATGGCTAGTGCATCACCCCGGGGCAATGGCTGACACATTAACTCTGGCAATGGCCAATACAGTAACGGTAGCAATGGCTAATTAATTAACTGTGCCAATGGCTAGTACAGTAACTGTGGCAATAGTATATTCATTGTAGCAATAGCTGGCACAATATTTGTGGCAATGATTGTACATTACCTGTAGCAATGACCAAATCATGAGCCATAGCAATTGCTGTACATTAACTGTGGCAATGACTAGTACAAGTATGGTGGCAGTGGTGGCATATTAACTGTGCTAATGGCTTGTGGATTAACAGTGCCAATGATGATATATTTAATGGGGCAATAGCTAACATGTTAACTGTGGCAAAGTCCAGCACATTAATTGTGGCAAAGTCCAGTACATTAACTGTGGCAATGGCTAGTGTATAAACTGTGGCAATGGCTAGTATAATACCTGTGCCAATGGCTGGTACATTAACTGTGGCAATGGCTAGTATATAAACTGTGCCAATGGCTGGTACATGAACTATGGCAGTGGCTGGTAAATGAACTGTGGCAGTGGCTGGTACATGAACTGTGGCAGTGGCTGGTACATGAACTATGGCAGTGGCTGGTACATGAACTGTGGCAGTGGCTGGTACAAGAACTGTGGCAGTGGCTGGTACATGAACTGTGGCAGTGGCTGGTACATGAACTATGGCAGTGGCTGGTACATGAACTGTGGCAGTGGCTGGTACATGAACTGTGGCAGTGGCTGGTACATGAACTGTGGCAGTGGCTGGTACATGAACTATGGCAGTGGCTGGTACATGAACTGTGGCAGTGGCTGGTACATGAACTGTGGCAGTGGCTGGTACATGAACTATGGCAGTGGCTGGTACATGAACTGTGGCAGTGGCTGGTACATGAACTGTGGCAGTGGCTGGTACATGAACTGTGGCAGTGGCTGGTACATGAACTGTGGCAGTGGCTGGTACATGAACTATGGCAGTGGCTGGTACATGAACTGTGGTAAAGGCTAGTATAATAACTGTGGCAATGGCTGGTACATTAACTGTGGCAATGATAGTACATGACTGTAGCTATGGTCAGCACATTAACTGTGGCAGAGCCTGGTATAATAACTGGATAGTACATTAAAGCGGACCTTCAGATATTTTTTCAACTTTCCATCTATTACATCTTCTGCCCTTGTTGTTGTTGTTTTACCTTTGGATATTAAAACGTTTTTTTCTGCCAGTAAATACCTTATACAGCCCACGTCCTGCTTCTTGTCTGGTCATTAGCCTAGGCATATGACATCCTGTACAGCTCTCTCTCTCACTCTCGTGAGAGTTTGCCAGGAAGGGAGGGGGGGTGAGTCATAAGAGAGCCAATGAGAGCTGCAGAGCTGGAGGTGCGCCTCTGTGTGTCTGCGTAAATCCAGGAAGTGAACAGGCAGCAGCTTAAGCTGCCCACAGTTAAAATGGCTGCAGCCAGACTCAGTGGAGGGAGATTTGTGCAGCATGTTTGGCAACTACAGAATCCCAGTATATATAAAATAAAATGCAAAGTGGTTGGAGAGAAGCTTCAAAATGACAAAGATGTTTTTATTACAAATTATGTGAGCAGACTGCAGTTCCTCTTTAACTTTGGCATTGACCAGAACATTACCCGTGGCAATGACGGTATATTAGCTATAGCAATAGCTGGTATATTAACTGTCACAATGATTGGCACATAAACTGTGGCAATGGTCACGACATGAACTGCGGCAAGCACAGTAAATCTGGCAGTGATGGATAAATTGAAGTCTTATTTATTTGACTGTTCTTCAAACAGCTCTGTACAAAGCAGATGCGTTGGCCCATACGGTTAAGGAACTGCTTGCTTGAAAGGAGCTGGATGCATGCAAAGCTTGAATAAAACAAAGAGGCACTAAACGAGGGTACATGAGCCTAATTACGGCACATGTAGGTGGCAATGAGAACACCAGCACCCGAGACATGAGCTGTACAATATCAAACAATAACTTCGGCAGCGGCGGGCTCACGGCTTCTGCTGCAGCTGCTGTTCAGGTAATTTGAATAGAACACAATAGCCAAGCAAGGCGGATTCCCCTATCCACGCTATTTACTATGGAGGATTCTGTTAGATTTCATTTGTTCAGCCCCGCACACTGAACGCAGAGAAATCTCACTGTGTAGAGCCAGCTACAGTTGCCAGCGGCGCCCTCCCAGCAGATCAGCACTCCCCCCTTCATCCGGGCTAAAAACAGGATGATGCAGGCCAGGCACTTGGATTAAAAAAGGGCCTTTCCAATCCAAGTGCCTGCATCATCCTGTTTTTAGCCCTGATGAAGGGGGGGAGTGCTGAGCCCCCGAAACGCGTTGGCTGTTCCAGAATAAAAAAATCTTTTAAATAGTCTGTACAAGCTGGTGTGGCGCTCCCGTCCTTTCTAAAAACGTCAACAAACCCCTCTGGGGGGGGGGGTCCAGCAAGACCCCACAGGTGCTGGTGAGCGGCCCCTAAGACCACAAACCACCTATCCTGTTAAAACACATCCGCATAAGGTTTAGCGCTCCTACACCAGAAAGATTGTACGCTCCCAGCAGATCAGAAACCATTTTTCCTTTTATCTGTACTTGTTCCAAGTCAGAGACTCTGAAATGATTGGAGCCAAAGCATCAGCACGGCAGCCAAAGAAGATGTCAGTAATGGCAGCCCACGTACTTTTCTTATGATGAAGTCACTTTAACCACTTCCCGCCCGGCCTATAGCAGAATGACGGCCGGGCGGTGGTTCAGTTACCCTGACTGGGCGTCATGTGATGTCCAGCAGGATAACAGCCGCCACACGCCAGTGGGGGCGCGCATTGCGGCGATCAGTGGTGCGGTGTGTCAGTCTGACACACCTCTACACCGATCCCGGTAAAGAGCCTCTGACGGAGGCTCTTTACCACGTGATCTTGCCGTGTCCAATCACGGCTGATCACGATGTAAACAGGAAGAGACGTTGATTGGTTTCCCCTCACTCGCGTCTGACAGACATGAGTAGAGGAGAGCCGATCGGCTGCTCTCCTGACAGGGGGGGTCTGCGCCAGTGTTAATTTCGTCTACTAAAACGTTTTAGTCGACTAAATGAATATTATTTTAATCAACTAAAATACGACTAAAACTAAAACAACTGAGATGACTAAAATACGACTAAAACTAAAATGGCATTTTAGTTAAAAGACTTATGCCCCGTACACACGGTCGGATTTTCCGACGGAAAATGTGTGATAGGACCTTGTTGTCGGAAATTCCGACCGTGTGTGGGCTCCATCACACATTTTCCATCTGATTTTCTGACACACAAAGTTTGAGAGCAGGATATAAAATTTTCCGACAACAAAATCCGTTGTCTGAATTTCCGATCGTGTGTACACAAATCCGACGCACGAAGTGCCACGCGTGCTCAGAATAAATAAAGAGATGAAAGCTATTGATAAATAATCAGTGCCCACACATCTTGCCAGTCAGTGCCAGTCAGTGCCTGCCAGATGTCTCCTCATCAGTGATGCCCAGCAGTGCCACCCATCAGTGTCCATCAGTGTCACCCATCAGTGCCCATCCGTGCCCATCATTGCCCACCTATCAGTGCCCACCTATCAGTGCCACCCATAAGTACCCATCAGTGCTGCCTATCAGTACCCATCAGTGCCGCCTATCAATGCCCATCAGTGCTGCATACCAGTGCCACCTATTAGTGCCCATCAGTGCCACCTATCAGTGCCCACCAGTGCCACCTCATCAGTGCCAACTCATTGGTGCCACCTCATCAGTGCCCATCAGTGCCACCTTATCAGTGCCCATTAGTGCAGCCTCATCAGTGCCCGTCAGTCAAGCAGAAAACGTATTTATTTACAAAATTTTATAACAGAAGCAAAGAAAAACTTTTTTTTTTTTTCAGAATTTTCGGTCTTTTTTTATTTGTTGCGCAAAAAATAAAAAAGCCAGCAGTGATCAAATACCACCAAAAGAAAGCTCTATTTGTGGGAACAAAATGATAAAAGTTTAATTTGGGTACAGCGCAGCATGACCGCGCAATTGTCATTCAAAGTGCGACAGCGCTGAAAGCTGAAAATTGGCCTGGGGAGGAAGGGACAAAAGAGCCCGGTGTTGAAGTGGTTAAGGAAACAAGAATGTGTAAAAATCACATCAAAAAACAAAATAACAATTTAGAATGTGTAATATGCTGCAAATACACGTCATTCCAGCACTAGATTCTATAGCTGATGTGATGTCTTTGAAAAAACTGTCTATAAAAGGTGCAGGATGTTTTGCATGTAGTCGGAAGCCTCTCCCATCTACTGGTGTTTTTTCTACTATATATACCAGTCAGGCTCTATGCAAACAGCTGAATGCACAGTTCAAATACACATAAAATACACATAAAATACACATAAACTATTCTACCTGTCACATGATGTACAATGGGCAGCACAGTGGTTTAGTGGTTTACATTTCTTCCATGCAACACTGGGATTCTAGGTTTGAAAATTAGTCTCTCAGGAAGCCTATCTGCATGGAGTTTGCATGTTCTCCCTGTGCTTACATGGGTTCAATCTGGTTTTCTTTCACATTTCAAAGACACGCTGGTAGGTAATTTGGCCTTAGCATGTGAGATAGGGACCTTAGATTGTAAGCTCCTTGATTGACTGATATCAATGTACAATAAATGTAAAGTGACTGATAACAACCTCCTGCGCTCAGGAGTGGTGCTTAACCACCTCAATACAGGGCACTTACACCCCCTTCCTGCCCAAGCCATTTTTCAGTTTTCAGCGCTGTCGCACTTTGAATGACAATTGCGCGGTCATGTTACACTGCACCTTAATTAAATTTTTATCATTTTTTTCCCCACAAATAGAGCTTTCTTTTGGTGGTATTTGATCACCTCTGTGGTTTTTATTTATTGCGCTATAAACAAAAGAAGAGGGACAATTTTGAAAAAACACAATATTTTTTACTTTTTGCTATAATAAATATCCACTTTTTTTTTTTTTTTTTTAACAAATTTTTTCCTCAGTTTAGGCCGATACGTATTCTTCTACATACTTTTGGTAAAAAAAAATTGCGATAAGCGTATATTGATTGGTTTGTGCAAAAGTTATAGCGTCTACAAAATAGGGGATAGATTTATAGCATTTTTATTATTTATTTATTTTTTACTAGTAATGGCGGCGATCTGCAATTTTTATTGTGACTACGATATTGCGACGGACACATCGGACACTTTTGACACATTTTTGGGACCATTCACATTTATACAGCGATCAATGCTATAAAATTGCATTGATTACTGTGTAAATGTGACTGGCAGGGAAGGGGTTAACACTAGGGGGCGCTCGAGGGGTTAATGTATGACCTAAGGAGGTGATTCTAACTGTGGGGGGAGGGGACTGACTGGGGGAGGTGACCGATCGCTGTCCCTATGTACAAGGGACACGCCATCGGTCTCCTCTCCTCTCTGACAGGACGTGGATCTGTGTTTACATGCACAGATCCACACTCCTGCTCTGTTACCCGGCAATCGCGGGTGCCTGGCGGACATCGCGGCCGCCGGGCACGCGCACCGGGTTCCGAGTGACGCAGCGGGCACGCGCGCGCGCCGCCGGCGGCACGCGCGCGCGCCCCCTAGTGGCTCGGGAGGGCGAGGACGTCATATGATGTCCTCCCAGAACAACAGAAGCCTCGTCCAGCCGTCATATGACGGTGGGCGGTGGCTTAGCGGTTAAATTTAAATGTACTCACTAGTTCGGATCCACTTCCACTCTCCAGTGTCCACTACACCTTGAAGTAAAAAAAAACACAACGGGAAAAAAAGGCTTCATCTCTTCTGGGAAGGCTGTCCACAAGGTTTAGGAGTGTGTCTATGGGAATGTTTGACCATTCTTCCAGAAGAGCATTTGTGAGGTCAGGCACTGATGTTGGACAAGAAGGCCTGGCTCGCAGTCTTCTGCTCTAATTCATCCCAAAGGTGTTCTATCGGGTTGAGATCAGGATTCTGTGCAGGACAGTCAAGTTCCTCCACCCCAAACTCGCTCATCCATGTCTTTACGGACCTTGCTTTGTGCACTGGTCCAAATCATTTGGTGGAGGGGTGATTATGGTGTGGGGTTGTTTTTCAGGGGTTGGGTTTGGACCCTTATAGTGAAGGGAACTCTTAAGGGGTCAGCATATCAAGACATTTTGGACAATTTCATGCTCCCAATTTTGTGGGAACAGTTTGGGGATGGCCCCTTCCTGTTCCAACATGACTGCGCACCAGAGCACAAAGCAAGGTCCATGAAGACATGGATGAGCGAGTTTGGGGTGGAGGAACTTGACTGGCCTGCATGGAGCCCTGACCTGAACCTGATAGAACACCTTTGCGATGAATTAGAGCGGAGACTGCGAGCCAGGCCTTCTCATCCAACATTAATGCCTGACCTCACAAATGCGCTCCTGGAAGAATGGTCACACATTCCCATAGACACACTCCTAAACCTTGTGGACAGCCTTCCTAGAAGAGTTGAAGTTGTTATAGCTGCAAAGGGTGGGCCAACTCAATATTGAACCCTACGGACTAAGACTGGGATGTCGTTAAAGTTCATGTGCGTGTAAAAGGCAGGCGTCCCAATACTTTTGGTAATATAGTGTATATGTAGAAAAGGGAAATTACAAATCTTCATTAATATTAAAGCATTAAACAGCTCAAATGAGCTATAAAGGTATTGCAAACATGGAACAAATTCAGAAACATATAGAAATGGTACTATATGCTGTGTGTGTGGAACCATGTATTGTTCTTATCCACACCAATACATAACAAAATCCAGATGCGTTTCAACTTGTAACTCTTCCTCAGGGGACTTTTTTTGTTGATTCTCTAAGATGAATTTTAGAATATTGAACATACACAGAAGCCGCAAGGCATAAATATGGTTGAATGTCTCCAAGGGGTGCTCCTCCGAGAGAGCACAAAAAGCACAAGGGATAAAGGAGATCCTCCGGGGGGGGGGGGGGGTATATATCTGGAATTTAAATAACATGGCCTCATAGTAGAGAAAGGTCGAAAAATTGTAAGGTTTACATCAATATCCCTAATTTTTTAATCCAAAGGATAAATGTGGTTGCCCCAAAAAATGAGCCACTGAGAGCATTCAAACGGTTCCCCTAAGGCAGGGGTCTCCAAACTTTCTAAAGAAAGGGCCAGTTTACTGCCCTTCAGACCTTCTGGAGCCACACTGTGGCAATTGTGAGTAGTAAATGCTTTGGCATTTATGGAGTAAACAATTCTTCATCATTCGCATCAGTGGAAAGAATAGTGCCCTATCTTTGGTGCCAGTAGGAGAAATGGTGCCCCATTTTTGGTGTCAGTGAGAAGAACAGTGTCCTATCATTGGTGTCTGTGGAAGGAATAGTGCCAATTGTTGGTATCTGGGGCAGGAATAATGCCCCATGTTTGGTGTGGGAGGAATGGTGCCCCATCTTTGGTGCCAACAAGAGAAATAGTGCCCCATTTTTGGTGTCAGTGAGAGGAATAGTGTCCCATCATTGGTGTCTGTGGAAGGAATAGTGCCCCACCATTGGTGTCTGTAGAAGGAATAGTGTCCCATCATTGGTGTCTGTAGAAGGAATAGTGCCTCATCATTGGTGTCTGTGGAATGAATAGTGCCCCATCATTGGTGTCTGTGGAAGGAATAGTGCCCCATCATTGGTCTCGGTGGAAGGAATAGTGCCCCATCATTGGTGTCTGTGAGAAGACTATTGCCCCATCATTGATGTCTGTAGAAGGAAAAGTGCCAATTGCTGGTATCTGGGGAAGGAATAGTAGCCCATGTTTGGTGTGGGAAGAATGGTGCCCCATCATTAGTATCAACAGGTGAAATGGTGCCCCATTTTGGTAACAGTGGGAGGAATAGTTCCCCATCATTGGTGTCTGTGAGAGGAATAGTGCCCCATCATTGGTGTTTGTGAGAGGAATAGTGTCCCGTCATTGGTGACAGTGGGGGGAATAGAGCCCCATCATTGGTGTCTGTGGGAGGAATAGTGCCCCATCATTGGTGTCAGTGGGAGGAATAGTGCCCCATCATTGGTGTTAGTGGGAGGGATAGTGCCCCATCATTGTTGTCAGTGGGAGGAATATTGCCAATTGTTGGTATCAGGGGAAGGAATAGTGCCCTTTCATTAGTGTCAGTGGAATGAAGGTGCCCCATTGATGGTGTCAGTCTGAGGTATAGTGCCTTGTTTTGGGTGAGCAATAGTGCCCCAAGGGTCAGATAAGGGGCCGCATCTGGTCCGCTGGGCCACAGTTTGGAGACCACTGCCCTAAGGAGACCAGCAATGATGACTAGCTAACACTGTTTCCATCAACATCTGACCTGGCACGGATCCCGGAAGGAAGACTGGGTAAAGATGGAAGCATGGGGGTGCATGCTAGCAAATTATGGCATAACCTATCTGGGGGACCCTAAAAAGAAAATTTTATAGCGAAATTAACTACCACTTTAATACAATACAGTACAAAGCACAATAACATAATACCGCTAAAACAATCATTTCAAGCAAAAATACTCACAAGCATCTTAGGGTAAAAAAACAGCCTAAACAAACTATTGCATAATATTGCTAAAAAAAATAAATAATAAAGTGTCCCCTGAGAATGTCCCCTGCATAGATGAAACGTGTAGGTCAGGGATAGCGGCCTATGACTTCATAAATCCCACCGTGTACTGCAGTGCGGTGTTTGTTTAGGCTGGTTTTTTGGGTTTTTTTTTTGCTTGTATGTTTGCTTGAAATAAATTAGTGTTTTTTAGCAGTATTATGTTATGGTCCTTTGTACCATTACAGAGAATTGCAGTTCCCGGAGAACCAGGGAAGACCTTGTGGGTGTTAAGGTGGCCAATATATCCTTGAGCAATCCATATTGGTTGCTTTCTGCTCTGTAGATCTCTTATCATTTGGAGATAACATATCCTGTATATCTGCTAAGGGATTTTGCACACTTGAGTCCAAAGTGGTCTGGGACTTTTTCACGTGTGGCACTTGACCTTCATTCAAGATTTCACATTGGCTCTCCGATGGAGCCTTGGACATTGTTTTTGGAAGTGGACTTGTTTCACTACAATTTCATATTGATTTAAAATGCATGTTATTTTTGTTTACTTTTTGGTGTTTTGCACATATTTATGTATATGGATAGCATTTACATGACTTTATTATCTGTTTTATATTTAGTTGTTTTGCACACTCTTTTTGAATAATATTGCTTTTTCTTCCTGTATCTGGAATGTAGGGTGCAGCATAACCCCATAACACTGAGTGCATGATTATTTGTTGTATTATTTATGTTCCCAACTGCTGCAAAGGGGAATCCTATTGGTTGCCATGACTTACCATTTACAGCACTTCATGCAGAGTCTCTGCACTGGACAGTTTTACAAATTCAGCTCTGCTATACACACAATCCCTACTTACAAATTCAATACAAAAAGAGCTCTGAACATCTTTTCAAATGTAAGGTTAAGAGTTCATCCCCCTCACAGTGGAATAAAGAATTTATTTTTTATCTATGATGGATTCTTTACAACTCCCTACAACCGAAGAAGAATAGATCTATTTACTATTGTGAAGAATTGTGGGCCTATCCTACGCCATACCGTCCTCCTCCCTCCCAGTTATAATAGAACAAGCAATGCATACATCTCTTCCATAGATCTCCTAATTGGGAAATGAAGACTTGCAGATTACTTAAAGTGTATGTATAGCCGTAACTTATTTTTTCAGTCTTGGATGGAGTTGAGTCATCAGTTTGTTGAGGAGATTTTCCTTTACTTCCTCTCCAAGAGACACAACAGGAAATGACAGGCAGTAGAAGTTTGGGGAACCCAGGTAATGTACATTACCAGCAGCTAAGGAAAGTTTGGATGGGTGACAGAGGACAAGAAACTAGGGGCACTTACCCATCAATAAGGGGGCAACACTTACATCCCTGGCCAGGGTGGCTCCGCTCTGCTAGTCCCGGCGACTCATTGAGACATCGCAAGCAAGAAACCATGAGTGGCACCAGCGGTAGTATGACAGATGGCACACTCAGCCAATCAGAGTGTGGCTCTTTCTGCCGCCAAAACATAACAAGAAAAAGATGAACTGAAATGACCAGCAAGAGAGACTGCCACTGGAGGGGCAGGTCTGCCACAAGTTAGGTGAAAGTGTGGCATTCACTTGGGGATGAGTAACCAGGTACAGGAAGGCTGTCTGTACCCCACTATCGATGACTTTGATTAAGATACAGACTGCAGTGCCCACGAACAACTTTCTAACAGTACCAAAGCCCTATAAAAGGGGGAACCCAATCCCCTAAAACAGGTTGGCTATTTTTTATGTCATCCTCTTATAAAGTGATCATTGTTCTTCAACTGGCTAGAGTTTCCAAGACTTTCTAATTAGTCACGGTGGTCCTTACCCACCCCCACTATCTCCACCCACCAACCGGCATGGAAGTACTGGAACATGGATTGTAAGGTCATCAGATAACTTTTACTTCAGCTATCTGGGCTCTACCAATTGAGAGATCGCTTTATGGTAACCAAACGTTTGTCAATACCTGACCATCACACCTATGTGGCCTTGTTGGACATACCATTCCAGAACCATATGTATGATAGCGTTGCCTCACCTTTGCAATTGTAACAGCCACCACTATTTTGGAAAGACTTTCCACAAGACTGGGTGTTTGTGGGAATTTATGTCCATTCATCCAAAAGAGGTTTGTACTGATGTTGGAGGAGAAGACCTGGCTCACAATCGCTGTTCCAATTCCTCCTAAAGGTGTTCGGCAGGGTTGAATTCAGTACTATCTGGAGACCACTCGAGTTCCTCCACACCAAACTCATTAAGCCATGTCTTTATGGAGCTGGCTTTGTACACGGGTACAGTTATTTTGAAACATAGAAGAGTCTTCTCAAAACTGTTCCAACAAGACTGGAAGAGCACAATTTGCTAAAATGTCTTTGAATGATGTAGTATTAACAGTACTCTTCACTGAAAATACCAGAATGATTTTTAGGAATGTCCATATACTTTTGTGCATATAGGAAGGTATGATGGTCAAGTCTTTACAATCCTTTCTCCATATAGTGTATACAGTATATAGAATATAGTACAATGTAATGTTTAAAGCGGTTCTAAAAGCTGAAGGTTTTTTACCTTCATGCATTCTATAAAAAAGCTGTAATATTTATTACAAAAATAACAGGTTAGATATCCTGCTTAGATGCAGGTACTCTGAGATGTACTGTCAACATTCTGTAATCGGCTGTAGATAACCGTTAACACCTACCTGCCCCACGGTAACCACCACAAACATACAGCTTTCCTTCTACCGAACCTGCGCTGCTTGAATTGCTTCTAAGGGAGAGCAAAGGATAGGGCATCGGGGGACCATCCCTCCAGAAATCCGCATCTACATTGTAAATTTCCACTGCATCAAGACACTTGCGGGACTGTCCTTTGTCTGGACCATTGCAACCGATGCCACCTGCAAGAACAAGAAAATGGGTGAAGTAAATGGAAAGGACAGCCAGGTTCAGCCTTGTCTTTTTTTACCAGGGTAGTAATAATGCTCCCCAAACGCCCAGCCAAGATCTTTACCAGGACCTTCGCAACAGAATTCAGGAGGAAAATAGGGCGACAGAAAGAGCATAACATAGCATCCTTCCCTGGCTTAGGGATGACCACAATAATGGCTTCAGACATAGAGTCAGGGTGGGATCCAGTGGCTAAAGTTTCAGTCAGAATATTATGTAGCTTAGGGGCTACAGAGTCTACATAGGCCTTTAAGAACTCCACTGGAGACCATCCGCCCCAGGTTTGCAATGCCACTATGGCCAAGTGCACCTCATCCAGGGAAATCAGCTTCAGGCTCAGCCAGGTCTTAGAAGGTTTCATTCAAAAGTTTGTGGACGGTTAGGCTAATCTTTCTCCAACAGTTCCATATGGGGAAGAAACCATACATCTTGCCTTACGATTGGTGCATTTAAAATATATTTTAAATACAGTATATGCATGGACTATGGGTGGCCAAGGTCTCTGTGCTGAGAGAGCATTAACTGCCTGCTCCCAGCACAGTGACCAAGCCTTAATAGACAGGTCCAATTTTTTAGTACTGATCCATCACAGTGGGCAAGTGATTGGGCAGTGCTTCACTTGGGCAAAAAGACCCAGGTAAAGGAACACCAGGGCTGGGTGGGAAGAGGTTAAGCACAGTCAAGGCCGGATGTAGCCTGTCTTAATTAGAGGTGTAGCATAGAAATGTCAGGAGGGCAGAGGTTGGGAGGTCAGCAGGGTAGAGGATAGGGTCAGTAGTGTGTAGGGAAGTGTACAAAGGCCATTAGTTTATAGTGGAGCGTACAGGTTGGCAAGGCAGATGACAGGGGGTCAGCAGAGAAGTGTGCAGGAGTCAGTAGGGCAGTGTATGGGGCTCAGTAGTGCAGAGGACAGGCAGCCAGTAGGGCAGTGAACAGCAGTCAGTAGGGCAGAGGACAGCGGTCAGTAGGGCAGTGAACAGCGGTCAGTAGGGCAGTGGACAGGGGTCACTGCTGGCAGGGCACTCAGCATAGCCCCTTCTCCCCACACAGCACATAACTGAGATGGGATTCTCTTACAGACACAGTCTCCATCTCCACAGTGTGTAGCTGGCTACTGCAGCTGCACTGCCATTCCTAATTAGGAATCTCACAGAACACGATTGCAACATAGCAGCCAGCCAGTGCAGAACAAGGCTGTGTCTGTAAGAAAATCCAATCTCAGTTATATTTGGGAAGGAGGAGCTCTGCTGCTGGCTGCTTGTGCCCAGGCTGGGTGCAGTGCTGGAAGGAGGAGCTCAGTGGGCTGGGCACAGCATCGATTGGGGGGAGGGGGGTGTGCAACTGGAATCAGGAGTCAGTAGGGCAGTGTACGGGGGTCTGTAGGACAGAGCACATGCAGTCAGTAGGGCAGTATACAGGGGTCAGTAGGACAGAGCACATGCAGTCAGTATGGCAGTGTACGGGGGTCAGTAGGACAGAGCAAATGCAGTCAGTAGGGCAGTGTACGGGGGTCAGTAGGACAGAGCACATGCAGTCAGTAGGGCAGTGTACAGGGGTCTGTAGGACAGAGCACATGCAGTCAGTAGGGCAGTGTACAGGGGTCTGTAGGACAGAGCACATGCAGTCAGTAGGGCAGTGTATAGGGGTCAGTAGGACAGAGCACAAGCAGTCAGTAAGGCAGTGTACAGGGGTCAGTAGGGCAGTAGAGAGGGGACAGGGGACACTGCTGGAAGGGCATTTAGCAGAGCTCCTCCTCCCCACACAGCACATAACTGAGATGGGATTCTGTTACAAACACAGTCTCCATCTGCACAGTCTGTAGCTGGCTATAGCAGCTGCGCTGCCATTCCAATCTGGGAAATTCACAGGTCAGCCAGCCAATGCAGATCGAGGGTCTGTAAGAAAATCTGATCTCAGTTATGTGTGGGGAGGAGGTGCTCTTCTGCCTGTGCCCAGGCTTTGTGCAGTGCGGAGATGGGGGAGGAGCTCAGTTGGCTGGGCACAGCATCCATGGGGGGGGGGGGGGGGGGGTGCAAGACCTGAGCAAGTTTAGAAAGCTGCCATAGACATCCCAGGTTAATTGAACATGTTGGCCCAGCCTGACTACTGAAAGATCTTACTGTCTGTAACATAGGTCCAGAGCAAAAGAAAACGTCCCCAGTTTTTGAAAAATCTTGGGGAACACAATAAGTTTGTTTTTGGACTGCTTAGGTGTAGTTCTCTTGTTAGCTACACATTTCTACTTATATACAGTATCTCACAAAAGTGAGTACACCCCTCGCATTTTTGTAAATATTTTATTATATCTTTTCATGTGACAACACTGAAGAAATAACACTTTGCTACAATGTAAAGTAGTGAGTGTACAGCTTGTATAACAGTGTAAATTTGCTGTCCCCTCAAAATAACTCAACACACAGCCATTATTGTCTAAAATGCTGGCAACAAAAGTGAGTACACCCCTAAGTGAAAATGTCCAAATTGGGCCCAATTAGCCATTTTCCCACCTCGGTGTCATGTGACTCGTTAGTGTTACAAGGTCTCAGGTGTGAATGGGGAGCAGGTGTGTTAAATTTGGTGTTATCGTTTTCACTCTCTCATACTGGTCACTGGAAGTTCAACATGGCACCTCATGGCAAAAAACTCTCTGAGGATCTGAAAAAAAGAATTGTTGCTCTACATAAAGATGGCCTAGGCTATAAGAAGATTGCCAAGACCCTGAAACTGAGCTGCAGCATGGTGGCCAAGACCATACAGCGGTTTAACAGGACAGGTTCCACTCAGAACAGGCCTCGCCATGGTCGACCAAAGAAGTTGAGTGCAACCAGAGGTTGTCTTCGAGAAATAGACGTATGAGTGCTGCCAGTATTGCTGCACAGGTTGAAGGGTTGGGGGGGCAGCCTTTCAGTGCTCAGACCATATGCTGCGCACTGCATCAAATTGGTCTGTATGGCTGTTGTCCCAGAAGGAAGCCTCTTCTAAAGATGATGCACAAGAAAACACGCAAACAGTTGGCTGAAGACAAGCAGACTAAGGACATGGATTACTGCAATCATGTCCTGTGGTCTGATGAGACCAAGATAAACTTATTTGGTTCAGATGATGTCAAGCCTGTGTGGTGGCAACCAGGTGGGGAGCACAAAGACAAGTGTGTCTTGCCTACAGTCAAGCATGGTGGTGGGAGTGTCATGGTCTGGGGCTGCATGAGTGCTGCCAACACTGGGAAGCTACAGTTCATTGAGGAAACCATGAATGCCAAAGTGTACTATGACATACTGAAGCAGAGTATGATCCCCTCCCATCAGAGACTGGGTCGCAGGACAGTATTCCAACATGATAATGACCCAAAACACACCTTCAAGATGACCACTGCCTTGCTAAAGAAGCTGAGGGTAAAGGTGATGGACTGGCCAAGCATGTCTCCAGGCCTAAACCCTATTGAGCATCTGTGGGGCATCCTCAAATGGAAGGTGGAGGAGCGCAAGGCCTCTAACACCCACCAGATCTGTGATGTCATCATGGGGGAGTGGAAGAGGACTCCAGTGGCAACCTGTGAAGCTCTGGTGAACTCCATGCCCAAGAGGGTTAAGGCAGTGCTGGAAAATAATGGTGGCCACACAAAATATTCACCCTTTGGACCCAATTTGGACATTTTCACTTAGGGGTGTACTCACTTTTGTTGCCAGCGGTTTAGACATTAAAGGCTGTGTGTTGAGTTATTTTGAGGGGACAGCAAATTTACACTGTTATACAAGTTGTACACTCACTACTTTACATTGTAGCAAAGTGTCATTTCTTCAGTGTTGTCACATGAAAAGATAGAAGAAAATATTTACAAAAATGTGAAATACTGTAGATGTTCTGTACCAAAGGTTCTCCCTACCAAGCATCTCCATGTAGGTCCCAATCCAGTCTTCTTTCCCAGGCCCAAATTACTATATGCAGCTTGTGCTAAAAATAACGCTATTGTTCCCTCAAAGAGAGAGCCAATTCACAGGGACTTGGAAGGGCCCCAGAAGCAGAGGCTGTGTCTCAGGGCAGGCATCTTAATGGAATGTTCACAATAAAGAAACCCTTAGAACCCAAGTTCTTAGTGGAGGCTCCAATTACTCGGCTGGTAGGAACAAAACTCTCTGAGATTTCTAAAGACCTCTTAGATTCAGAATTCCGCAAACTAAGAGGTAAAAAAACGCAGATTCTGATGTCATTATTGTTGAATCAACATAATTCCCCTTTTGTTTTCAATTTCCTAATCCGCAGAAGGCCAGAATTTATTAAGAAATCCTCTGAGATAAAGCAGAATGGATCAAAGAATCTGTGTTTGCACCCTCTATAAATCCTTCCTTTAAGCTGGAAAAGCACTTGCCGAGAAAAGCCGTTTTTTTTATTTTTCGTCTTTCATCAAACTTCGGTACTCAAATAGACTTGATTTAAAAGCCATTGTTTTTAATTGTGCCAAAATAAACTTTGTGTTCTTGTGTTGGGTGTTTTTATAGAAATCTTCTGGGGAAACGGAACTGGTCTTAATTTAGCACAGCGTTCTGAAAGATTTTCGGAAGAGGCGCCGGACGTTTACCATAAATAACTACCGCAAGGCAATTTATTGATTGTTTTTCAAACAATAAGGTTTGCATCTACTGTAGGTTTATGGGCAATCCCTAATGTCTAAGTATAACTAAAGTCCCCTGTTCCTGGACACATGTAGTTGGTATTTTTGTCTTAGGCTGAAGCAAAGGCATTTGATGCACGGCACAGAGTGGTCTGAGCAAAAGTCTCGCATTTTAGGGCCCTTCTCAGATCAGACCAAACTTTACCGTGCATCAAATGCTTTTGCTTCAACGTCTTGGGTCTTGGGTCGCAGAACCAGTCACTTCTGCCTTCCGTGGAACGCACGCCGAGTTGCGGAGAACTCAGAAGAACCTTGCCATTGTCTCAATGGCTGTTTTATGCAGAGATTCTGTAAGTGGATTTTTTTTTTTATGGCACAAATAAAGGGTTTTACTTTTTATAGTACTTTACTATGAGCACCTTTTCTTTTTCATTGATCCTGGATATTTTTGGCTGCCTCTAATTGGCAGCATTCTGGAGACCCTACCAAAGAAGCCTAAGAGACCTGGTATTCCCAACACCAGATACAAGCAGGTCTGACCCCCAGATTGAAAAGCTGAGGATCCATTTTCTCTGGTCAGTGGGGATACGAGAGGGGAAAGTGGCACACTGCCCAGCTTGTTTTTGGAAGCACTATAGCACTTTTTCTGAGGACTTTAGAACACTGAGCACTTTATATTACATTTTGGATTTTAATATATTTTTTTATGTGTTTTTCACTGTCGGTCACTATTACATTTTTGGACTGTAAGTGCTGTATTATTGTTGTTTGTGTGTTTAGCACTTTGTGGACAGCAGCTGCAGGGGTTTGAAATCATTTATTGGTTTTCAATTAATTTCACATAGCGCAAGTTTTTTTTATATACCGTATTTATCGGCATATAACACGCACCTTCATTTTAGGAGGGAAGTTTCAGGAAAAAAAAAAAATTTAAATGAGGAACCTTGAAGCAAAATAAGGGTCAATGCTTATCAATGCAGCCTCACCATTGCCCATCTGCACCCTTACCATTGCCCATCTGCAGCCTGATCAGTGCTATCTGCAGCCTCACAATTGCCCATCAATGCAGCTTGATCAATGCCCATCTGCAGCCTCACAATTGCCCATCAATGCAGCTTGATCAATGCCATAGATGTGCGCAGCCTATTGCATTAGGGTGTGCACCCCAAAGCTCAAATACATATGCATGTGTATATGTACTGATGGTGTCAGTAGGGCAGTGGACAGTGTCATTAGTTTTATTTTATTTTTAAATAAATTAATGTATTTTGTAACATTTTTTTGGGGCATGAAATATCAGTGGTCTAAACAGGGGGGAATATGCACCACACAAGGCGATTAGGGTGTGCCCAGGCACACCCTGTGCGCACGCCTATGATCAATGCCCATATGCAGCCTCACCATTGCCATGAATGCAACCTGATCAATGCCCATATGCAGCCTCACCTCAGATTACTTCTGCCTCGGAGGGGACAGAGAGGGGGGAGGGACGAGCGCCGTCAGATTACATACAGCAAAAATCTCCCGTTAACTCGGCGGCCTCTTTAATACAAAGTCCTGCCTCCTGGACCGACTTCTATGATAGACAGAACAGTGGTCCAATGCCGGCCCAGGAGACGGGACTTCCTATTACAGAGGCTGCTGAGTAAACAGAAGATTCTCGCTGTATGTAATCTGACGGCGCTCGTCCCGCACCCCCTCCCCGTTCCCTCCTAGGCAGTCCAAATTGCAGTATCGGCGTATAACACGCACACACTATTTGCACCTGATTTTCAGGGTGGAAAAGTGCGTATTGTACGCCAATAAATACAGTATATATTTTCATCCCTGCCTACCATTACTGCTCACTTACTACAAAGTTACAGTGTTTCAACCTGATCACAAGTGAAGAGGAGACTGAGGACATGCTTCCTCCTGCTTGCAGCAGACTGATGATATCATCACAGCCTAGGCAAAGTCACTGCATTGAAGCTCAAGTATATATATATATTTTTTTTTTTTTTAAACTGGAAACAGGTGCAGTTTATCTAAAAAAAACAATACTGTTGGCTGGATATTGTGACCCATCATAAGTTTATTCATGCAGATTTGAAAGTTATGGAAAGATCCACTTTAAATGGACACGGTAACTTGTTTTGTTTTAACGACTAAACAGCTTTTTCTGTTTTTTTTTTGTTTAGGTTGTAGAAGTCACCTGTCATTTATATCAGAAATGCCTACTTAAACCTATACCTATACACTGTTTATCTGTTAAAGAAATTCACCTGATTTGTGCATTATAATTCTTAGGAAACATTTCTATGTGTGAGAACGTAACTGCTTATCGGCATATCATCTTTAAATATTTCTATGTGTGAGAACTTAACTGCTTATCGGCATATCATAGCAGAACTAGTCTGAATAAGGAAAACATGCAGAACCCATGAGGTGGCCACACATGTATAGATATGATAATCTGATCAATCATTCAATGCAACTAAAATAATTGAACTGAATAAGAATCGTCAGCCACAGATCCTCCATAAGATCGTTTTAGTGAGCTGTCAGTGAGCGCCGTCAATTTACGCAGCGCTTTACATATACATTGTGTATTCACATCAGTCCCTACCCTCAAGGAGCTTACAGTCTAAGGTCCCTAACTCACATTTATATACTAGGGCCAATTTAGACAGGATCCAATTAACCTACCAGCATGTCTTTGTAGTGTGGGAGGAAACCGGAGTACCCGGAGGAAACCCACGCAGGAACAGGGAGAACATGCAAACTCCAGGCAGGTAGTGCCGTGGTTGGGATTCGAAGCAGCGACCCTTCTTACTGCTAGATCAGCTGTGGTGAAATTTTATCAATCATTTTTGATCGATCAAGTAAATATCTGCACGTGTGTCAATCAAATGATCGTAACACAGATTGAGAACATGATGATTTTAATAGATAGAATTTTAGGTCATTATCATATTTGTTGCCTTGTTCAAAATTTTAACCAATGATAAATTGCCTTTTTGCGATTGTTTGTATCTAGATCGATCACAAAATCACAAATCAGTGCATGTATGTCCAACTTTAGGGCTTGTTTCTATTTTCGGAACACTTTTCAAAGGTATTTGACCGGCGGTGAAGGGGTGATATGTTGCCTCCTCCTCACTGTTTTTACCTCTTAAAAGGCACACTAACAACAGTTTGGGGAAGGCAATTTTCTATTCTAACATGACTGTGCCCCTGTGTGCACAGCCAGCTTCATAAAGAAATGGTTTGACCGGAGGAACTCAGGTGTCCTGCACAGAGCCCTCAACCCTACTGAACACCGTTGGGAATAGGACTCAAGCCAGGTCTTCTCATCCAACATCAGTAGACCCCTCAAATCCATGCCTTCAAAAAGGGGTACTGTTAATGCTACATCACACTGAGATATTTTAGACATTGTTTACTTCCAAACTTGTGGTGAGGCCTTTTTCTGTTTCAGCATGACTTTACCCCTGTGTACAAAGCCAACTCCATAAAGACATGATTTGACCAGTTTGGTGTGATGGAATTCAAGTAGCATGCACAGAGCCCTGACCTCAACCCTACTGAACACCTTTGTGGTGATTTGAAATGCCAGTTGCTAGCCAAATCTTGTATAATTATGACCGGACCTCACGATTGCTCCTTTGGCTGAATGGGCACACATTTCCATAGACACACTCCAAAATTTTTTTGCAAAGTCCTCCCAAATGAGTGGGGGCTGTTATAGTTGCAAAGATGAGTCAACTCCACATTAATACACATGGTTTTGGAATTGGACGTCCAACAAGCTCACATACAGTAGTATACCGTAGGTATGATGGCCAGGTCAGGTGTCTAATTTTTGGACCATAGAATCAGGAGTATGCCTTGGTGTGATGGCCAGGTCAGGTGTCTACTTTTGGTCCAGATAGGTGGGAGCATGTCTTGGTGTGATGGCCAGGTCAGGCATCTACTTTTTGGGCCATATAGTTGGTAGCATGCCTTGGTGTAATGGCCAGGTCAGGTGTCTTCTTTTTAGGTCAGATAGGTGGGAGCATGCCTTGGTGTGATGGCCAGATCAGGTTTTGACTTTTGGATCATATAGATGGGAGCCTGCCTTGGTGTATTGACTAGGTCAGGTGTCTACTTTTTGGGCCATATAGTTGAGAATGAGCCTAGGTGTGATTGCCAGGTCTGGTATCTACCTTTTGGGCCATATAGGCAGGAGCGTGCCTTGGTGTGATAGCCAGGTCAGGTGTCTACTTTTTAGGCCATATAGATGGGAGCGTGCCTTGGTGTGATGGCCAGGTCAGGTTTTGACTTTTTGGGCCATATAGATGGGAGCCTGCCTTGGTGTATTGGCTAGGTCAGGTGTCTACCTTTTGGGCCATATACTCATATATCTACCTTTTTGGGCCATATAGTGAAGAGTATGCCTTGGTTTGAAAGCCAGGTCGGGTGTTTACTTTTTGGGCCATATAGGCAACAGCATGCTTAGCTGTGATGGCCAGGCCAAATGTCTACTTTTCTGGCCTTATAGTCAGGAGTCTGCCTTGGTGTGATAGCCAGGTCAGGTGTCTACTTTTTGGGCCATATAGTTGGGAGCATGCGTTGGTGTATTGGCCAGGTCAGGTTTTGACTTTTTGGGCCATATAGATGGGAGCCTGCCTTGGTGTATTGGCTAGGTCAGGTGTCTACCTTTTGGGCCATATAGTCATATATCTACCTTTTGGGCCATTTAGTGAAGAGTATGCCTTGGTTTGAAAGCCAGGTCGGGTGTTTACTTTTTGGGCCATATAGGCAACAGCATGCTTAGGTGTGATGGCCAGGCCAAATATCTACTTTTCTGGCCTTATAGTCAGGAGTCTGCCTTGGTGTGATAGCCAGGTCAGGTGTCTACTTTTTGGGCCATATAGTTGGGAGCATGCCTTGGTGTATTGGCTATGTCAAGTGTTTACTTTTTGGGCCATATAGTTAAGAGCCTTGGTGTATTGGCTAGGTCAGGTGTGTACTTTTTGGACCATATAGTCATATATCTACCTTTTGGGCCATATAGTCAAGAATATGCGTTGGTTTGATGGCCAGGTCAGATTTTTACTTTTTGGGCCATATAGTTGGGAGCAGGGCTTGGTGTGATGGCCAGGCCAAATGTCTACTTTTCTGGCCTTATAGTCAGGAGTCTGCCTTGGTGTGATAGCCAGGTCAGGTGTCTACTTTTTGGGCCATATAGTTGGGAACATGCCTTGGTGTATTGGCTATGTCAAGTGTCTACTTTTTGGGCCATATAGTTAAGAGCCTTGGTGTATTGGCTAGGTCAGGTGTCTACTTTTTGGACCATATAGTCATATATCTACCTTTTGGGCCATATAGTCAAGAATATGCGTTGGTTTGATAGCCAGGTCAGATTTTTACTTTTTGGGCCATATAGTTGGGAGCTTGGCTTGGTGTGATGGCCAGGTCAAGTGTCTACTTTCCTGGCCTTACAGTCAGGAGTGTGCCTTGGTGTGATAGCCAGGTCAGGTGTCTACTTTTTGGGCCATATAGTTGGGAACATGGCTTGGTGTGATGGCCAGGTCAAGTGTCTACTTTCCTGGCCTTACAGTCAGGAGTGTGCCTTGGTGTGATAGCCAGGTCAGGTGTCTACTTTTTGGGCCATATAGTTGGGAACATGGCTTGGTGTGATGGCCAGGTCAAGTGTCTACTTTCCTGGCCTTACAGTCAGGAGTGTGCCTTGGTGTGATAGCCAGGTCAGGTGTCTACTTTTTGGGCCATATAGTTGGGAACATGCCTTGGTGTGATGGCCAGGTCAGGTGTTTACTTCTTTGGGCCATACATTATTGGGTACATGCCTAGGCTAATAGCCACTAGAGGCTACCTATACCATTGTGTGTCCAGTGCTTTCCCCCACCAAGTGCTGAATTTGCCTCATTGGTGGCAAGTTCCTGCACATAGGGAATTATTGGACTTCATTTGAGTACAGGGTGTACTGGACACTGTGTTCTTGATAAGTGAGCGCATGACTAATCCCCTTTATATACGGCTGCTATTTACTGGGTAGTTCAATTAGGTGTTAGACGCAATATGGTTTTCTATTATGCTGGACGTCCTTGGAAATGTTAATATGGTGATTCGGGATCTGCAGAAATGTCACGGTTTAGCCGGCTTTCACAGTAATATAAACTCATATTTCATCATTAAGAGGAACGTCAACTTTAAGGCCATCCGAATGATCCCTCCCCTCTGGCAGGCTGGTAAAACAAATCTCTTGTATTTATCTCTCGTTCCGGCAGAGACTCATGTTAAATTCAGCTCCATTAAGGCTTCTCTTGGCACGCCGTCCTTGACGATGCTCTTGACTCGCCGGCTCAGCCATGCGTGACACACACAGACTGCGCTCTTCGCTTGGTGTTAATGGCAATAGAGATGTAAAGGTGACTTGACGGCTATTTATATGCAGTCTGATCCCTATCTACACGCTGGTATAAAGCGAGGGTTTAGAGCACATCATTAAAGGAGCAGCTGCTACAGGCTGGACGAAATTGGGTTTTTCGTAAATAATTTAAAGGGGAACTGCCACGAAAACACGGACTAAATAACTAATAAGGCATAGAAATAGCTTCTTATTTGTGTTTGCATGTACTGTTTGGCAGAAAAGCTACATTTGATTTTAGTGTATCGCAACCGCAGAAGTCTGCTTGTAACGTTAGGGTCTTTTTTAACGTTGTATGGATAGGTAAACCATTTCGGATAGTGCGTTTTGGGCCCAAAGCGGACCCACCAATATTCAGCAACGTTAAAGTAGTTGTAAACCCTCCCATATACCCACTGAAGTGACTATCCTCACAGATGAAACAAATCCGCATACATACGTTGTACCTGTTTATCTGCAGCTCCCTCTCCTCTCCAGACTATCAAAGTGCACAGTTTACCCAGCATTTCTGAGCTTCTGAAGGCAGGGGGTGGGGTTTTTGACGTCACACACTGTACAGCATAGAGCAGGTAGCTTAGTGTAATCCGAGACCTGAGTGGAGGGAATGGACACACCCCCTCCACACAGTCTTATAGGGAAACATGCACAGCTGAGGCTGTGTGATGGAGGGGAGAGGGTGGCTCTTGGGATTGTCTGGTGTCAGCATAGACTGTCAGAGGGACAGCAGAGGAATGAGAGAGCAGACAGGAATTATACTTGGTGCTTTGGATAGAGGCAAATACACACTATATAAGGATATATTTTTCATTTCAGGAGTTTAGAAACTTTAGCTTCAATCAGATAACAAAGACAGATTTACCAAGCTGGGGGCAGGGAGGTGACACCACTGTATTTCTTAGTTCTAAGTGAGAAGGCGGTGTCACCCTCTTGGCTGTGTTGTCTCTCAGCGATGTATAAATCACGAAACATGCTGCACTGAATTGTGGAGAAGTCTTTATTCTGGCATTATTCAAGGTTGCCATCTGCTTCCTGGACTGAGATGCTGGTAAAATTATCTAAATCCTGTTGCCTGTGCAGCTCTTGGCTGTGTTCACAAATGTCTGACACAAATCCGTCCCCACTGCAGCCTCTCACCTTGTGTATTAAAGGGGTATTAAACCCAAAAGCAAACCATTCTTCCAGAAGCGCATTTGTGAGGTCAGGCACCGATGATGGACAAGAAGGCCTGGCTCGCATTCATCCCAAAGGTGTTCTATCGGGTTGAGGTCAGGACTCTGTGCAGGCCAGTCAAGTTCCTCCACCCCAAACTTGCTCATCCATGTCTTTATGGACCTTGCTTTGTGCACTGGGCCATCCCCAAACTGTTCCCACAACGTTGGGACTCTGAAATTGTCCAAAATGTCTTGGTATACTGACGCCTTAAAAGTTCTCTTCACTGGAACTAAGGGGCCAAGCCCAACCTAATGACACTGATACTGATCACAGCTCCCTGTGATCGGAGCGGTGATCAGTGTCGTGTCACACACAGCCCATCCCCCCTACAGTTAGAATCACTCCCTAGGACACACTTAACCCCTGCAGCGCCCCCTCCTGGTTAACGCCTTCACTGCCAGTCACATTTACACAGTAATCAATGCCTTTTTAATCGCTATAAATGTGAATGGTCCCAAAATAGCGCCAAAAGTGTCCGATCTGTCCACCATAATGTCTCAGTCACGTTAAAAATCGCTGATCGCCGCCATTACTAGTAAAAAAAAAAAAATTATTAATAAAAATGCCACAAAACTATCCCCTATTCTGTAAACGCTATAACTTTTGCGCAAACCAATCAATAAACGCTTATTGTGATTTTTTTTACCAAAAATATGTAGAAGAATACGTATCGGCCTAAACTGAGGAAAAAAAATGTTTTTTTAAAATAGTTTTTGGGGATATTTATTATAGCAAAAAGTAAAGAAATAATGCATTTTTTTCAAAATTGTCGCTCTTTTTTTGTTTATAGCGCAAAAAATAAAAAAACGCAGAGGTGATCAAATACCACCAAATGAAAGCGGTGTGGAAAAAAGGACGTCAATTTTATTTGGGAGCCACGTCGCACGACCGCGCAATTGTCAGTTACAGCGACGCAGTGCTGATTTGCAAAAAGTGCTCTGGTCTTTGGCCAGCCAAATGGTCTGGGGCTTAAGTGGTTAAAGTTCATGTGCGTGTAAAGGCAGGCGTCCTAATACTTTTGACAACATAGTGTATATGAAAGTGTTTGTGCCCACAGAGTTCGGCTTTCATTAGTGGACATTCCCTCGAAATTGGACATTCTCACCTACATACATCGATTCTTTTATTTTCCCCCACACTTACCTAATACAAATATTTCTCCGTTCACAACAGCAACATTGAAGCGATATTTGGAATACTTCATGGGAGCCATCTGCCTCCACTTATCACTGTCGGGGTCATACTGCAACAGCCGATTGCTCAATCGATCAGGCTCATCGTTGGGGTTGTCAATCTGTATGCACAAAAACACAGCGCTTTTTAAGAGACTTTAAATCTTCTGACCGTTGTTCTAACTCTTTTCTAACTAGCTTTGCCTGAAGAATGGCTTCAGTGCTAAATTTTCTGTTATATCTTTAACTACTAGCCTACCGGGCCAATTCTGATATTTCTCTCATATATGTAAAACTCTGTGTTTTTTAATTGCGCTGTCAGCCCGAGGAGAAAAAAAAAAAACGATTACAGAGCTTTTGTTTTGATCATGTGATCAGCTGTCATTGGCTGACAGCTTATCATATGGTAAGGGGCTGGGATCGGCCCCTTACTCGGATCGGTGATCACCCGAGTCTCAGTGACTCGGTGATCACAGCGCGCTCCACAGGGTGCGTGCACAGGGGAGGCCGTCATATGAATTCAGGTCCGCGCTGTAGCCGTCATTCGGCTATAGCGCGGATGTCAACTGGTTAATAAAAAAGGTAAAAAGAACAAACATAGTCAAAACATAGCCAAAGTTCAGTAACCGGAACGGGTAGTCAGCCAAGCCAGAAGTCAGGGATCAATGTAGTGGAACAGCAAGCAGGATCTGGAGCCAGAAGGGATGTCAGCAAAGCAAGTCTTTGAACAGGAACACAGGCGATAGTCTCTATGATGTTGACCAAGCAAAGGCAGAGATCCACTGGGCTGAATGGCTTAAGTAGGCAGGACTGACGAGCAGGATATCATCAACAGCTGAGTAACTGTGGAGAGATAGGAGCTGTCAATTAGCCGACAGCTGAATGGCCAGCTCTGAGAAGGAAGGGCTGAGCCCAGCCCTGACAGTACTCCTCTCAAAAGTCCTCAGGCTTGATGAAAGCAGTGGGTTGGCTCTTGGGAGGAGTTATGCAAATGTCAAAATGCACTGATGGGTGGGTGTCAGTCTGGAGGAGTGGGCGTTCCTAAGCAGACCACCCTAGGTAATGTCCACATGTGATACTGAGCCTCCATGTTTGAAAAAAATTGAATTCAATGAACGAAAGGGGTGGGCCAGAGACAGTCTTCTAGGTTCCAAACCAAAACTCCGTTCCAAACTGTCAGGGCTGGGCTCAGCTCTCCCTTCTCAGTGCACAGGTTGCTCAGCTGTCAGTTAATTGCCAGCACTCATCGTCCACAGTGACTCACCTGGTGTTCATTTCCTGCTCTTCAGTCCAGCCCACAGCCAACCCCTTCTGGCTATTTAAACTGCCTGGCTCATTCATTCAGCGCCTTCGCCTTGGTCAACATATCTAGAGACTCTCTGCTGTGTTCCTGTTGAGGACTTGCCTGGCTGACGTCCCCTCTGGTTCCTGATCCTGTCTGCTGCCTCCAACTATGCTGATCTCTGCCTTTCTGATTTCCTGGCTTGTTCCGACTATCTGATTTGGCTACCGGACCCTGGCTATGTTTTGACTACATTTACTATTTGTACCATTTTTACCACTTTATTAAAAGGTGTGATTTTTTTTTTTTTTTTTTACTGCATTTTCTGTCTCCATCTGTTTCATGGTTCCTGACACAAACAAATGCAAGCTCATCCCTACCCTCAATAAAGAAGTTCACATCAGGGACGATCACTGCTTCATCATATCTTTATTGGCAGAAATCCATAATTAAAAACAAAGGTCAAGAACAATTTTTACGCGTTTTGTCAAGGCATTGCGATACATGTGAAACGGTCATTGGTTGATGTTTTCTTTTTGTTTATCTTTGTGATTCTCAATATATGCACAAGCCATGAGCGCCCCCTAAGTAGATTTTTTTATTGAAGATGGACAATGTAAGGTCCCTAACGCACATTCATATACTAGGGCCATATTAGACAGGAGACAAGTAACCTACCAGCATGTCTTTGTAGTGTGGGAGGGAACCACTACAGGCACAGGGAGAACATGCAAAGTCCAGCCAGGTAGTTCCATGACTGGGATTTGAACCAATGACCCTAGTGCCATCAGGCAGACGTTCTAACCACTTGGCCACTGTGCATTTACACTAGTGGTGTCCTCTGATAAATGATCTATTATGCATCAGTCTTCAGAGGACGTTTGACAGGTGTAAGGAGGTGCTAAGCTACCCCCTAACCACTTGTTTTATCCTCTAAAAAAAACACATTGGAGGAGATTTACTAAAACTAGAACACACAGAATCTGGTGCAGCTGTGCATAGTAGCCAATCAGCTTCTAGATTTTATGCTCCGTTCGCGCTTCTGCGACTCCAAAGTCTCGTATTTTCAAGTGCAACTTTGATGCGACTTTTATATGCGCTCAAGGAACTTAAACAAAGGAATGTGATGTATAATGTTTATTGTTATTCTTGTTAATATCTTTTTTTATATATATATAATAAAATAGAGAATATAAATATATATATATACACACACTCTGGCACTTCAGACTTATCAAAGTAGTGCAGGAACCTTTTCAAAATCACTGCGACTTTAAAGTGATTGTAAAGCCTCAAGGTTTTTCACCTTAATGCATCCTATGCATTAAGGTGAAAAACGTTCTGTGCTGCAGCTCCCCCCAGGCCCCCCCCCCCCACACACACACACTTTTTCTTACCTGAGCCTGATCCGATCCAGCGATGCCGCTATCGCTCTCCTCATTGGACAAATTGATAACAGCAGGAGCCGTTGGCTCCCATTGCTGTCAATCAAATCTGGTCACAAGGGATCGGGGGTGGGGCCGAGTCCGGCTGCATGTGTCAATGGACGCAGCACCGGGACTCGGAAGCGCGCCCGCATGGGTGCCCCCATAGAAAGCGGCTTTCCCAGGGGGCACCCGATTAGGAGGAGGGGCCTGGAGCACCAGCGAGGGACCCCAGAAGAAAAGAATCTGGGCTGCTCTTTGCAAAACAATCACATAGAGCAGGCAAGTATAACACGTTTATTATTTTTTTTTTTTATTTATTTTTTTTTAAATGAAGGTTTACAAACACTTTAAGTCGCAAAGATTTGAACAGGTTCCATTGAAATCAATGGTCTGCGACTTGTCATGCGACTTTAGGTGTCCAAAGCCATATGACAAGTCAAGTGTGAATGGAGCCTTATTGTCAAAGCTTGTACAAGCTGAAGATGGAAGCTGATTGGTTACTTTGCAGAGCTGCACCAAAATCTGTGTGCACCGGTTTTAGTAGATCTCCCCTATTTTGTGCTATTGCTATGTGGCTTTCATGGCAGCCATACACATTTTGATTTTTTTAATTCGATCAATGTGCTATTCGATCAAAGCGATCAAATCAGCAAACAACTGAATAGCCAATCGGAATAGACCCATACTTGATTGGATTCAATCAAACTCAGTTGATCGAACATGGTGGAATTTTTTAGGTTGTAAGCTCTAACGAGCAGGGCCCTCTGATTCCTCTTGTACCAAATTGTAATGTAACTGTACTGTCTGCCCTCATGTTGTAAAGCGCTGCGAAAACTGTTGGCGCTATATAAATCCTGTATAATAATAATAATATTCCTGCATAGATCAGTAGCACTAAGATACCTTGGTTTAAGAAAACGATTGTATTTCTATTGATCGGGTTCTGAAATTGGTAGAAACGGAGATGCGATCGGTAATTAACAATCAAAGTCATAGGTGACACATATTTCGAATGGGTTGTTGTCTATAGATCGATTATTCCTATCAGAAGAGATTGATCAGTAAAGAAACCGATCGTCTATCGAAGTGTCCACCATTCGCTACATTGCATTGAAACAGCTGCAGTGCCAACACTGCAAGGACCATACTATAAAAAAAAAGATGAAAAAGTTACTGACAGGCACAATTACAGAAAAAACGACTCGAGAGATAAAGATTGGCAGCGTAGCAGTATTACAATTTACTGAACGCAGGTCCTCCTGACGGCGCACATTCTGAAAAGGCCGGGAGAACAATTGATGTCTTTGGCACCTAGGCTGCAGTCTCATATATCCTCGTCTCATATATTGCTTTGTAAGCCAACATCAAAAAAGGAAAGGCAGTTGACTGTTTCGCCTCCGGGTCCTACACACCCTGGGATAGAAGTCAAACCATTTCCATTCATAGACACCAAATCCTAAACTCCATATTTAATCCCTTTAACCCCTCCATTCACACTAGTGGAGCACTACGCACACAAAAATGGGCATACATCAAACACGTGTAGGATCCATGTACAATAGATACTCAAAAAACGCTGGATAAATTTTACGTTTTTTTTTTTGCGAGCATTTTTGCAGTGTTTAGGAGTGATAGCGTTTTTGTTAATGAGCGCGAGGCCGCCACTATCCTTAACAGCCAGTGAATAGATGCTTGTTAACCACTTGAAGACCAGGCCTTTTCTGGAACTTTTTGTTTCCACGTTTACTTCAGTATTTTTTGATAGAAAATGACTTAGAACCCCCCAAGCATTTTATATATATATATATATATATATATATATATATATATATATATATACACATTTTTTAGCAGAGGCTAAGGCACTGTGATTCCTATTACAAGGAATGTAAACATGTAATAGAATTAAGGATGACAGGTCCTCTTTATTGAGAGATCTGGGCTCAAAAAGACCCCAGATCTCTCATTTACCTTTAGAGCCCTTTCACACTGGGGCGGTTTGCAGGCGCTATTGCGCTAATAATAGCGCCTGCAAACCGACCCGAAAGTGCCGCTGCTTTCATTCCAGTGTGAAAGCCCAGAGGGCTTTCACACTGGAGCGATGCGCTGGCAGAACGGTAAAAAAAAGTCCTGCTAGCAGCATCTTCGGAGCGGTGAAGGAGCGGAGTGTATACCGCTCCTTTACCGCTCCTGCCCATTGAAATCAATGGGACGGCGCGGCTATACTGCCGGCAAAGCACCTCTGCGGAGGCGCTTTGCGGTGGTATTTAACCCTTTCTCGGCTGCTAGCGGGGGGGTAAAACCGCCCCCGCTAGCGGCCGAATACCGACGGTAAAACGCCACTAATAATAGCGGCGTTTTACCGCCGACGCCGTCCCCGCCCCAGTGTGAAAGGGCTCTTAAGGCTACTTTCACACGGGTGCGGGGGGGGTGGGGTGTTAGCGGTAAAGTTCTAATTACTAATTGTAATAGCAGCGCTTTTCGGCCGCCAGCAAGCACTTTTAACCCCCACTAGCGGTCGAATAAAGGGTTGATAGCGCCCGCAAAGCGCCGATGGCAAAGCGCCGCTGGCAGAGCGCTTTGCAGGCGCTTCGGCAGCGGTGCCCATTGATTCCAATGGCAGGGGTGGTGGAGGAGCAATGTATACACCACCCCTCACAGCGCCCGAAAGATGCTCCTTGCAGTACTTTTTGTAGCATCCTGCAAGTGCACCGCTACAGTGTGAAGGCTTTCACACTGGGGCTGCAGGGGATGCCTTTTTCAGGCACTTTACAGGCACTATTTTTAGCCCTTTAGCGCCTGAAAAATGCCTCAGTGTGAAAGTAGCCTAAAAGAAAAAGAGAAAACTTTTTTTTTTTTTTTTGCATTTTTACTTAAAAAAAACCCATTTGTTTTGGCCTGAGACCTGGAAGTGACGTCAGACGTCGCTCTGGTCCTCCAAGGGCATAGAAACGCCTTACTTGTCTTCCTGCACACCGGCTGCCACATCCTTAACAACAGATGACCAATCAACTGTCAGCGGGGTTCCCCACTGACAGCTGAATGTAAACTAAACAATAAAAAAGTAATAAAAAACTATTTTTGGGTGTGGTATGGATTTTAGGGGAACCCCACCCCAAAATCTATACCAGACCCTTATCTAAACATGAAGTCTGACAGGCCAGGAAAGGGGAGACGAGTGAGCGCCCCCCCCAAACCATACTAGGCCACATTCCCTCAACATGGTCACATGCTCCCCACCCCCCAAACCACCTTGTCCCCACGTTGATGAGGACAAGGGCCTCTTCCCACAACCCTTGCCAGTGGTTGTGGGGATCTGCGGGTGGGGGGCTTATCGGAATCTGGAAGCCACCTTTAACAAAGGGGCCCCCAGATCCCACCCCACATATAAATGATTCACCCCCCCCCCCCCAAATTTATTAAAGTTTTTTTTTTAAAATTGTCCCCCAGTGTAGATCCAGCATCAATCACGATGAACGCCGGCCGTCGACCCATAAAAAAAAAGGAAGGTCCACACCCGATGAAGGCTCCCGCTGAATGACAGCTCCGCCGCCTCCCGGCGGTAATTAAAACGAAAGGGCGGGGGCACCGGGTGACATCACCGGGTTACCCCGCCCCATTTTGATGTCATCGACCAAGGCACGTCCCCCCAACCCGCTTTAAGCTGCAAAGGCAGCAGGTGAGTAAATACTTATGCCGCGGCAGTGATGCTTTGCTTCGCACTCACAGAAAAAATGCTGCGGTGGGCAGCAAGTCCACTGAACGCAATCCATTTGAGCAAATGAGGAAGCACCACAAACGCAATGCATTGCACACTATGGCCACCCGTTGGTGCATCCAATGAGCTACAAATGCTTACATGTGAAAGGGGCATTAGTGACAGGGTTTACTTGTACATTAATAAACACAACGCCGAATTTTTGTTTTTATAAATATCTTCTTGGAGTATGCCTTTTATCCTACTGAAATGCTGCACACGGTAAAGGTGCTGCAGCCCTTTAAATTTTCGCATTCTTCAAATGAAATGTTAGGATCCCCCGGCCATCCCACGCGTTTGCATCTGCCAGCTCTCATTGTTATTATAATTTGCATTTGTCTGTTACCTTTTGCGAGGGATCTACAGAAAATTGTAATTTCTGCACAATGCAAATCATCTTGGCATCTTCCAAACAAGACGCTCTCTAATGCAGGAGGCCGGGGCGAGAGAATGGGGGCTCGCTGACTGGAGCTGGTAAGCTATCCTCTCCTGTTGCCATGTGTTTTGAGTTCTGGCTGACAAATGCGAAAATGTCTCCTATTAATGCGAGCCTCAGTTCATCAATAAACACCCACTTACCGAAGATCTGAGGAATCCTTTGAAGCTTTTCCCTGCTTCTCGTAATTATGTCACTGCGCTAACATGCATTAAAAGTTCACTCCAGTCAAACATAGAAATGTTTTCGCGTTTAAATGGACTCAGGGAACAGGCCCTGCCTGCTGATTGGCTGATATGTTCACCCTACCGTTCACCGCTTGGAACTGCCTAAAATTATACGGGCAGGCATGGGCTGAAGTACCCTTCAGCAAAAAGACCTAAACCGTCTTGGTTGCTTCAGCAAAATGGGGATGCAGAAAGGGCAGTGACCTATACTGCTGGGGTACTTCACAGCTCAGTGGGGGAGGGTGCACTTTGGACTTGGGTGATAAAAGACCTTGTCCCGGTGTTCTGCCATATAGTGTCCTCGTATCAGATAGTGTCCGCCTCGTACTGCGCAGGCGCAGCGCCTGCGCAGTACGGAGGAGCAGGAGATGCCGAAAATGCCCGAAGTTGATCAGCTGACCATCAGCTGTACACGGCGCTCGGGCACCTGTTAGCGATGGCAGTGTAAGAGGGCCCCTCGCGGGCTCGCTTCGCTCGCCACGCTTCGTGCACGGCCTCGCTGCGCTCGGCAAATATTTATTCTAACTCTATGTCCACTTGGATAGTAGGGAATGATCCTGGACATAGGGTAAGAATAAATGCGCAGGCTCCGTGTACAGCTGACGATCAGCTGTTGAACTTCGGAGACTTTCGGAGTCTCTTTTGTCCTCCGTACTGCGCCTGCGCAGTACAGGGAGGACACTATATGATAGGGGACTGAATTCGATAAGACACCGGCACTGCCCATGCTTTTCGGTGGAGCCAATCGATTCAGCAATCTTTTTTTTTTATCCACCTGGATATGCCATATCTATACTGATATGTCCATCCAATGGAAAATCAAAGGATCCATGAAATATGTTTGGTTGCGTAGCCCTCTTTTTTTTTGGGGGGGGGGGGGGGGGGTGGAATATGAGAAATGGCTTTTCCCAAACAGAATATTGCGCTTAAACCTGTAGGTAAACCTTTAGGTAAAAATGAGAACCAGAACCTTCGCTAAGTGGAAGAGTGTGTTTGATAATAAGTTGCCAGTGCCTCCTCCCAGGACAGGACCTCTGGGTTCCCTTCCTAGGAAATTACCCAGAAATCCAATCAAAGTATTTGGGAGCAAAAGAACTACTACAACCAGCATATAACATTAACCATAAGCATATAGATCAGTCATTCTCAACCAGGGTTCAGCTGAACCCTAGTGTTCCTCCAAAGGTTGCTAGGGGTTCCTTAAGCAATAAGCAGTTTCTTCCCCTCAGGTAAATTACCAATGGCAACAATGATCTTTTGTTGCTATTTATAAGGGGGTATTCTACTTGTCTAATTGTCCAAAATGTCTTGGTATGCTGACGCCTTAAGAGTTCCCTTCACTGAAACTAAGGGGCCAAACCCAACCGCTAGAAAACAACCATAATCCCCCCTCCATCAAATGATTTGGACCAGTGCACAAAGCAACGTCTATAAAGACATGGGTGAGCGAGTTTGGGGTGAAGGAACTTGACTGGCCTGCACTGGGTCCTGACCTCAACCTGACAGAACACCTTTGGGGTGAATTAGAATGAAGACTGCGAGCTAGGCCTTCTTGTCCACATCAGTGCCTGAGCTCACAAATGCACTTCTGGAAGAATGGTCAAACATTCCCATAGACACACTCCTAAACCTTGTGGACAGCCTTCCCAGAAGAGTTGAAGCTGTTATAGCTGCAAAGGGTGGGCCAACTCAATATTGAACCCTACAGACTAAGACTGGCATGCCATTAAAGTTCATGTCTGTGTACAGGCAGGCGTCCCAATACTTTTCGTAACATAGTGTAGATCAGCTTCTGTATTCTCAACCAGGGTTCCTCCAAAGGCTGCTAGGGTTCCTTGAGCAATAAGCAATTTCTTCCTCTCAGGTAAGTTACCAATGAAAACAATTATCTTTTTTGCTATTTGTAAGGGGGTATTCTACCCAATGGCCACCAATGTAAGGGCAATTCTTCCACATGACCACCATGCTTATGTACCAGGAGCTGTGGATATAGTATTTATTGGCAGGGGTTCCCTGAGACCTGAAAGTTTTTTTCAAGAGTTCCTCCATGTAAAAAAAGGTTGAGAAAGGCTGATATAGATGCACACCAGTATTTAAATAATACAAGCTTTATATAGGAAGAGATTTATAACAGTACATACATCCAAAATACCAGTGATGGTGAACCTTGGCACCCCAGATGTTATGGAACTACATTTCCCATGATGCTCACCTACACTGCAGAGTGCATGAGCATCATGGGAAATGTAGTTCCAAAAACATCTGGGGTGCCAAGGTTCGCCATCACTACAATATACAAACATATATTATCAGCAAAGGGCCCAACAAGAGTTCTGGTGGAATTGTGAACAAGATCTGCAGTCATGGGGAGATCCTTTAACTGTTGTCCAACCAGCCTGGAATGGAGCTTCCCACCAGCAGGAACTGTAGTGTGGCACTGGAACTCAGAGTCAACCTATCTACTCTGCGCTGTAGTCCCTCCTTAAAGTAGAAGTAATGGCAACACCTAACTAACTTTAAACTTACTTCCATCCCTATTCTAAGCCTAATTTATCTAACCCTGTAAAAAAAAAAAGATTGTCATGCTTACCTTTTCTGAAGACGCTCCAGTCTAGTCTCCAGCGGTGCCTTCTGTGTACAGGAGAAAGTGACAATGGCTGAGAAATGCCTGGGAAGTGTTGTCACCCACAGACGTACTATGTGGCCTCTGTTGTTGGCAGCTGCTCCTACACACTGAAGCCGCTGCTGACAGCTCAGGCTGGGACCAGACCAGAGCGGCTTCAGAGTTGACACCAGATGCTTAACCTGGCTCTAGCCTATGCTGATTATTGAGACTTATGCCGCGTACACATGATCGGAAATGCCGCCAGCAAAACTCCAATGAGAGCTTTTTGTCAGAAAATGCGACCGTGTGTATGCTCCATCGGTCTTTTGCTAGCGTAATTCCAGCCAGCAAAAGATTGAGAGCATGTTCTCTATTTTTCGGTCGGGAAAAGTTCCTATCAAAAATGCGTTCGTCTGTATGCAATTCGGACGCGCAAAAAATCACACATGCTCGTAAACAATTTGACGCATGCTCAGAAGCATTGAACTTCATTTTCTCGGCTCATCGTAGTGCTGTACGTCACCGCATTCTTGACGGTCGAAAGTTCAGAGAACTTTTGTGTGACCGTGTGTATGCAAGGCAAACCATCCAAGTTTTTTCTGACGGAAATTCCGATCGTGTGTACGCAGAATTAAACTATTTAAGTAAAATAACAGCAACTACATATAAACTCTATTGCAATAAACAGGTTCACCTACCAATGTACTGGAAGCTTACCACTACAGTAGCACAGACTTAGCTATCTGGCACTGTGCATGTCAAATAATAACAAGGACAGGTTATAGATACTCTGTCACAAGAATTTATATATACACTCAGCAGCTGCAGTTAAACTATTCGAACATAGGAATACTTACATAATACAGTAGTCCCTTCTGGCTTGGGGTTTAGCAGTATTGACAGGACATGTGGCTGAGACTTTCTCTCTCTCTCTCTCTCTCTCTCTCTCTGCTTCCTTCTTCCAGGGTTTCATAGCCAACAACCCAGGGACAGGAAGCGCATACATATTATAGTTACAGGCATATACACATTCAGACAGCAGAGGGCAGCAGTTGCATTTCTGAATTGCTGATTGGGTAAAATATTAACCCTACCATTCACCGCTTGGCAATTCAGAAATGCAACCAAGTCACAAACCCTTTGATTTTTCCATTGACTGGACAAATTTACAGACATGCGGCATACCCAGACAGATAAAAGAAAATGTGCAGATTGTCAAATCATTTTGCTCCACCGCCAACCATAGGCAATGCTGGGCCAAGGTCCTTTAGCACCAAAGTCGGAAAGGCCAAAGTGCGTTCTCCCCCATGAGCCTTGAAATACCCCAACAGTATAGGTTGCAGGTCCTGTACCCCCATCTTACTGAAGAACCCAAGACAGTCACCTCTTTTGCCTACCCTTTGGCCTGGCCCTGACTGTAAGACTTTACCAGATGGGATAGGCAGCTCCAAGCGGTGAATGGTAGGGTGAACATTTCAGCAGGCAAGGCCTGTTCCCTGAACAGCATGGTTTGCAGGTCTTGCCTTTTTTGTACCCTCATTGTGTTGAAGCAACCAAGGCAGTTGTCTCTTTGGCCTACCTTTGGCCTGGCTAGACTGGCTGGGTTGAATTCCTGTATTTACTGTAAGTGAACGGTTAGGTCGCAACTCACCCGTCTGCTTTTACCGCCCCGGTGGTGTGACCAAGCCCATAAATTTTGTCCAAACCCACTACTTGAATGGAATCAAATCCACAATTAGAATTTTGTTCAATCAGATACGAAACAAGAAAAAATGTCCATTTCCTGCCTTTGAATTTTTTCATCACCATGGTCAAAATCGATCGTCAATTTGCCCACACTAAGTATTAAAGTTGAAACAATTGTTCTGAAAATGAAAAATTTTGAATGAAATTCTACTGGCATCTAGCCAGCTTACCCGGATATAGCCTGGAGCCATATTTTTCTGACTCTGCACTGCCCATAAGGATGCAAAGCATTTGCAGAGAAAGGACAGCTGAAATATGTGACCGACTGAGAGCTACATCTGCACATGAATGGTTTTATTTACCCGTCCTCCTAATAGCATGGGCGGACAGCTTCTATCCATCGCATATGGCCTTAACTGCCGCCTGCTTCCAGCATTTAAGGAATTCCCTTTAACCTCGCTCTCCACGCTGAGCCAGATGGCCATTGGGCCCCCCGGGGCCACTCCAACTGGCTGGTTTATACACCCCCCCGGCCCTATCCTTGGCATACAGAGTGAGTTGTGTTTGTCATTTTTCTAGCCTCGGTACTCTATAAATAACTCCATCCATTTCTTGACAACTTGTCATGGTATCATGAATCCTTAACCGTGTCAGTCCTGGAAGGAAGATTCCCCCGCGTGCCGCCGATTGCCTTGTGCTCAGACTGGGGCAGGCAGGTAATTAGCCGTGTGCCTGCTCAGCGATTCCCTCTTATCCCCCCTCATCCTCCCACAGCTTTCTCCTTTATGAGATACGATTCAGAAATAAAAAATATCAGCGACTGCCAGGAAAGTGAGTCTGAAATGGGCAGCCCATTCCTCCTTTTACAGATCAGTATAAAATATAAAATAACAGCAGCAATCACGTCTAAGTGCCGCTCTCGTGACAGCAGAGGGAACGTTCCAAAGACAGCAATTTCACAGCAAAAAACGAAATATGATTAATATGCTGGTTGGAAGATATCTGAAAGTAAAATGGGATTTTATTTTCTTAACCCTTACAGCCGGCCCTTTAAGGGGTCCTCTACACCGGAGGCCGGTTAGCAGACTGCCTATCATGTTATCACCAGACGTCACAGTGGTCACCTATTTCCTGAACATAGATAGTGACTGGGAGCGGCTGGTGACGGTGCAATCATAGTGCTAGGGGCACCAAGTGAGCCAGCACTGAACAGGGGTGCCCCCCCTTTATAGGGTCCTTTACACCGGAAGCCGGTAGGCAGGCTCCTATCATGTTGTCACCAGACGTCACAGTGGTCACCTGATTGGGAGCCCGTTCTACCGATTCCTGACCATAGATAGTGACTGGAAGCGGCTGGTGACAGCGCGATCATAGTGCTAGGGGCACCAAGTGAGCCAGCACAGAACAGGGGTGCCCCCCTTGATAGGGTCTTCTACATCGGAGACCGGCTGCCTATCATGTTGTCACCAGATGTCACAGTGGTTGGTCACCTGATTGGGAGCCCGTTCTACCGACTCCTGACCATAGATAGTGACTGGAAGCGTCTGGTGACAGCGCGATCATAGTTCTAGGGGCATCAAGTGAGCCAGCACAGAACAGGGGTGCCCCCCTTTATAGGGTCCTCTACACTGGAGGTCGGTAGGCCGGCTGCCTATTATGTTGTCACCGGACGTCACAGTGGTCACCTGTCTGGGAGCCCATTCCACTGATTTCTGACCATAGGCAGTGACTGGGAGTGGCTGACGATAGCGTGATCATAGTGCTAGGGGTACCAAGTGAGCCAGCACAGAACAGGGGTGCTTCCTTTTAAGGGGTCTTCTACACTGGAGGCTGGTAAGCAGGCTGCCTATTATGTTGTCACCAGACAGTCACAGTGATCACCTGATTGGGAGCTGTTTCTATCGATTTCTGACCATAGACAGTGACTGAGAGCAGCTGGTGACATTGCGATCATAGTTCTAGGGGCATCAAGTGAGCCAGCGCAGAACAGGGGTGCCCCCCTTTATAGGGTCCTCTACACCGGAGGCCAGTAAGCTGGCTGCCAATAATGTTGTCACCAGATGTCACAGTGGTCACCTGTCTGGGAGCCTGTTCTACCGACTCCTGACCACAGACAGTGACTGGGAGTGGCTGGTGATAGCGCAATGATAGCGCTAGGGGCACCAAGTGAGCCAGCACAGAACAGGCGTACCCCCCCCCCCCCCTTGATAGGGTCCTCTACACTGGAGGCCGGTAGGCAGGCTGCTTGTCATGTGGTCTCTGGCTGTCACAATGGTCACCGGATTGGGAGCCTGTCTTACCGACTCCTGACCATAGATAGTGACTGGAAGCAACTGGTGTCAGCGCAATCATAGTGATAGGTACATCAAGTGAGCCAGCACAGAACAGGGGTGCCCCCTTTTATAGGGTCCTCTACACTGGAGGCTGGTAGGCAGGCTGCCTATCATGTTGTCACCAGACGTCACAGTGGTCACCTGATTGGGAGCCTGTTCTACCGACTCCTGACCATAGACAGTGACTGGGAGTGGCTGGCGATAGCGCAATAATAGTGATGGGGCACCAAGTGAGCCAGCACAGAACAGGGTTGCCCTCTTTTAAGGGGTCCTCTACACTGGAGGCTGGTGAGCAGACGTTCTACCAACTCCTGACCATAGACAGTGACGACAACACAAGTCTCCAGGCGCATAAACCACCACCTAGCTGGGGAGAATGCAGTCTGCATAGGTCACTGCTATTCCAAACTCATAAACTGATGAGATAAAAAGAGAGACACAAATGGGAAAGAGCGTTCGTTGTACCATAGCAAAGCCATGAATAAAAACATGTCTATTTATTTAAACAGTCCAAGGCCATACAGTGGACAAGGAGCTGCTCACTGGATGTTCCTTCACCATAGACAATGAACATTTATTTCTTTAATTTCTTAATTTTCCAAAATATTATGACAAAAAATTATAACTTCAAAGAACCCGCCATGTCTCTTTATTATATTATTATTATACAGCATTTATATAGCGCCAGCAGTTTACCCAGCGCTTTACAATAAATGGGAGTCAGTACATTTAAAAGTACAATAAAAAACAAGAGGGTTAAGAGGGCCCTGCTCAGAAGAGCTAACAATCTAATAGGGTGGGACAGGTTGTACAAAAGGTTGTAACTGTGGGGAATGAGCTGATGGAAGTGGTAGTGGCCTCCTACTAAATACCTTGGACTGTCTACTTTCCAAAAAGGGGTCATTTGGGGGGTATTTGTACTGTCCTGGCTTTTTTGGACCTCAAGAAAGAGCAGAGCTTCCACTTTTGGGTGTTAATGTCATTTTAAAAGTCTTTTTCAATATTTTTTAATCTGCAGCTTTCATTAAGTTTAAATAAACTCCTGCCATGAAGATTCTTGTTCAGTCACTTCCTGTTGTGGGGTGACATCCCTTGGTCCCTGTGTACTAACTGTGCTCCTGCGTTGTCACCCTGCCACATGGGGTTCCGATAGACATGTACCATTTGTTTCATTCTGAATTTCAAATTCGGACAAGTTTTTCATTATTCTGAAATCTGGATGTATCCGAATTTCCGAATTACAATAATACCAAATTTAAATAAATCCGAAATAATTAAACAAAATTTTAGGACTAAATTCCAAAGCAAATAGTTTTCAAAATGGAATTCAAATTGTTTTCGGATCAAATTCAAATAGTTTTCGAATATCCACAGAAAATAACAGAGAATAGAAAATAAAGGAAAATAATAGAAAACACTAGACTAAACTATAATAGAATAGATAAGAAAAGAATAGAAAATAAAAGAATAGAATACAGTAAAACAGAACAGAATAGAAAAAAAACAGAATAGAAAAAAATAGAATAGAAGAGAAAAGAATAGAGTAAAACGGAACGAAATAGAATAGAAAAATAACAGAACAGAATGAATTCGAATAAAAAATAAAGGAATGGAATAGAATAGAAAATAGAATAGAAAAAAATAAAATAGAATATAACCATCTTCTTAAATTTGAATTTCAAATATAATAAATTGGAATACAATAGAAAAAAAATAGACTATAATAGAAAAGAATAGAATAAAAAAAGAACAGAATCGAATAAAATAGAAAGACTATAACCGTTTTCTGAAATTTTAATTTGAATATCCAAAGAGAACAACAGAAAATAAAAGAATATAATAGAAAATAGAATAGAAAAGAAAAGAATAGAATAGAATAGAATACAGTAAAAAAGAACAGAATAGAAAATAAAAGAATATAAAAAAATAGAATAGTATATAAAAGAATAGAGTAAAATGGAACGAAATAGAATAGAAAAATGAAATAACAGAATGAATTAGAATAGAAAATAAAGGAATGGAATAGAATAGCATAGAATGGAATAGAAAATAGAATAGAATCAAATAAAATAGAATAAAACAATCTCCTCAAATTTGAATTTCAAATATAATAAATTGGAATACAATAGAAAAAAAATAATAGAATAGAAAAGAATAGAATAAAAAAAAGAACAGAATAGAATAAAATAGAAAGACTATAACCGTTTTCTAATTCTAATTCAAATATCTAAAGAGAATAACAGAGAATAGAAAGTAGGACACAGGACACAACACACAGGACACAACACACAGGACACAACACACAGGACACTGGACGCAGGACACAACACACAGGACACAACACACAGGACACAACACAAAACACACAGGACACTGGACACAACACACAACACATGGGACACAACACACAGGACACAACACACAACACATGGGACACTGGACGCAGGACACAACACACAGGACACAACAAACAACACACAGGACACAACACACAGGACACAACAAACAACACACAACACACAACACACAACACACAGGACACAACACACAACACACAGGACACAACACAAAACACACAGGACACAACACACAGGACACTGGACACAACACACAGGACACAACACACAGGACACAACACACAACACACGGGACACTGGACGCAGGACACAACACACAGGACACAACACACAACACACAGGACACAACACACAACACACAGAACACAACACACAACACACAGGACACAACACACAGGACACAACACACAACACACAGGACACAACACACAGGACACAACACACAGGACACAACACACAACACATAGGACACAACACACAGGACACAACACACAACACACAGGACACAACAAACAACACACAGGACACAACACACAACACACAGGACACAACAAACAACACACAGGACACAACACACAACACACAGGACACAACAAACAACACACAGGACACAACAAACAACACACAGGACACAACACACAGAACACAACACACAGGACACAACACACAGGACACAACACACAACACACAGGACACAACACACAGGACACAACACACAACACATAGGACACAACACACAGGACACAACACACAGGACACAACAAACAACACACAGGACACAACACACAGGACACAACAAACAACACACAGGACACAACACACAGGACACAACAAACAACACACAGGACACAACACACAACACACAGAACACAACACACAACACACAGGACACAACACACAGGACACAACACACAACACACAGGACACAACACACAGGACACAACACACAACACATAGGACACAACACACAGGACACAACACACAACACACAGGACACAACAAACAACACACAGGACACAACACACAACACTCAGGACACAACAAACAACACACAGGACACAACACACAGGACACAACACACAACACACAGGACACAACACACAGGACACAACAAACAACACACAGGACACAACACACAACACACAGGACACAACAAACAACACACAGGACACAACACACAACACACAGGACACAACACACAGGACACAACACACAACACACAGGACACAACACACAACACACAGGACACAACAAACAACACACAGGACACAACACACAACACACAGGACACAACACACAACACACAGGACACAACACACAACACACAGGACACAACACACAACACACAGGACACTGGACACAACACACAGGACACAGGACTCAGGACACAACACACAGGACTCAGGACACAACACACAGGACACAGGACACGGGACATGGGACATGGAAAGCAGGATACAGGCATGGGACACAAGACACGGGGCACAATATACACGACACTGGACACAGGACACAACACACAGGACATGGGACACGGGACACAGGACACAGGCACGGTCCACTTCCGTCACTATCAGGACCAACCATGAGCAATGCTATGCAGCCATCACTGGGGCGCACGTAGGCAGGAAGTAGCTGCAAATTGGCTGTAGCAGATGAGCAGTGCTGATACGCAACAACAGACAAAACTCTCAGATACCTCAAGGCGGTTTTTTCCCTCTGTCATAAACCTAAATATATATCTTCCTGTTTGCACAGACTTCTAGGAGCTGTACCAATGTCATTTATAGATTCCATCACTGAACACGTCACAAAGAGCCTGCAGTGTTATCTCAGACTCTACATTATAATACAACTCCAAACCCACAGGACAGAACTTCAAGGTAAACAGGATCTTTATGACAAATGGGAGGCTAATTGGATCCTGTCTAAATTGGCCCCAGTATATGAATGTGAGTTAGGGACCGTAGATTGTAAGCTCCTTCAGGGTAGGGACTGATGTGAATGTACAATATATATGTAAAGCGCTGTGTGAATTGATGGCGCTATATAAGTACCTGAAATAATAATAAAAATAACTCTGTATAAATCAGGAAAAGTTACACTGGAAGGCTGAATTTAAAAAAAAAGTGGTATACAACGATGTCATACGTCTTCATATTCTGGAAATGTTTTCTATAAAATATACACTCTCCGGCCACTTTATTAGGTACACCTTGCTAGTACTGCGTTGGACCCTCTTTTGCCTTCATTCTTCGTGGCATAGATTCAACAAAGGTGTTGGAAACATTCCTCAGAGATTTTGGTCCATAGTGACATGATGGCATCACACAGTTGCTGCAGATTTGTCGGCTGCACAGCCATGATGCGAATCTCCCGTTCCACCACATCCCAAAGGTGCTCTATTGGATGAGATGTGGTGAGTGTGGAGACCATTGGAGTACAGAGACCTCATTGTCCAGTGGTGAGATGATTGGAGCTTTGTGACATGGTGCATTATCCTGCTGGAAGGAGCCATCAGAAGATGGGGACACTGTAGTCATAAAGGGATGGACATGGTCAGCAACAATACTCAGGTAGGCCATGGTGTTTAAATGATGTTCAATTGGTACTAAGGGACCCAAAGTGTGCCAAGAAAATATCCCCCCCACACCATTACACCACCAGCCTGAACCATTGATACAAGGCAGGATGGATCCATGCTTTCATGTTTACGGCAAATTCTGACCGACCATCTGAATGTCGCAGCTGAAATCCAGACTCATCAGACCAGGGAACGTTTTTTCCAATCTTCTATTTTCCAATTACGGTGATCCTGTGTGAATTGTAGCCTCAGTTTCCGGTGCTTAGCTGACAGGAGTGGCACCCGGTGTGGTCTTCTGCTGCTGTAGCCCATCTGCTTCAAGGTTCGATGTGTTGTGCATTCAGAGATGGTATTCTGTATACCTTGGTTGTAACGAGGGGTTATTTGAGTTACTGTTGTCTTTCTATCATCTCCAACCAGTCTGCCCATTCTCCTCTGACCTCTGACATCAACAAGGCATTTTCCTCCACACAACTGCCGCTCACTGGATATTTTCTCTTTTTTCGGACCATTCTCTGTAAACCCGAGAGATGGTTGTGTGTGAAAATCCCAGTAGATCAGCAGTTTTTTTTAAATACTCAGACCAGCCCGTCTGTCACCAACAACCATGCCACGTTCAAAGTCCCTTACATCCCCTTTCTTCCCCAATTCTGATGACTAAAGAGAGGAGAGAAGGAATCCCCGATGCAGCACATCCATGCGTGTGATGTGATAGAAGAGACAACCTCAGCCTGGGCTCCCGCCAGACCACGCCCCAACGCGTTTCGCTCCACCTACCAGAGCTTAATCATGGGGATCGGACATATACACTGTCTACACTGCTCTTCACTATTCGAAAGCCTGAGCGGCACACTTATCTTCCGTTCCCCGTTCTGATGCTCAGTTCGAACTTCAGCAAGTCGTCTTCACCACGTCTAGATGCCTAAATGCATTGAGTTGCTGCCATGTGATTGGCTGATTAGCAATTTGTGTTACCGAGCAATTGAACAAGTGTACCTAATAAAGTGGCCGGTGAGTGTATTTGTCATTTTGAAAAGCTGTATAAGAAGTGCACAAGTGAAGGCGAGGAAGGACGTTCTAATGAGCCGCTGTGTGCCATTTTAAACTCAAAGGTAACTAGGGGGCGCTCTTAGTGGTTCAGGTTAATTACTCCAAATCTGGCAAAGTTGTCCTGAGGAAAAACAGGGAGAGTAAATCTCTAAAGACAGCAATGAAAACCTGATAGGGCGTCTTTCCTTTCCTCTCTCTATCCAAAAAGAAAATAAAAATACACTTTATCCACTTAAGGACCGAGCCTCTTTTTGAGATTTGTTGTTTACAAGTTAAAAACAGTTTTCTTGCTAGAAAATTACTTAGAATCCCCAAACATTATAATTTTTTTTTCTAACACCCTAGAGAATAAAATGGCGGTTGTTGCAATACTTTCTGTCACACCGTATTTGCGCAGCGGTCTTACAAGCGCACTTTTTTTGGAAAAAAATAAATTTTTTGAATTAAAAAATAAGACAACAATAAAGTTAGCCCAATTTTTTATATTGTGAAAGATAATGTTACGCTGAGTAAATTGATACCCAACACGTCACGCTTCAAAATTGCGCCCGCTCGTGGAATGGCGAAATTTACCCTTAAAAATCTCCATATTCGACGTTTAAAAAATTCTACAGGTTGCATGTTTTGAGGTACAGAGGAGGTCTAGGGCTAGAATTATTGCTCTCGCTCTACCGATCACGGTGATACCTCACATGTGTGGTTTGAACACCGTTTTCATATGCGGGCGCTACTCACATATGCGTTCGCTATTGCGCGCAAGCTCGGCGGGACGGGGCGTGTTTAAAATTTTTTTTTTTCTTATTTATTTTAACTTTTATTTTTTATTTTTACACTGTTCTTTTAAAAAAAAAAATGGTGTCACTTTTATTCCAATTACAAGGAATGTTAACATCCCTTGTAATAGAAAAAAAGCATGACAGGTCCTCTTAAATATGAGATCTGGGGTCAAAAAGACCTCAGATCTCATATTTACACAAAAATGCAATAAAAAATAATATATATAATAATCATATTTACACAAAAATGCAATAAAAAAAAATAATATATATAATAATCATATTTACAAAAAAATGCAATTAAAAAATAATATATATAATAATCATATTTACACAAAAATGCAATAAAAAAAAATAATATATATAATAATCATATTTACAAAAAAATGCAATTAAAAAATAATATATATAATAATCATATTTACTCAAAAATGCAATAAAAAAAATATATATAATAATCATATTTACACAAAAATGCAATTAAAAAAAAAAATGTTGTCATTTAAAAAAATGTAAAAAAAAAAAAAAAAATGGCCCGGAAATGGTATGGAGACGGGTGGGGACCATCTTCCCCTCACTCGTCTCCATACCCAGCAAGGAAGAGGATCCGATCGCCTCCGCCTGCCGCCGACGGCTCCGGTAAGCGGCGGAGGGCATGGGAGCGTGGCGGGAGAGGGGGGGGCCTCTCCTGCTGCCAATAAAAGTGATCTTGCGGCGAATCCGCCGCAGAGACCGCTATTATCGGAAACCGGACCGCCGGCCGAAGAAGAGGATACCGGGGTTATGGCAGCTAGCTGCTTCCATAACAACGATATCCCTCTTCAAAGTTGGGACGTATATCGGCGTGCGGCGGTCCAGAAGTGGTTAAACTCATTCACCATTTTCCATCTGTAAGGATTTTGCTTTCTACCAACCTGTGGAGTCCAGCCACCCATGACATAGAGCTTGTGGTTGAGGGTCACCACGGCATGGCACGCCAAAGGAAGCGGCAATGGCGACACACTTCTCCAGCTGTCGCTCTCCGCCAAGTACTTGTCCACGCAGTTAGTGACGTTGTATCGGTTTTTGTGCTTCATTTGTCCTCCAATCAAGTAAAGGTCATTGTGAACCGTGCCGAGGGCATACAACTCTCTGTACTCCGCACTGCACAGCTTCTCCCAGCAGTAACTGCCTCGGTTGTGATACCTGAGCAATAAAAAGAATGTCACAAATGGGGATTTTTATACAGATATATATAACAATGGTGGCAGAGGATTTTTTTTTAATCGTTTTCAACTACACTATATTACCAAAAGTATTGGGACACCTGCCTTTACACGCACATGAACTTTAATGGCATCCCAGTCTTAGTCCGTAGGGTTCAATATTGAGTTGGGCCACCCTTTGCCGCTATAACAGCTTCAACTCTTCTGGGAAGGCTGTCCACAAGGTTTAGGAGTGTGTCTATGGGAATGTTTGACCATTCTTCCAGAAGCGCATTTGTGAGGTCAGGCACTGATGTTGGATGAGAAGGCCTGGCTCCCTGTCTCCACTCTAATTCATCCCAAAGGTGTTCTATCGGGTTGAAGTCAGGACCAAATCATTTGGTGGAGGGGGGATTATGGTGTGGGGGTTGTTTTTCAGGGATTTAGCTTGTCCCCTTAGTTCCAGTGAAGGGAACTCTTAAGGCGTTAGCATACCAAGACATTTTGGACAATTTCATTCTCCCAACTTTGTGGGAACAGTTTGGGGATGGCCCCTTAAAAAACCTATAAACCATGCGCTTACTCCAAAAAAGTCATAGATGTAAGCAGCTAACACAACAAATAGAAAATTTGTAATAAATCATATATAACCAAGTGTAGCGCTAAAAAATGAGAAAGAAAATATTGCTATACCACATATAATAGCAAAATGAATTGTGAAAAGATAGTGTTTTGTATACTTTGTGAACATTCATACATATAGAACACTTATGTTATAAAGCCTTAGGGTCACCAAAAGTGATAACAGGATGTAAAAATGGCAATAAAGTCCAAAACTGAATGTGCAGATACGGTGAACATAAATTTTGCAATGGTGATAAATTCCAAAACATATACTCGTGAGAGATTTCTGTATGTAATCCAACATGTGCTGACAGACCCTTGTGCGAAACCGCCACCTAGGATGACTGGAGGCTTACCAGAAAGTTGGGACCCACCTAGCATACGCTATATGGGTCAAACAGGCTTGGATTGCTCACTGGCAATGAAGGTAGGGAACCAAGGGCTGGTGAATGGTGAAGTTGTAACGTTGCTATCCCAAAGAGGTCTTCTTCATATGGAAGCTCGGACACCAACGGACATTACCCACATGTAATGAAGAAGGGGCTCATAGCGTAATTCCGTAAACCATAAAAAATTTATTAAAAGGAAAAACACTTACATTTCAGAATAAAAAGAGCTTGCAAGTAAAATGGCGGCAGTGGAGTCCTTCCGACGCGTTTCGTCATACAAGACTTCGTCTTTATTTATGTTCACCGTATCTGCACATTCAGTTTTGGACTTTATTGCCATTTTTACATCCTGTTATCACTTTTGGTGACCCTAAGGCTTTATAACATAAGTGTTCTATATGTATGAATGTTCACAAAGTATACAAAACACTATCTTTTCACAATTCATCTTGCTATTATATGTGGTATAGCAATATTTTCTTTCTCATTTTTTAGCGCTACACTTGGTTATGGGGATGGCCCCTTCCTGTTCCAAAATGACTGCGCACCAGTGCACAAAGCAAGATCCATAAAGACATGGATGAGCGAGTTTGGGGAGGAGGAACTTGACTGGCCAGCACAGAGTCCTGACCTCAACCCGACAGAACACCTTTTGGATGAATTAGAGCGGAGACTGCGAGCCAGGCCTTCTCATCCAACATTAGTGCCTGACCTCACAAATGCGCTTCTGGAAGAATGGTCAAACATTCCCATAGACACATTCCTAAACCTTGTGGACAGCCTTCCCAGAAGAGTGGAAACTGTTATAGCTGCAAAGTTTGGGCCAACTCAATACTGCATAATAATAATAAAAAAAAAAAAAAAAAGAATAAATAAAAATTCCATAAATCTATCCGGTAGTTTGTAGACACTATAACGTTTGTGTAAATCAATCAATATACGCTTATTGGTATTTTTTTACCAAAACTATGTAGCAGAATACATATTGGTCTAAATTGATGAAGAAATTAGATTTTTTAATTTTTTTAATTTTATAGGATATGTTTTATAGCAGAAAGTAAAAAAATATTGTTTTTTTTTTTTATTCGTAATTGTCGGTCTTTTTTTGTTTATAGCGCAAAAAATTAAAAACGCAGAGGTGATCAAATACCACCAAAAGAAAGTTCTGCTTGTGAAGAAAAAAAGGACATAAATTTTACTTGGGTACAACGTCGCACGACCGCTGCAATGTCGCAGTCCCGCTAAAAATCACTGATTACCGCCATTACTAATAAAAATAAATAAATAAATAAATTCCATAAATCTATCCCATAGTTTGTAGGCGTGATAACTTTTGCGCAAAACCAATCAATATACACTTATTGCGATTTTTTTTTCACCAAAAACATGTAGCGGAATACATATTGGTCTAAATTGATGAAGAAATGTGATTTTTTTTACATATTTTTATTGGGTATGTTTTATAGCAGAAAGTAAAAAATTTTGTGTTTTTTTTTTTTTTCAAAATTGGTGGTCATTTTTTGTTTATAGCGCAAAAAATAAAAACCGCAGAGGTGATGAAATACCACCAAAAGAAATCTCTATTTGTGGGGAAAAAAAAGGACATTGATTTAATTTTTGTACAGCGGCGCACGATCTCGCAATCGTCAGTTAAAATAACGCAGTGCCATATCGCAAAAAAAAAGGGCCTGGTCATAAAGGGGGGGGGGGGGTAAATCTTACGGAGGTCAAGTGGTTAAAAAATGAAAACTGCAAAGTTTGAAATACAAATTAATAAAGGTAAAATAAAATGAAGCCATCATTTATCCCCTGTATTTATATATAGTGCTGACATTACACAAAGCATTAGCGAGCACATAGAAGCGTTCTCTTATTAGTTTCAACCAGGGAATAATTCAACAATGCAAACTGCTTTTGATATTTGCTCCTGTTTTATGTCTTATTTTAATTATCCTCCATGCAATACGTCATCCAAACAGCAAAGTTCAAGTTTGTATATTCCAGACATAACTAGACATTCCTAATGTTTACAGTATGTATATAGGGAGAAAAATGGCCCCATGTATAAGGACCGGTGTTCACGGGGGTTCTGTCCTCAACAGACTTCTTCTCCCCAAACAAGACTATAGCTGGCCATATAAGTAACAAATAGATGGAGCAATTGAAATTTCTATTTTGTGTTATGTTGTTGAAATCGCAAAGCAGTCGCAGTCATAAAATAGTGGTCTTCACGGACCAAAATGAGTTGAGACCCAAATAGCCTCAATCAGACCGGCAGAAAAATCCGATCACTTTCATAAATATTGTCATTGTTTTATTTAACCACTTCTGCTCTGAAAGATTTACCCCCCCCTTCATGACCAGGCCATTTTTTGCGATACAAGGCATAATTCCTCCAACTGACACCAACAATGGGACACTATTCCTTTCACTGACACCAACAATGGGACACTATTCCTTCCACTGACACCAACAATGGGACACTATTCCTTCCACTGACACCAACAATGGGACACTATTCCTTCCACTGACACCAACAATGGGACACTATTCCTTCCACTGACACCAACAATGGGACACTATTCCTTCCACTGACACCAACAATGGGACACTATTCCTTCCACTGACACCAACAATGGGACACTATTCCTTCCACTGACACCAACAATGGGACACTATTCCTTCCACTGACACCATTTCTCCCCCTAATACCAAAGATAGGGCATTCCCATAGCTCTGCATTGGACATGATGATGCTGGGGGATAGTCCACCACCACAATGTCTGGGAGTGCCGTCTGCCAAGAGAACGGAGGATCAGGAAGGTAAAAGTACTTCTCTCCACTGGACAAAATGAGCAGTTATTCCGTGCAGTGTGAGGGCAGCCCTACTGTAAAGGATAATCTTAATATTTCCCAGGATTGGGCCTTATTCCTTATTCTGAAAATGGAGATTTTGGGACTCCAATCTCCATTTTCAATTTTCTGCATTAGGGATGGAGGCACACTATATATATATAGGTGCCTCATTTAAAGTCCCAACTTCCCCTTCTTTTCTTTATTCCTTATTCTAACCAAAACAAAAAAAAAAAGGATTTGGCTTTAGATACACTTCAGGTATTTCGGTATTGTCATCAGAAACCAACTGACCTGCAGAGCTCAACACGTCTTTCCTTCTGTCTGGCCAGTCTAGTAGCCGTCGCTTCCCCGGCCAAAATGATATCATTATTTTCTGTGACTACACCAGCAGAGACCAAGCCCAAAACTTCTCCTTGTTTCGGCGAAGGAATATAACAGATCTTCCCTGTCGTTGGAGCAAAACAGAAGCTGGAATCCCCGTAGTTTCCATATTTTGACCTGATGCCCGAGGCATTGTTGCCCAGACAAAGGAGAAGGTCTGTGGTCTCCATTCCATAGCGAAGGTTCAGAGAAACCTGGGTGGATTTTTCAATGGTCTCCAAGGCTTGTTCAACCATGTCGTAGCACTGAGCGTTGCACAGAAGCACAGTGTTCCTCTTTCTGGCTTCTCGGAGAAAAGACGGGTTGACCAGTAGTAATCGAACTTGTTTCAAGAGATCTATCAGGTGCTCCGATCGTAGGTTTCTGTCATGGTTTACCCATCGCAGAACCAGATCCAAGATGCTCTCTTCACGAGAAACGTTGAGGTCATCGGACACGATCATGGTCATCAACTGATCGAAGCCAACCTCTAGTACCTCTTCGTGTAGGCCCACTTCAGAGAAGTGCTGGTATAAATATTTCTTGGACCTTGTCTCTAAGTCATCTGCACTGATCTGCTTAGCAAAGTAATAAATCCCAATGCAGTTTGAGGCATCCATGTGATCCATCATGTAATTCTGACACATCCGGAAAATGTCATCCATCTGCATGCAGTAGGCGGCGGTGGCCACCCCTTGGACAGTAAGATTGTTTATGTAGAGTTGGGAGGTATACATGTATTCTAAAATAACTGAGACACTGGCAGCAGTGACATCATGAAGGGTGACCTCAGTCTGGTTACATTCCACCAAGCCGCAGGTGAACATCGCCTTAAAATAGGGACTGAAGGAAGACAACACAACCCGGTGGCATGGAAATTTGCGCCCCTCTGCCACCAGCACGATGTCGATCAGCTCGGAGGACTCACGCATCCTGTTAATATGTTCCAGGAGGGTATTGCCATGTTGCTTCTTTCTTTTATTGTCTAGGTCTGGCTCCATGATGGAGAGAAGACAACGCCTTTCTTGAGGGCCACTAGATCAGAACTTTTCCAAATGTGATGTATTAGATCCTATTCAAAATGTTCCAATACTGTTGTATCTGGAAACAAGCTGATAAAAAAGGACATATATTAATTTTTAAACAAACAATCCATCTTTTCCTTTTGTCCCTTCCTTCCTCCCCTCTCTACAAATATTTATTTCATAATAGAAATCCAAGATAACAAGTCATTTCAGGTGCTATAAAATGCCCACCATGACCAACTTCTGTAGCCTGGTCCTTAAAGTGGATCTTCACTCTATCTGAGCACCACAAACCAAAAACACTATTTTCACGCATTCCTCCCCATCCATTTATGTCTCCATGTTTTTGGTTTTTTTTGCTGAGAAATCACTTTGAAAAACACCCCCCCATCGTTTCTGGCCATGGCCATTTTAAGTACGGGCAGATGATTCATGTAGCATTTACTTCCTGGAATTCATCTGCCCTTAGCTCAAGCATGCATGCAGGAGAGTGTGCTTAGCTGAAAAAGCCCCTCTTCCTCTCCTCCCCTCCTGAAGATTCCTGGGATGCATGATATAATTTGCCTAGGCAAGAGACCAGGACGAAAATGTAAAAACATATATATATTTTAACGCAAGTAAATATGATATACTTTATTTATTTCAGGTACTTATATAGCGCCGTCAATTTACGCTTTACATATACATTGTACATTCACATCAGTTCCTGCCCTCAAGGAGCTTACACTCTAAGGTCCCTAAGGGCACTTTCACACTGGGGCAGGCGAGCATCGGCGGTAAATAGCGGCGTTTTACTGTCGTTTTTGCGGCGCTTTTCGGTTGCTAGCGGGCGCTTTTAACGCCCGCTAACGCCCGAAAGAGGGTTCAATGGGTAGGGGGCGCTGCTCTGCTGCAGCGCCTCAAAGTTGCTGTTTGCAGGACTTTTTTGAGCATCCTGCCAGCGCACCGCACATGTGTGAAAGCCCTCGGGAGTGACAGGAGAGGCTCTTTACAGGCGCTATCACATTCATACATACTAGAGCCAATTTAGACAGGATCCAATTAACTTACCAGCATGTCTTTGGAGCATGGGAGGAAACCGGAGTACCCAGAGGAAATCCATGCAGGCAGACAGAGAACAGGCGGGTAGTGCCATGGTCAGGATTTGAACCAGCGCCCCTTTTGCTGCTGGGCAAAAAGTGCTAACCACTACACCACTGTGCTGCCCCAATACTTTACACTCAATTTACTAATGCTAGCAGCATGAGGATTAAAAACAATCAATGTAGATTTGGAGAGTGAAGTTCCACATTAATCTACTAATCCATGTGAGTTTGCCAATTTCATCTTAAAGTGAACCTGTGTCCCGACTGTGCACACTAATGTATTTGCATATTGTGAACACATCGTAAAAGTCCTCATTCACCTCTGTAGTTACAGGTATTATGAAGAAATGTATCTTCAAAGTTTACACCAGGGGCACATTCCTTTCTGCTTTATCTTCTATGGAGAGCCAAATCTCATAGGCCTACCAGGTTTGTACTCTCCATAGAAACTATTGTAAACACACAGCAGGTGCTTCTACATATGCGGTCATCATTGCTACCGATTTGATATTTGAAAAAGCGATCCGAAGTGGACTGCTTTTCGGAAGCATTGGACAGGTGGCTTGGAAGTACTGCCTGTCAAACTTGACCTGCGGAATAAATTTTGCCACACTGCGACCTCGGCAATGTGTGCTAACATGGCCATTGGTCATATTAAACTGGTTGTAAACCCTTACAATCCACTTTTTGCTACAGGTAAGCCTATAATAAGGCTTCCCTGTAGCTACCCCGGATATCTCCTAAACCTGCACGGATACCCCCAACCCCCCCAATACAGTAAAACTGCACATTTTAGAGTGGCCTTTTATGGTGGCCAGCCTAAGGCACACCTGTGCAATAATCATGCTGTCTAATCAGCATCTTGATATGCCACACCTGTGAGGTGGGTGGATTGTATTGGCAAAGGAGAAGTCCTCACTAACAAGGATTTAGATTTTTGAACAATATTTGGGAGAAATAGGTCTCTTGTGTACAAAGAAAAAGTCGTAGATCTTTGCGTTCAGCTCATGATAAATAGGGGCAAACACAAAAGTGTAGGAAGATATATATTCTAAATATAAACACTCGCGCTAATGGTGTAAAAACATAAAAAGGATAGTGAATGTAGCTGCTATACACAAAGTGCTAAACACTTGAAAAATGTAAATAGATAAATACAGCGCTCACAAACATCATATGTCGCTCATAAACATCATATAAAAAGAAAATATAACGAACATAACGTCCATAAAAAGTGACAAAAAGGGCTCAAATCCACTGTGAAGAAAGTGCAAAGTGCTTCAGAGATTTTCAGGTGTACAGCGACACCCCCTCATGTGTCCCCACTCACCAGATCAAGACGACCCCCAGCTTTTCAGTCTAGGGGTCACTTCAGACTTAATAATGGTATCCAGAGATGGCGAATTCAATGTCAGGTCATCAAAGCAAAAAGACTTCTTAAAGATGATTCTCAGCCATAAACAGGTACCCAAAATGAAAAAAGATGGACTGATAGTGAAGTACAGTAAAAAAAAAGTTTTATTGCGCATGGGAATGCATACTTACAAAAGGTAAGTTAAAAACAGGCATAAAATGGAGCTGGAATTACAACAAACGCCGTCCCTGGCGTTCGTTCCACAAGACCGGAAGTGACGTCAGTCGTGCCGGAAATTGCGTCAACGCGTTTCGCCCTCCCACAGGGCGTCATCAAAGGAACAAAAGTGTTGCATTTTTAATTTTGCTCAGTGTATATAGTGTGTGTGTATATATATATATATATATATATATATATATATATATATATATATATATATATATATATATATATATATATATATATTTATTTATATTTATTTATTTCTTTTTCATGTGAAGTACTGTACATGTACACTAAATGATATTATAAGTGATTATTTCTCACAAAGGTCACAGTACACCAATTGATAATACCTTAATTTTCTTTTCTCTCCACCACCTTAGTTTGGGCATCATCCAGAATCACCCTCCACTTCCGACACTTGGATGGACTCAGATGGCAAAATCACATAACTCCTGCCCTGTGAAGTTCTTGGCTGTGTTCACAAATGTCCGATACAGATCAGCCCCTTTCTGGAGCTTCTCACCTTGTCCCTTGCTGCAAAGTTACAATGTTGCAGCCTGATCACTGGAGGGAAGGAGACTGAGGAAATACTTCCTCCTGCCTGCAGCAGACTGATGACATCATCTCAACCTAGGCAAAGTAATTGGACTGGTATTCAAGAATGACTTTTTAATGATGAAAAGCATCTCTTTTATTTATTTATTTTTTTTTATTATACTGTTGCTGTATCTTGCAATATGTTGTGTACTGTATCCGGAATCTTCTTAGAGACATTTAAAGTAATTGAAAGGTCCACTTTAAGCAGCAGTACAAGGGGCTACAAGGAAAAGTCATGAGCAGGTATTTTAATGTACTATTTGTAGGTTCAACCAGATTTTAGCTTCTGAAAGTTAGAAGTAAGAACAAAGTAATTTTGCAGGGAAAACTGCCAGAACGTTAATATGGAAGTTACAAGCTAGTAAACCTTTTTTTTTTAAAAACAGTTTTCAACACTTAACTAAGTCCCAGGAGTCTTGATTATTTTCTCCTCTTGTTTCTGCTTTTCTAAAGTGCATCCGGGCGGATCCTGCAGAAATGTTTTCTTCTCTCCTTTCATGTCATCAGAGCTATAATGCCGATTGTACGTCTCATAAGTTCAATTTAATGAACCCACAGGGCCTTCCTCCCCTCCCCTGGATAAAAAGTTTGTACAGCAATGCGGAGAGATGGACATGTCACTAGCTGAGTTAAAGCGGACCTTTATAATAAAGGGGCACAAAGGGCATTTACCCAAGAAGAGGGAATGGAGCTTGGATTGTGATAGGGTAAGGAAGTTGTAAACTCTAGGAAGTGTTATGAGGTCAACCAATTGAACCTTGATAATAACCACGGTCTAATTAAGAAGGATAAAACATAGGGGTGTTATAGCCTGCAGAGTTGATCGAGTCGCTAAAATCCAACAAGGTTGGTGGACACACAGCGGGGAAAATAATTTATTTGATCCCCTGCAGATGTTGTACGTTTGCCCACTTACAAAGAAATTAAGAATCTATCATTTTTTTATCATAGGTGTATTTTAAATGATAAAGACAGAATATCAACCAAAAATCCAGAAAAAACACATGATACAAATGTTATAAAATGAGTTGCCGTTCAGTGAGTAAAATGAGTATTTGATCCCCAAGCAAAACATGACTTAGTACTTGGTGGAGAAACCCTTGTTGGCAAGCACAGAGGTAAGACGTTTCTTGTAGTTGGTGACCAGGTTTGCACACATCTCAGGAGGGATTCTGGTCCACTCTTCTTTACAGATCTTCTCTAAATCCGTAAGGTTACTTGGCAGCTCCCTCCATAAATTTTCTACAGGATTAAGGTCTGGAGGCTGGCTAGGCCACTCCATGACCTTAATGTGCTTCTTCTTGAGCCACTCCTTTGTTGCCTTGGGGGTATCTTTTGGCTCATTGTCATGCTGGAAGACCCATCCATGACCAATCTTCAGTGTTCTGGCTGAGGGAAGAAGGTTTTCATCCAAGATTTTACAATACATGGCCCCGTCCATTGGCCCCTTGATGCAGCAAAGTCGGCCTGTACATTTAGCAGAGAAACAGCCCCAAAGCATCATGTTTCCACCTCAGTGCTTAACTGTCGGGATGATGTTCTTAAGGTCATAGTCAGCATTTTTCTTCCTCCAAACACGACGAGTCAAGTTAATGCCAAAGCGCTAAATTTTGGTCTCATCTGACCACAGCACTTTCTCCCAATCCTTCTCTCAGTCATTTAGATGTTCACTGGCAAACTTCAGATGGGCCTGTACATGTGCCTTCTTGAGGAGGGGGACCTTGCAGGCTCTGCAGGATTTCAGTCCATGGCGGGGTCTTGTGTTACCAATGGATTGTTTGGTGACTGTGGTCCCAACTGCCTTGAGATCATTCACAAGCTCCTCCCGTGTAGTTCTGGGCTGATCCCTATCTTTTCTCATGATCATCCTCACCCCATGAGGTGAAATCTTGCATGGTGCTCCAAACCAAGGGCGATTGATGGTTATTTAGCATTTCTTCCATTTGCGAATAATTGCACCAACAGTTGTCTCCTTCTCACCAAGCTTCTTGCTGATGGTCTTATAACCCATTCCAGCCTTGTGCAGGTCTACAATCTTGTCCCTGACGTCCTTTGACAGCTCTTCGGTCTTGCCCATGATGGTGAGGTTTGAATGGAAGAGATTCTGTGGACAGGTGTCTTTTATACACATAACGAGTTGTCATTAGGAGCACCTTCTTAAACTGACATGACTAATCTGTGTACCACATGAGCACCTACTGTAGCCAGTCTGTGGGAGGCAGAAATATTGTTGGTTGCTTGGGGATCGAATACTTATTTTATTCACAGAACTGCAACTCAATTTATAACATTTTCATCATGTGTTTTTTATGGATTTTTGGTACCTATTCTGTCTCTATCATATAAAATACACCTATGATAAAAAGTATAGACCCTTCATTTCTTTATAAGTGGGCAAACTTACAAAATCTGCAGAAGATCAAATAATTATTTTCCCCACTGTATATATAATTCCTTCCTTCAGCTATTTAAAGGATCCATATTTAGGCTGGGTTCACACTATTGCAAATTGGATGCGGTTTCTCCACATCCAGTTCGCATGATAGGAGAGTGTGACCGGCTCTCAATGAAGCCGATTCACACATATCCGGGGCCGCCGCACAGCGCACAGCAGAAGAGTCCTGTGCATCTTTGGTTCCATTTCAAGTCCGAATTCAGCCAAAAATTCAGACCTAATTCGGACCTGAAATGGTGAACGGGGACGCACCGGACCCCCTGCTGTGAGCCGCTCCGCACACAGTGTGAACCCAGGCTGAAGCAAAACTGGTTGATTTAGGTCATAGGAGAAGATTACATAATATCTATTGTGAAGGGATTAAACATATTGCTTACTTATAAAATTGATCCTTGTACAAACACCAGCTAAAGCAGGCTTAAAGTTTCATTAAAGAGCCACTGAAATTACAGTAAATAACAACTGATTTACATAAAAGAGCTCTAATAACATTCACAAATACACATTATATGGTTTCAGAAGATTATCACATCTGAATTTGTTGAAACTCAAGTGAGTTCAGTTGGATGGGATAGTAGGCAAAATGTGAAGGAATGAATAAGTAGTTCTGAAACCCTAGGATTGTCCAATTGGTGTTGCAATCCACCAATCCAGTCCATTCCATTCCAGTCCAATCCAATTGTGTTTCAGTCCACCAATACAATCCAGTCCAATAGTGTTATACTCCACCAATGCAGTCCAAACAAATCCAAGAATGTTAAGCCTCATACACAGGTTTGGATTTTTCGCAGACAAAACCTCTGACTTTTGTCCAAAGGCGTGTGCCTGGATTTTGTCTTGCATACAAACGGTACACAAATGTCGGCCAACAAACACGAACGTAGTGACGTACTAGACATACTACAAGCTGAAAAAGAGGAAGTTCAATTGTAAGGCGCCACCCTTTGTGCTCCTTCTGCTAATTTCGTAGATGTTTGGTGAGTGTTGATTTGCGCTTTTCATTTCGCGCTTTTCATTTTGCACTTTTCAGTTCGTTTCTGAACAGCCGTTCATCAATCAGCCATGTTGCGGAATCAGAGGAGATAACGTGTTATTTATTATTGGCCTTGGAGTTATTGCTTTGACCCAAGTCCAGTCCAGGAACAGGAGGAGGAGGATTTATTGGACCAAAAATTGGGTGCTTTCTTAATTGTGACCAGTTATGTCATATGCCTTTGCTGCGGGAGCTCCAGGAGAATAATCTGGATGATTTTCGGAATTATCTCCGGATGACGGACCCCTGCTTTCACCAACTCTTGGCATTGTTGACCCCCTATATTAAGAAGCAGGACACATGCATGAGGCTTTTATTTTACATGGCCACACAATTGTTGGCCAACAGTCACGAACGTAGTGACGTACTATGTGGTTTTTCAGCTCTTCAGCGCCACCCTTTGGGCTCCTTCTGCTAATTTCATGTTAGTAGAAGTTTGGTGAGTGTTGATTTGCGCTTTTCATTTCACACTTTTCATTTCACGCTTTTCAGTTTGTTTCTGAACAGCCGTTCGTCAGCCAGCCATGTTGCGGAATCGGAGAAGATAACGTGTTATTATTGGCCTTGGAGTTGTTGCTTTGACATTATTTTTTTGGTTGAATAATAATGATTTGATTTGGTATATTTTCTATATTTTTGGATGCATAGAATGCACTTTTTGGTTAAGTTCTATTGGCAGATATCATGTCTAATTTTATTTGTTTTCTTTTTTTAATGCACAATAAAAAAAAAAGTGTAGAATAATACTTGGCTATGTGTTTTACTTCAAATGACAGTTTGGGAGTCGGCAGTTACATTTTAAAAGATACAATGTAAAATTGACAAGGGACACCAACAGAGTTGTATCTTTGATCTTAAAAACTACGGGATAATGGTGTTGCGGTAACTTGCACTAAAAAAAAAAAAAAAAACAAGCATAATAATATTATTCTTGATATCACTAGAAAAAAAAAGCCTTTGAAAATTTGTTTGCAATAACTCCATCAGTATCACCAGCAAAGCAGCTTCATTATTATCCCATTAAAGAAGAAGAGAATTGTATTTCAATATTTCATAATTTGCCACGTCACGAATGTTAATTCTCCATTACGAACGCTAGTTTACAAGACCGACCGCTTCCGGCTCGTCCTTGCTTCCGAGCATGCGTGTTTGTACTTTGGACTTTTGTCCGAAAGACTTGTGTACACACGCTCGGAAAATCCAACAACAGACATTTGTCCACGGAAAATTTGAAAGCCTGCCATCCAACATTTGTCTGCGGAAAATCCGACAACGATTGTCCGATGGAGCATACAAACGGTCGGATTTTCCGGCAACAGCCTCTCATCATACATTTCCCGTCGGAAAATCCGATTGTGTGAACATGGCTTTAAAGTCCAATAATCTAATCAAATCCATTGTTATAGTGTTACAGTTCACCGATACAATGCAGTCCAATAGTGTTGCAGTCCACCAATCCAATCCCATCCAAACCAGTCCAATCCAAACCAATCTAATACTGTTGCAGTCCACCAATCCAGTCCAATCCAAACCAATCTAATAGTGTTGCAGTCCACCAATCCAAACCAATCTAACCCAGTCCAATCCAATCCAATCCAATCCAAGCTAATAGTGTTGCACTCCACCAATTCAATCCAGTCCATGAGTGATACAGTCCACCAGTTCCATCATATCTAATCCAACAGTGTCGCAGCCCTTCAATCCAATCCAGCCCAATCCAACAGTGTCGCAGTCCACCAATCCAATCCAGTCCAACAACGTTGCCGTCCACCAATCCAATCCAAATCAATCCAGTTCAATCCAAATCTAACAGTGTTGCAGTCCACCAATCCAAACCAATCTAATCCAGTCCAATCCAATCCAAGCTAATAATGTTGCAGTCCACCAATTCAATCCAGTCCAATAGTGATACAGTCCACCAGTTCCATCAAATCCAATCCAACAGTGCTGCAGTCCTCCAATCCAATACAGCCCAATCCAACAATGTTGCCATCCACCAATCCAATCCAAACCAATCCAATCCAGTTGTCAGGGATGGGATCAGCCCCTCCTTCTCTGAGCTGGCTGCTCAGCTGTCGGCTAAATGCCAGCTCCTATCTCTCCATAGTGACTCACCTGTTGATGATATCCTGCTCGTCAGTCCTGCTTACTTAAGCCGTCCAGTCCAGAGGTTCTCTGCCTTCGCCTTGGTCAACATCACAGGGACTTTCTCCTGCGCTCCTGTTCAAGACTTGCTTGGCTGACATTCCTTCTGGCTCCAGATCCTGCTTGCTGTTCCGCTACTCTGATTCCTGGCTTCCTGACTTTCTGGCTTGTCTGACTATCCCTTCCGGTTACTGAACTTTGGCTATGTTTTGACTACGTTTGGTCAATTTACTATTATTATTAAACAAGTGTGATTTAACTGTACTTCTGTCTCGGTCTGATTCATGGTTTCTGACAGCAGTTCAATACAAACCAATCTAATAGTGTTGCAGTCCACCAATCCAAACCAATCTAATCCAGCCCAATCCAATGTAATCCAATCTAATAGTGTTACAGTCCACTAATTCAATCCAGTTTAATATTGATACAGTCCACCATTTCCATCAAATCCAATCCAACAGTATTGCAGTCCTCCAACCCAATCCGGTCCAATCCAATAGTGTTGCAATCCACCCACAAAATCCAATAGTGTTGTAGTGGTATATGAACAAGGTTCTAGACTGACAGCTTCAACGTGCTAAAGGATTTCCACAGTTTCCTTAGTTTGTAACTTAATGGATCTTACATTGAATTGCCAACCTACGAATTAACAGTCCAGATACAAATCTATCCAATGAAAAATCAAAAAACGGCAACGCGTTTCGGAGGGCCATAAATTGCCCCCCTTCATCAAGGCTTGAAGATAAGACACGACATGTACAGGTTGGAGTGGATGAAGAATACAATGTATATGGTATTATGACCAATTAAATATTAAACGAATTAGGTATTCATCAATTTCTGCCCCCTAGAAAGATGCTGCCTCTATTTGATCTTACATTGGAATGAATTTATATCTGTACTAATAACTTGTGGTTTAGCGCTCCATTGTCAGACCTATTAAGATGATATCTGAAACACACACGACTTCCTGTTCAGTGAACCCATAAATAAAGTCAAATGTCTGTTTTAGGGCTTGTTCAGACGTGCAGTGCCCTATAAAAAGTGATCCACATTCAAATTGCTCTTCACAGAGCATTTTTGCAGACGGACTTGCTGCCTGATGTAACCCTGTGCCGCAATGGTCTGCAACAATAATGTAATTTTTTGGTGAGATATTCCCAATAGGAAACCACGTCTAAAGGGATGCAGGCCCTGTAGCTTTCCTCATTAGTGCCCTGCAGCTGCCACAGCTGATTGATAATTATGAAACCACTACCATTAGACTCACTTTCCCACATGGGCACAGAAAAACAAAACGTGTATTTCCTCAGAATAACAAAAGGTATGAACCTGCAACAGAATTTGTTCAAATCCTTGCAATGTACATACAGTCAGGTCTATAAATATTGGGACATCGACACAATTCTAATCTTTTTGGCTCTATACACCACCACAATGGATTTGAAATGAAACGAACAAGATGTGCTTTAACTGCAGACTTTCTGCTTTAATTTGAGGGTATTTACATCCAAATCAGGTGAACGGTGTAGGAATTACAACAGTTTGTATATGTGCCTCCCACTTTTTAAGGGACCAAAAGTAATGGGACAATTGGCTGCTCAGTTGTTCCATGGCCAGATGTGTGTTATTCCCTCATTATCCCATTTACAAGGAGCAGATAAAAGGTCCAGAGTTCATTTTAAGTGTGCTATTTGCATTTGGAATCTGTTGCTATCAACTCTCAATATGAGATCCAAAGAGCTGTCACTATCAGTGAAGCAAGCCATCATTAGGCTGAAAAAACAAAACAAACCCATCAGAGAGATAGCAAAAACATTAGGTGTGGCCAAATCAACTGTCTGGAACAGCCTTAAAAAGAAAGAACGCACCGGTGAGCTTAGCAACACCAAAAGACCCAGAAGACCACGGAAAACAAATGTGGTGGATGACCGAAGAATTCTTTCCCTGGTGAAGAAAACACCCTTCACAACAGTTGGCCAAATCAAGAACACTCTCCAGGAGGTAGGTGTATGTGTGTCAAAGTCAACAATCAAGAGAAGACTTTACCAGAGTGAATACAGAGGGTTCACCACAAGATATAAACCATTGGTGAGCCTCAAAAACAGGAAGGCCAGATTAGAGTTTGCCAAACAACATCTAAAAAAGCCTTCACAGTTCTGGAACAACATCCTATGGACAGATGAGACCAAGATCAAATTGTACCAGAGTGATGGGAAGAGAAGAGTATGGAGAAGGAAAGGAACTGCTCATGATCCAAAGCATACCACCTCATCAGTGAAGCATGGTGGTGGTAGTGTCATGGCGTGGGCATGTGTGGCTGCCAATGGAACTGGTTCTCTTGTATTTATTGATGATGTGACTGCTGACAAAAGCAGCAGGATGAATTCTGAAGTGTTTCAGGCAATATTATCTGCTCATATTCAGCAAAATGCTTCAGAACTCATTGGACGTCACTTCACAGTGCAGATGGACAATGACCCGAAGCATACTGCGAAAGCAACCAAAGAGTTTTTTAAGGGAAATAAGTGGAATGTTATGCAATGGCCAAGTCAATCACCTGACCTGAATCCGATTGAGCATGCATTTCACTTGCTGAAGACAAAACTGAAGGGAAAATGCCCCAAGAACAAGCAGGAACTGAAGACAGTTGCAGTAGAGGCCTGGCAGAGCATCACCAGGGATGAAACCCAGCGTCTGGTGATGTCTATGTGTTCCTGACTTCAGGCTGTAATTGACTGCAAAAGCTTTGCAACCAAGTATTAAAAAGTGAAAGTTTGATGGATGATTGTTAATCTGTCCCATTACTTTTGGTCCCTTAAAAAGTGGGAGGCACATATACAAACTGTTGTAATTCCTACACCGTCCACCTGATTTGGATGTAAATGCCCTCAAATTAAAGCTGAAAGTCTGCAGTTAAAGCACATCTTGTTTGTTTCATTTCAAATCCATTGTGGTGGTGTATAGAGCCAAAAAGATTAGAATTGTGTCGATGTCCCAATATTTATGGACCTGACTGTAGATCACCCGGGGAGGTGTTTTTTCTCAACAAAAGTGGAATTACGCTTTAAGGCTGATTAGAGTATCAAGGGTTAAGAAGGGGTTAAAGCAGAAAAACATTTAATTAAAAAAACCCCAAAAATCTGTAGATGAAGAAACAGAAAGATACAAAAAGAAACAAAGTTTCTTTTTACCTTTCTGTTTCAGTGTTTGAGCATGATGTTGATAAATATTGCCTGGCTGCTTTTTTTTGTCAGCTCCAATTGCCGGGACTTGGAGACCAGTTTCGTGTCATTTGGGCGTTGTAGGGGGGCTGACTGACCTTTGGTGACCTTTAATAAATCATTAATAACGCAAAAACGATAAAAGATAGAACGGAATTTTTAGCAGCACAAAACAGTACAAACGTAGCACTAACCAACGAGACCAGTTTTGTGTCATTTGGGTGTTGTAGGGGGGCTAGGTGATGTCACAGTCTGGAAAAAACAATTGCTAATATCTTAAAAATAAAAGCAGCACAAATGTAAATTTTTACGGCACAAAACAGCACAAACCTAGCACTAAAGAAACACACTTGAGTTTTTATTTGTGCTGATTGTAGGGGGGCCAGCTTCGCTGAGCTGACTTGGTTTACACTTCAGCTGTCAACAGGGGAACCCCGCTGACAGCTGAATGAGTCATCGGTTGTTAAGGACGTGGCGGCCCCGCTCCTTAACAACCGATAATTGCCGACTTTCTCCTTTACATTTCAGCTGTCAGTGGAGGAATCAGCTGTGCAAAGTAACGGAAAACATGACCCATTGGGGGTACTTGAGGACTGGGGTTGAGAACCACTGCTGTACAGAACGCCCCCCAGATAAGTCATTTCCTGCTTGTGTGATTGGCTCACTGATTTTCCCAGAAGTCAGATATTGGGCATCACCAGCAACAACAATGTCATTTTTGGTGAGGTACTCCCAAAGAGAAATCATCTCTAGAGGGATGCAGACCTTGCCACTTTCCTCATTAGAACTCTGAAAGTGCAGCAGCTGATTAATAATTATGAAGTCATTCCCATTCACATTTACTGTGCACAAGGACACCTAACAAAAAGGTAGGAATTTGCAACAAAGTTCGTTAAAATTCTGGCAATGTACATCACCCAGAGGGGAGTGTTTTTTTTTTTTTTTCTCAACAAAAGTGGAGTAAGTTCTAACCTAGACTTCCACTTTAAGGCAACCCATTAAAAATGAAAAGCCTTGAATGCACCCTAACGTACTTAAAAAAGCACATGACCATTTTTTTCTAGAACACCGCATTGCACTACCACAATGCATAATACATGCATTACTGTGCATTGCAGTAAAGCAGCAGCAATACACTTACTACCACAACCAGGAAGTGTGAATGAGTCCGCCATGACCGGTAATGTAGGCAGGTCCTGCAATTAAGTTACTTATGTGCCGTATGTATAATTTTCTAAGCATATATGGGAACCCTTAAATACATACTACATGGTAGATACATTTTTAGGGCCCATTCAGATCCTTAAACTTGGAAACCACAGGCCACAGCTGATCCGGCCTTTTTAGCTGGTAAAATGGACATTTGAAGAACGTTACTGCATGCATTTTCAAAAAAAAAAAATTCTGCCTTTTTTTTTTTTATAATTAAAAGCAGTTCATGAGCCCAAGTCCAAATACTTTGCCCAAGCTGACATGATGTCATCAGTTTGCTGCAGGTAAGAGGAAGCATAGGTATGCGCAGCCTATTCCATTAGGCAGGGCCGTCTTTAATATTGATTGGACCCCGGGCAAATCTTTTCTTGGGGCCCCCCTCCATGCAGTTTTGCTCTCCGCCTGCTCTGAGAAATACAATAAATAGCAGCTAGACTCAAAATCAGTCTACTGAATCAGATCAGGCAGCTATTGAGATTGGTTGCCAGAGGTTACAATGTATCATTACCACTCACTGACTGGTTGCTAGAGGGTACAGCACATGATTTCTGCTTGTTGATTGGTTGCTACTGTGGATATGACCTCAGGGGGACATGATATACGTATCAATGCCGCCGGGCCGCCCCTATTTACATATGAATGCTGCCACTATTTACATATGAATGCTGCCACTATTTACATATGAATGCCGATAATTTACATGTAAACACAGGGTTTGCAGGTGAGTCATCTGTACACAATAGGGCAGAGCTGGGCTACATTAGTAGCAGCACTTCACACTGAGATATTGGGACACAGCACAGGACTAAAACCTCAAGGGACAAGGGAATTTAAACCAGGATAGTTGGCAAGTTTGAGGCAGCTGCTTTGGGCCCCACAACAATGACAGGGCCCAGGGCAGCTGCCCCTTTTGCCCTGCCTTAAAAACGGCCCTGCCATTAGGGTGTGCACCCCAAACCTCAAACACGCATGACTTTCTCTGCAGCCTCAGCTGCACGGGGCTGTGAATGAATGGGAAGTGCTTTGTGCTGAGCTGCTTTGTGGTCATTCAAAACTGAAGCATAGTAAACACTGTTTACTATGCTTCAGTTATGAAATGAACCCAGTGAGTGAGTGTGTTCACTGTGTTCGTTTAGAAAAGGAAGGGACCAGTACATTGCATATTTACTAGCCCCTTTCCCCACTGTCCATCCTGAAAACATCCCCCACAGCAGGAGCATGGGGAGAGGAGAGGTGGGAAGCCAGCAGCACTGCCTGGCAGGGGGGGGGCAACACATGCAGTAGGGAGAATCGGCACTGCACATAGTGCCACACCTGGCACACCCCCTGCGCATGCCTATGGAAGGAAGTATTTTCTCATCTCCTCTCCTCCCGTGAGCAGGTTGTGACTCTGTAACTATGTCACAAGTTGAGAGGCTGTTTATAAAGGGAACTGGGTAAATAATGGCCCATGTTCAGTCTCTGTTCACATTGAAGGGGTCGTGCGATTTGCTTGCAACTTTTGTGATTTAGAATTGCAGTGTATAACGCTCAAGCCGCACCAAAGTCACAGAAAAGTAATGCAGGAACTGTTTTTTTTTTTCTTTTGCTGCGACTTGAGTCACTTCAATTAAGATGGCACCCATTGAAATGAATGTGTTTTGACTTGTCATGCAACTTTAAGTGTTGCAAGTTGCATAATAAGTCGCAGCCTAAGGACATATCCCTGTAGAAAAGGGGTAAAGAGATAATAAAGTCTTGTTAAAAATAAAAAAAATATGTCATACCTACCTGCTCTGTGCAGTGGTTTTTGCACAGGGCAGCCCGGATCCTCCTCTTTTCAGGTCCCTCGCCGATGCTCCTGGCCAGGGTTGCCAACCTCCCGCGGCATTTTTTACTGACAAAACATGGAAAATTTACTGGCAGAGCACATTTTTTACTGGCAACCTGAGAAATTACAGAACTCCTTTTGAAAACGAATGCAGTGAATATTTGAACAGTATAAACATGATATGGAAACACTGACAATACCTCTAACCAAGTAATTTGCTTGATTTACACTTAAAAAGTCAACACAGCATGAAATTATCAGCCCCTGATATTTACTGGCAGTTGTAAAAAAAATCACTGCTTTTTACAAACTGTCAGTAAATTTACTGGCAGTTGGCAACTCTGCTCCTGGCTCCTCCCTTCTGCCGAGTGCCCCCCACAGCAAGCAGCTTGCTATGGGGGCACCCGAGCTGAGCGGCCGGTTCTTGTGTCCATTCAGACAAGGAGCCGTGGCTCAGCCCTGCCCCCTCTCTCTCTCTTCATTGGCTCACTGACGTTGATTGACCTTCTGCCTTTAGAACCACTTTAAAGCTGATGAGATTTTTGAATTGGGTTTACTTTTTTTTTTGCTAGTTTAACCATCAAATGTCCAGAAGTGGCCAGAAAATTTAAAAAAAAAGAGAAGAAAAAAGTTATCTAAATATTGAAACTCAATGACACCCTCTAGAAATGCCACCCTTGGGTGCCCATGGGTGCCTGATGTCGTTCCTACCTTGGTAATAATTCTATGTAGAGCCGTTGTGGCCAACTTCAGTCCCTCGGTGGGGGGGCATGAGAATGGACTGCTCTGTTGGCATTTCCTGCCATCTCGAAAAAACCTTTCCTTTTCACAAATTGGCAAGCTCTCAGCACTTCAGGCTCGGAAGTCATTTCACTTTGGCTCTATGTAATTGAAATAACAGAGTTTAGTTAATAAAATATGATAGGGCTGTGCCCCGGGCGGAATGGTAAATTCACCATCACTGCATCTCTAATTATGTTCCAGAGCTCGAGTCGAGTCTTAATTGCAGGCCAATTATATGCAGCCTCTTCAAGTGAAGCCTTGGTAAGCGATGTCTGCAATAAAAAGCCTGTTGGGGACATTTCTTCTCATTTGCAGGACTTCTATGGGATTCACTTTTTTTTTTTGCAGTGTTTTAGGACGTTGCAGGATGAAAAGTTTTGGGCTGAACTTGGGCTTGGAGGAGTTTATGCTAAACCTCCCTGGAGAGTCTCAGTGAAACACAAGCTGGACTTGAAGCTTACGAAAAGGAAAGGTTGGTGGAGGGCCAAACTCAAAGGTAATGCCGCGTACACACGAGCGGACTTTTCGACCGGACTGGTCCGACGGTCTTTCGGCAGACTTCCGACGGACTTTCCGAACAAATGGATTTGCCTGCACACGATCCCACCAAAGTCCGACGGATTCGTACGTGATGACGTACGACCGGACTAAAATAAGGAAGTTTATAGCCAGTAGCCAATAGCTGCCCTAGCGTCGGTTTTAGTACGTCTGACTAACATACAGACGAGCGGACTTTTCGACCGGACTCGAGTCCGTCGGAAAGATTTGAAACATGTTTCAAATCTAAAGTCCGTCAGATTTTCGACTGAAAAAGTCCGCTGCAGGTCCGATGAAGCCCACACATGGTCAAATTGTCCGTCGGACCAGTCTGGTCGAAAAGTTCACTCGTGTGTAGGCGGCATAAGTGTGACCAAGTGTGTGGTCTCCAGTAATAGAAGGCAGATCTTGAACATACAGGGTCTTCCTAAGGGTCCCCTGAGTGGCGCAAAGAAGATACAAAGGGAGAGAGTGCTACAAGTTTATAGTGAGTCTAGTATAAGTTTATTAGTATGTTTATGAGTGGGGCCCACCACTCATCAGGGCTTGTGTACTGGCAGTAATAGAAGAAATACTGGACAGTAAAAAATGTCTAGGATTAGCATACCTGCACTGCCTTGTATACTAATCCTAGACTCTTTTACTGTCCAGCATTCTTCTATTACTGCCAGTACACATTTCCTGATTAAGGGGGGTCGTGAGGTGCCGAAACGCGTTGGAGGTGACTTCTAATTTTTTAATCAATACTTAAAAACTTACACTGGACTTACTGTGAACTTGTGGTGCTCTACTATGTTTCTTCTTTGCATAGACATTTGCATAGACATTTTGGGTGATTTCCTATATCACCCACATATGTTGATTTGGACATATCCTTTGGGTGTCACCACTCTGCCTGGCCATTCTTATCTAGCAAAGCTGTGATACTGTGTTAAAGATCGGCTGCCTCCTTCCACACATTGCTATTGCCTAGTGAGACAGCCTATTCTAGAGATGGGCCCATACGCATAGGTGTCTGTTTTCACCTACCTTGCATCTCCCAACCATCCCTAATTCAAAAATGCTAGCTGAAAGCAATTAAAAAAAAAACAATTGTCAGGGCTGGGCTCAGCCCTTCCTTCTCTGAGCTGGCCGCTCAGCTGTCAGCTAATTGCCAGCTCCCATCTCTCCACAGTTACTCAGCTGTTGATGATATCCTGCTCGTCAGTCCTGCCTACTTAAGCCAGTCCAGAGGATCTCTGCCTTCGCCTTGGTCAACATCACAGAAACTCCTGCGATCCTGTTCAAGACTTGCTTGGCTGACATTCCTTCTGGCTCCAGATCCTGCTTGCTGTTCCACTATATTGATCCCTGACTTCTGGCTTGGCTGACTATCCGTTCCGGTTACTGAACTTTGGCTATGTTTTGACTACGTTTGTTCTTTTTACTTTTATTATTAAACAAGTATGATTTAACTGTACTGCTGTTTTGGCCTGATTTCATGGTTTCTGACAACAATGAAGGAAAAAGTTTAAAAATACCTACCTTACACCCATTAAGTAAATTTGCCTTTTGGAATATGCTTGACCATGTGGTCTCCTTTGAGGGAATGTAAATCAGGGTGACAACTCAGTAGAACAATTGGACGTCAGGAACCGACCATTGTGACCTTACAACAGGAAGTACCTGAACAAAGTTGAATCACACTGTATTTTTTAAAGCTGAACTCTAGGCTGGTGCAAAAGATAATGATACAGTGCTCAACCTGTCCCCTGCCCAAGCTCTATGGGTGCCGCGACGAGATCATCTGGAAGTTGGGCCCCTCTCCTTCTGCCCCGCCACCAGGCCATTGAGATAGCGCAACGCGCTTCGTGCATACGCAGTAGGAAACCGGCTGTGAAGCCTCAAGGCTTCACAGCCGGTTTCCCTTAGAAGCAATGGCGGTGGCAGCACCTGGGAGCCGATGGAAAAATCGGCTGGGGTGAAGACACCGCTGGATCCCTGGACAGCTGAGTGTCCGTATATTAAAAGTCAGCAGCTACAGTATTTGTAGCTGCTAACTTTTCATTTTTTCTGAAGGACCCTGGAGCTCCTCTTTAAAGCACCACACTTAAGAACAGGAGGTTATTCTTTGGCTTTTACCAAGAAGGGGTGTTTAGAGGCAGAAAAAAAAATTATTTTTAACCCCTTCTCACTGCCGTAACACATATATGCGGCCCCACTGCACTAGCTTTTTTTTACCTGTGGGGACGCATATTTGCGTATCTCCCTTTGTGCTGGGAATACACCATACAGCGTGTTCCCAGCAAAGAGATCGGGGTCTCACCGAGAGCTCTGGGCCCCATATTAAAGATCAGGACCCGGAATGTTCAATTCTGGGTCACCTGATCGCTATGGTAGCCTCTGATTGGCAGAGGCTGTCACTGTGAATCCCGCCCCTGTGTTTCTCTCTCTCTGTAAATGGAGAGAAAAGATACATTGTATCCTTCTTTTTCCTTGCAGAGAGGAAAACAAAAAGATGTGTAAAAAAAAAAAAATAATAATAATAAAAAATACAAGAAAAAAGGTTTGATTTAGGTCAGTGCACAGGGTTGATGTTTGGGTCAAAGGTCAGGGTCAGTATATTCTGGGCAGGATTTTTTTTTAATTAGCATCAGTGTCAGTGCATTTTAGATAGGACAAAAAAAAAAAGAAAAGCACAATGCGCACGGTACAAACAACAACTAACAAACACATATGTAGTATCGCTGTGATCGTCAGGAGCAGGAGAATTTATTTTGGGTTGTTCTTTAGTGGTAGGTTATGAAAGTAACAATAAATATACAGCTCAATTAAAAAAAAAAAAAAGTTTTCTTTTGCAAAAAAGGTTTAACCTCTTCAGGTCCGCCCCATAGCAGTTTTACTGCTACAGGGCGGCACCTGTGTGCCGGATCACGTACATAGACGTGATCCGGCTCTTCCGGGAAGGGCACGCGCATGCGCACACAAAGCAGGAGCCCAGCGTAGGGTACCGCAGACTCGATGTCCGCTGGCACCCGCCGATTGTTCATTACACAGGCAGAATAGCGATCTGCCTATGTAAACAAGACAGATCGCCGCTCTGTCAGTAGGGAAGGCATTGATCCTGTGTTCCTGCAAAGCAGAGATATAGATCCATGACTTCCCTTAGTAAAAGCACCTCCCACACACTACACTAAAATGTCTTTCACACTGGGGCGCGCCAGCGCTAAAGCACCGCTCGTTTTAGCAAAGCTTTAGCACTGTTTAATTGGCGCTTTTGCGCCGCTAGCAGGTCGCTTTTAATCCCAAAGACAGGGTTAAAAACTCAAGTGTTGAAGCATTTCCGAATCGTTTTTCGAGCACTCATTCCTATAGGCAGGGCGTTTTGGGAGAGCTAAATACAGCGCTCCAAAGATGCTGCTTGCAGGACTTTTCGGAACGTCCTGCGAGCGCACCACCCCAGTGTGAAAAGTCACACTTGAATGAATGGGAGGCGGTTTTCAGGCGCTTGGCTAAAGCGCCTGAAAACCGCCCCAGTGTGAAAGGGGTCTAAATCATTAGCTAGACGCAGTTAACCCTTTGATCGCCCCTGATGTTAACCCCTTCCCAGCCAGTGTCATATTTTAAGCACTGATCACTGTATTAGTGTCACTGGTCCCCAAAAAGTGTCAAAAGTGTCAGTTAGTGTACAAATTATCTGCCGCAGTATCACAATCACCACCATTACTAGTAAAAAAAAAATAATAAAAAATAAAAATATCCGATAGTTTGTAGACGCTATAACTTTTGCACAAATCAATCAATATAAGCTTATTGGGATTTTCTTTACCAAAAATACGTAGCAGAATACATATAGGCCTACATTTATAAAGAAATTCGATTTTTTTTCAGTTTTTTAATTGGGTATATTTTATAGCAGAAGGTAAAAAATTGTCAGTCTTTTTTTGCTTATAGCGCAAAAAATTAAAACCACAGAGGTGATCAAATACCACCAAAAGAAAGCTCTATTTGTGGGGGAAAAAAATGGGCATTTTATTTGGGCAATTCTTATTTAAAGTAATGCAGTGCCCTATATAAAAAAATGGCCTGGTCAGAAGGGGGGGGTAAATCTTTCGGAGGTCAAGTGGTTAATATACAAGAGATATGCCGCGTACACACGGTCAGAACTTCCGACAACAAATGTTCGATGGGAGCTTGTTGTCGGAAATTCCGACCGTGTGTATGCTCCATCGGACATTTGTTTGCGACAACAAAAATTTGCGAGCGGGGTTCTCAAATTTTCCGACAACAAAATTCGTTGTCGTAAATTCCGAGCGTGTGTACACAATTCCGACGCACAAAATTCCACGCATGCTCGGAATCAAGCAGAAGAGCTGCACTGGCTATCGAACTCCATTTTTCTCGGCTCGTCGTACGTGTTGTACGTCACCGCGTTCTTGGCGATCGTAATTTCCGACAAGATTTGTGCGACCGTGTGCATGCAAGACAAGTTTGAGCCAACACCCGTCGGAAAGAAAATACATGGATTTTGTTTTCGGAATGTCCGATCGGGTGTAGGCTCCATCGGACTTTTTCCATCGGAATTTCCGACACGCAAAGTTTGAGAGCTGGATCTAAAATTTTCCGACAACAAAATCCGTTCGCGTAAATTCCAAACGTGTGTAGACAATTCCGACGCACAAAATTCCACGCATGCTCGGAATCAAGCAGAAGAGCTGCACTGGCTATTGAACTTCATTTTTCTTGGCTCGTCGTACGTGTTGTATGTCACCGCGTTCTTGGCGTTCGGAATTTCCGACAACATTTGTGCGACCGTGTGCATGCAAGACAAGTTTGAGCCAACATCCGTCGGAAAAAAATCCATGGATTTTATTGTCGGAATGTCCGATCAATGTCCGATCGTGTGTACGCGGCATAAGAGCTGACCGTTATAAGCTCCTTTCACCAATACTACGTATATGTTTTTTTCCCAACCCCTCCCAACAGCGACTTTTGCCGGACAGCTTGGCCCGTTACAAGAATAATGAATCTGCTGACATGATCAATAGGTAATAAAACAAAAACAGCTGCCAACTGACTGCCTCCTATATGTAAATGTTATTTTTTTCCGCCCGGAGTTTTGCTTCAAGCAGTATAAACTGAACGCAGCGTGAAATTTAAGGTGGCAGCGTAGAGCATTTAATTATTCACTTGAATCATAGCTGCAAGGTTTAGTTATTAACAGGTTACCCCAGTCTAGAAGATATGATTCCCGAGCTGTGCATTGTTTATCACTATGTGTGTGTGTGTGCCGAGGACAAGCTGGATCTACCTGTGTTGTCACCATGGGAAAAGGGCGTCTTTTTGGGGGCTGGAGGGGATCAGTCGCGCTCCTGTGGTTGCTGATATGGAAGCCAAACTCAGCCAAAAACGGGGATATAAATAGAGTGACAAGGGAGGGGAAAGGGACCCGCTGTGTCACCCGTCCCATATAACTCTCCACCTGACACTGAAGACATCTGAGAACTCTCATAACAACCTCAACAAATACTAAAAAAAAAAAAAAAAAAACTTCAACGTTTCATCACATCGGGTTTATAGGACAATGAATTCCATGCACAAGGTGTCTGATGATTCATTAAGTTGCAGCAACACAAATCATCTCATTACCTGTTCACCGGTGTGGGAGATGTGTGAAAAAAATGAAATAACCTTTACTGAGCTATAATTGAAGCCCAATTAAATATTTAGTTTAAATACGCTAAGTACATAGCAGGTGCATTAAAGAGGAACTGCAGTCTGCTCGCATAATTTGTAAAAAAAAAAAAACATCTTTACCATTCTGAAGCTTCCCTCCAACCACTTTGCATATTATTTTATATATACTGCGATTCTGTACTATGCCAAATACGCTGCAGAAATCTCCCCCCGCTGAGTCTGGCTGCCGCCATTTTAACTGTGGGCAGCTGAAGCTGCTGCCTGTTCACTTCCTGGATTTACACAGAGGCACGCCTCCAGCTCTGCAGCTCTCATTGGCTCTCTTATGACTCATCCCTTCCTGGCAAACTTTCACGAAAGCGAGAGAAAGAGCTGTACATGATGTCATAAGCCCAGGCTAATGACCAGACAAGAAACAGGAAGTGGACTGTATAAGGTATTTACTGGCAAAAAAAAAAATGCTTTACTATCCAAAGTTAAAACATCAAGAGCAGAAGATTTAATAGATGGAAAGATGAAAAAATGACTATTCACAGCACAGCTCTGCGGGTTCCTTCATTCCTCTGCCTATGTGGAGGTGGAAGGGGGGGGGTGCGTACCTTTCCTCCAATCAGCTCACACAGTGTATGCCCAGACTCCCCTCCCACTGCTGAATGAGGAAGGAAGATTTCTAACACGATGAGCACTTTCTAAAGAATGTAGAAAGCTGAAGACGGGCAGATATACATGTAAAACTTCTGTAGGGAGATTTATTTCATCTCTGTGTATCATCTGAGAGGGTTTACATCCACTTTAAAGTAGCAGATATAAAAGACACAACCATTCATGAGCTCTGTAATAATTAATACACCATTCATTTTTTTTTAAATGCTAGCAGTGTAAGTACCAGCCTCTTGCAGCCCCTGTACAGCAGGACTGGAGCGTGAGAAGAAGAAGCAGCACAAGCAGCTAACTTTTATGTGCTGACAAAGAGCATGTTGATGGAAGGAGAGAGCAGAGTGACAGCGGGATGAGCTTATCACTGTGCTGCTTCTCCTTTCACTGTCCAGTCACAGGCTGGGGGCGGGTCCAGCACAACCTGGGTTTGGAGGAAGTGGGTTGAACGTTGCTGACCTTTGGACTAAGGACATCTAGTGGCAGAAAAAAAGTACTGCCGGAGAAATCTCTGGATTTAAAGTGATTGTAATGGCAGGAGGTTTTTTTTTACCTTAATGCTTTCTCTGCATTATGGTAAAAAACCTTCTATGTGCAGCTCCCCCCTCTAATTACCTGAGCCCGATCTCGATCCAGCAATGTGCCTGAGAGCAGAGGCACTGCTCTATCTCTCTCTCTCCTCACTGGCTCCTGCTGCTATCAATGATATCCAGTGACAAGGAAGCAGTGACATAGCTGCTTAATATAGGGGCAGTCAGAGGGCCAGAAGACCCAGGAAGAGCCAGGAGCACCAGTGAGGGACCCCAGAATAGGAGGATTGGGGCTGCTCTGCGCAAAACCATTGCACAGAGTAGGTAAACATGTTTGTTATTTAAAAAAGAAACCCTTAAGCCGCGTACGCGCGATCGGATGTTCCGAAGGGAAATGTTCGATGACAGGCTGTTGGCGGTAAATCCAACCGTCTGTACGCTCCATCGGACAATTGTTGTCGGATTTTCCACGGACAAATGTTGGATGGCAGGTTCTCAAATTTTCCGCGGACAAATGTCTGTTGTCGAATTTTCCGAGCGTGTGTACACAAGTCCGTCGGACAAAAGTCCAAAGTACAAACACGCATGCCCGGAAGCAAGGAGGAGCCAGAAGCGGTCGGTCTTGTAAACTAGCGTTCGTAATGGAGAAATAACATTCGTGACGCGGCAAATTATGAAATCTGGAAATGCAGAGCACAATTCTCTTCTTCTTTAATGGGATAATAATGAAGCTGCTTTGCTGGTGATACTGATGGAGTTATTGCAAACAAATTTTCAAAGGCTTTTTTTTTTCTAGTGATATCAAGAATAATATTATTATGCTTTTTTTTGCTTTTTTTTTTTTTTTTTTTATTTGGGCAAGTTACCACAACACCATTACCCCGTAGTTTATAAGTTCTAAGATACAACTATGTTGGTGTCCCTTGTCAATTTTACATTGTATTTTATAAAATGTAACTGCCTACTCCCAAACTTCATTTGAAGTAAAACACAAAGCCAAGTATTATTCTACACAATTTTTTTATTGTGCATTAAAAAAAGAAAACAAATAAAATTAGACATGTTATCTGCCAATAGAACTTAACCAAAAAGTACATTCTATGCATCCAAAAATATAGAAAATATACCAAATCAAATCATTATTCAACCCAAAAAAATAATGTCTAAGCAATAACTCCAAGGCCAATAATAAATAACACGTTATCTCCTCCGATTCCGCAACATGTCTGGTTGACGAACGGCCGTTCAGAAACAAACTGAAAAGCGCGAAATGAAAAGTGCAAAATGAAAAGCGCAAATCAACACTCACCAAACTTCTACTAACACAAAATTAGCAGAAGGAGCCCAAAGGGTGGCGCTAAAGAGCTGAAAAACCACATAGTACGTCACTACGTTCGTGATTGTTGGCCAACAATTATGTGGCCGCGTGTATGCAAGACAAGTTTGGGCCAACGCCCTTCGGACAAAAGTCCACGGTTTTGTTGGCCAACAATCCGATCGTGTGTACGACACTTCATTCACATTAGCATTTCTCCAAAAGTAGCACGATTTCCAGCGTGACTTTGATGCGACTTTTGGTGTGATTTTGATCCGGCTTTACATTTTATGGAACAAAGCCGCATCAAACGTCGTAGCAAAGTAGTGCAGGCACCTTTTCAAAGTCGCTGCAACTTTAAGCCGCACCAATTTGAACAGATGCCATTAAAAAGAATGGGGTGCGACTAGTCACGCAACTTTGATGTCCAAAGTCGCATGACAAATCGCACAAGTGTGAATGGAACCTTACAATCCCTTTAAGATAAATCTTGCAGCAAAAGCAGTTTTTTTTTGGTTATTTCACCCTTAAGACCTGCTGCCCACCCTTTGCGTTTTTTAGTGCTTTTAGCATAATCCTTTTAACAGGGTCAATAGACCTTAGTGGACCTGAAGAAGCAGCTGCAGAAGAGCGAGGAGTGTGTTTTTTGCCGCGATTTGTGCTTTGCCTTTATTTAATCTACACAACAACAAATTGGCCTGAAAAAAGCATAAAAACACAAAACACATAAAAAAACGCACAAAAATTTATAAAAAACACTTGTGCAAAAAGCGCAAAACGCACTGCAAAAGTAAACTACATTGGTGTGAGCCAAGCCTCCATGGGCTATTCATGTTTATCTTGGTTTTTTTTTGTGTTTTTTTTTGCTAGATTTTTTGGCAGCTACGTCGCTTTCAATGTTTACAGTGACTGACAGGTCCACTTTAATAATTCTTTCATTCCAAAAAGAAGGATTAGCAGAATGATAAATGAAGTAACAGTTTATGTAACGGCCCTTTTAGCCATGGCGCTGAAGTATAAACTACACCAGATTCCTTAATCAGGTTTATTTTTCCCGTCTGATGTTTCATAAACACACGCGCGGAACTTTGGCAGAAAGTTCGTTTTTAGACTCAACAAAGTCACAACCTCCTAAAAATTGCATAAAAAAAAAAAAAAAGCTTAAAGTTACAAGAGTTCAATCACACTGTGCCTTGAAAAAGTATTCATACCCCTTGAAATTTTCCACATTTTGTCATGTTACAACCAAAAACGTAAATGTATTTTATTCGGATTTTATGTGATAGACCAACACAAAGTGGCACATAATTGTGAAGTGGAAGGAAAATTATAAATGGTGTTCAACACTTTTTACAAACAAATATGTGAAAAGTGTGGTGTGCATTTGTATTCAGCCCCCTTTACTCTGATACCCCTAACTAAAATCTAGTGGAACCAATTGCCTTCAGAAGTCACCTAATTAGTAAATAGAGTCCACCTGTGTGCAATTTAATCTTAGTATAAATACAGCTGTTCTGTGAAGCCCTCAGAGGTTTGTTAGAGAATCTTAGTGAATAAACAGCATCATGAAGGCCAAGGAACACACCAGACAGGTCAGAGATAAAGTTGTGGAGAAGTTTAAAGCAGGGTTAGGTTATAAAAAAATATCCCAAGCTTTGAACATCTCACGGAGCTCTGTTCAATCCATCATCCGAAAATGGAAAGAGTATGGCACAACTACAAACCTACCAAGACATGGCCGTCCTCCTAAACTGACAGGCCGGGCAAGGAGAACATTCATCAGAGAAGAGCCAAGAGGTCCATGGTAACTCTGGAGGAGCTGCAGAGATCCACAGCTCAGGTGGGAGAATCTGTCCACAGGACAACTATTAGGCGTGCTCTCCACAAATCTGACCTTTATGGAAGAGTGACAAGAAGAAAGACATTGTTGAAAGAAAGCCATAAAAAGCCCTATTTGAAGTTTGCGAGAAGCCATGTGGAGGACACAGCAAACATGTGGAAGAAGGTGCTCTGGTCAGATGAGACCAAAATTGAACTTTTTGGCCTAAAAGCAAAACGCTATGTGTGGCAGAAAACTAACACTGCACATCACCCTGAACACACCATCCCCACTGTGAAACATGGTGGTGGCAGCATCATATTGTGAGGATGCTTTTCCTCAGCAGGGACAGGGAAGCTGGTCAGAGTTGATGGGAGTAGATGGAGACAAACACAGGGCAATCTTAGAAGACTGGGGGTGGAGGTTCACCTTCCAGCAGGACAACGATCCTAAACATACAGCCAGAGCTACAATGGAATGGTTTAGATCAAAGCATATTCATGTGTTAGAATGGCCCAGTCAAAGTCCAGACCTAAATCCAATTGAGAATCTGTGGCAAGACTTGAAAATTGCTGTTCACAGACACTCTCCATCCAATCTGACAGAGCTTGAGCTGTCAGCTGTCCAAATAACACCAGTCACCAGTGTGCCATTGCATCTTCATTGTCCAATCACAGGCAGGGGGGGTCCTAGACCAGTCTGTATTGCTCATCAGCAATGAGGTCTCAGGAAGTGCAGGACCTGGCTGTGCTTGTGTTTGGATTGTAAGAACTCCTGCAGAAAAATGACTAATCTGACGGCAGGTAGGGGGCGACGACTGCGGTGAAATACAGATACCCAAAAGAGTCTGGAAATCTGAACTTGTAAAAAAATGATGGAAATACGATACAGCAAAAAATATAAAATGTGAGGTACTTCCAAAATGTTAGGTATACATTGCGACGATAACTTTAAATATTATCATATTGGAAAAAAAACTGTTAAGATGTTATTTTAAAGCTATAAAAACAATATATAAAACAATATATAAAAAAATATATAAAGCAATATATAAAACAATATATAAAACAATACATAAAGCAATATATAAAACAATTTATAAAACAATATATAAAACAATATATAAAACAATACATAAAGCAATATATAAAACAATTTATAAAACAATATATAAAACAATATATAAAACAATGAGAAAAAATGAACTCACAAAGCAGTTCTTTTCCTGACAACGAGGAAACAATACTAAGTGGTGGAGTTTTATGACTTGCAGTTTAGTTTACATAGGAAGAATACTTTTAGGCACTTAAATATGAATTATTTAAAAAGCAGTGTTTCAGTATGAATCTTTTATAGCAGGCTCCCATTTTCCTGAGTAGGTTTTACTTGTCCTGTTAAAGCGTGAAAGGTTAGAAGACGGAGAAAATGGAAATATTTTTTGTGAGAAATTCAGTTGCTACTTTTTATCAAAACTTTTTGTTTACTAGGCCAACTCGTGTGCCATTACAGCACAGGTAACATGTAGCCTGCGCCTCCATGAGACTATGACAAATTCAAAGTTGAAGTTGAACTACTATGCACAAATCCTTGTCCTGATTGGATCCAGAATTTGCAAAGCACAGAGATTCAGAGAAAGTCAGCATGCCAATGGTGGGCACAAGAGGAAAGGGGTGGGGTTAAAAAAAGAGCACAAAGGCTGCTCTGCAGGGGAAAGAAAGACCCACCCCCTTGGGTTGCACCGCCCCTGAGGAGGTTGAAGAGCAATTCACAGTTTTGGGGTTCTGACAGCTCAAAAAATAACAGAGGTAAGCTCACAGATAGAAGAACGAAAGGATACCAGCCCAAAACAATGGATAATGCAGACTGGATGCAAATATAATCCTTTTGTGGTATAGAAGATCTAAACCTGGTGGTTCTTTGTTGTAACATTATAAGTAGTGTTCAGTCCTGGAGGCTGCTCTCCAACAATTGTGGTCCATAAAGACATGGATGAGTGAGTTTGGGGTGGAGGAACTTGAATGGCCTGCACAGAGCCCTGACCTCAACCCGATAGAACACCTTTGTGTTGAATTAGAGCGGAGACTGCGAGTCAGGCCTTCTCATCCAATATCAGTGCCTGACCTCACAAATGCCTTTAGGAGTGTGTCTATGGGAAAATCTGACCATTCGTCCAGAAGTGCATTTGTGATGTCAGACACTGATGTGGACGAGAAGGCCTGGCTCACAGTCTCTGCTCTAATTCATCCCAAAGGTTTTCTATCGGGTTGAGGTCAGGACTCTGTGCAGGCCAGTGAGGTTCCTCCACCCCAAATTTGCTCATCCATGTCTTTATGGACCTTGCTTTGTGCACTGGTCCAAATCATTTGGTGGAAGGGGGATTATGGTGTGGGGTTGTTTTTCAGGGGTTGGCCCCTTAGTTCCAGTGAAGGGAACTCCTAAGGCTTCAGCATATCAAGACATTTTGGACAATTTCATGCTCCCAACTTTGTGGGAACAGTTTGGGGATGGCCCCTTCCTGTTCCAACATGACTGTGCACCAGTGCACAAAGCAAGGTCCATAAAGACATGGATGAGCGAGTTTGGGGTGGAGGAACTTGACTGGCCTGCACAGAGTCCTGATCTCAACCCAATAGAACACCTTTGGGATGAATTAGAGCGCTTCTGGAAGAATGATCAAACATTCCCATAGACACACTCCTAAACCTTGTGGACCTTCAGAAGAGTTGAAGCTGTTATAGCTGCAAAGGGTGGGCCAACTCAATATTGCATCCTATAGACTACTGGGATGCCATTAAAGCTTGTGTGTGTAAAGGCAGGCATCCCAATACTTTTGACAATATAGTGTATATTTCTTTTGTGTATTCTTCCTTGTATCTTGGCGTGCTTTGTGTATTTCTTACAGATCTGTGCAATCATTTTTATTTTTATTATTTCAGGTACTTATATAGCGCCGTCAATTTACGCAGCGCTTTACATATACACTGTACATTCACATCAGTCCCTACCCTCAAGGAGCTTACAATCTAAGGTCCCCAACACACATTCATACATATACTAGGGCCAAATTAGACAGGATCTGATTAACCTACCAGCATGTCTTTAGAGTGTGGGAGGAAACCGGAGTACCCGGAGGAAACCCATGCAAACTCCAGGCAGATGGTGTCGTGGTCAGGATCAATAATGAGACTTTTCCCTCCTGTAATAAAGACCGCTCACTGCTGCTCTCCCTCCTTGTGCAGGGTGACTGGTCTTGTCTCCGCCCCCCTCCTGTAGTTTACTGCAGGCAGCTTGAGTGGGTGGAGCCTGCTGGGTCCCTCCCACAGCTCTGCTCTCTGCCCACACTATGTACAGCACAGTGATGATGTCACTGCCACCTTTACAAGGTAATATGTGAGTTTGCAAAAAGGCATTTGGTGCACAAAGTGTGGATTTCTTTCCTTTGTAGCTGGAAGGAATATATTTAAAATGAAAGTTTTTGTGCCTGGAGCTCAGCTTTAATCTGAAAAAAAAAAAAAAAAACGACTTTGCAATATGATGTGAGATAATATCTCCTACAAAGTGTATGGGGAGGGAGTTGGAAAAGAAAGGGCATGACATTGTGACAGCAGAAAGAATTAAAATCTGAATATGCTCATGTAATGCAAATTATTGGTAGGATATTAATGGGACAAAGGAGGAAGTGAATTAAAACAGAAATCCAGCGTGAAATGAAAGAAAAAAAAAAATGTCATTCTAATTTTATAATAACTCCAGAAATAGCCTTTATGCTGCCCGAACACATAGAAATGTTCTAGCAATTCCATCCAGCTATCAGCGGTAAGAACATAACGCACTGCGCCAACTCACCACCAACAGCTTAAAGCGGCATTAAACCCAAGAGCAAACATTTATTATATGGCAGCTTACCAATTCTTAGATGTGATGGCTGCATTAGTTTCTTTTTTATTTTTTAAGGCTTTCTTTCTTCTATTTTCATCTGGTGATCCAGCCAGTAAGTCTGATGTTTTTCCACAGCACAAGCTCTCTAGCAGAATGTATCAGTTTGCATGGATGAGACAAACCCATTTATCACTGACGGGTAATTAACCACTTGCCGAGCAGCCGCCGCAGCTTTACTGCGGCAGAATGGCACGGCTGGGCGATGCGACGTTATGTTACGTGGTTTCGCCCTGTGGCCACTAGGGGGCGCGTGCCCGCTGCTCGCCCCCCCCGGAGCCGATGCGAGTGCCCGACGGGCGCGACGACCGCTGGGCTCCCGTGATTGCTCGTGACACACCGAGAACCGGGATCCGTGTGTGTAAGCACACAGATCCCGGTTCTCTGAGGGGAGAAGAGACTGATCGTCTGTTCATACAAAGTATGAACAGCGATCTGTCATCTACCCTAGACAGTCCCCTCTCTCCTTCAGTTAGAACACACACTAGGGAACACAATTAACCCCTTGATTGCCCCCTAGTGTTAACCCCTTCCCTGCCAGTGACATTTTTACAGTAATCAGTGCATTTTTATAGCACTGATCGCTGTACTAATGACAATGGTCCCAAAAATGTGTCAAAAGTGTCCGAAGTGTCCGCCATAATGTTGCAGTCCCAATAAAAATCGCAGATCGCCGCCATTACTAATAAAAAAAATAAATAATAATAAAAATGCTATAAAACTATCTCCTATTTTGTAGACGCTATAACTTTTCTGCAAACAAATCAATATACGCTTACTGAGATTTTTATTACCAAAAATATGTAGAAGAATACATGAACTGAAAAAAAAATAGCTTTTAAAAAAAAAAAATGGGGATATTTGATATAGCAAAAAGTACAAAATGTTGTGTTTTTTTCAAAATTGTCGGGGAGAGGGAGGTGTTCTGTAGTCCAGCAGGGGTGAACTCAGGCAGGGCTGACAACACCGCAGTGCAGCAGAGGCAGCGTTGCAAGCTCACTTCAGGAAGTTTGGAGCTCACTGGATTTCTGGCAGGTCAGCAGGCAAGTCTCTGAGCTTGCAATGTTTTTAACCCTCTTCTCACATTCAAATTTTAAAATAGTATACATTTGAATTTGAATACAATAGAAAGGAATAGAATAGAAAAGAATAGAATAGAAAATACAATAATAGAATTTAAAAAACAATAGAATAGACTAGAAAGATTATAACCATTTCCCAAACTTCTAATAAAATAAATTCAAATTGAAATACAATAGAAAAGAATAGATTAGAATAGAATAGAAAATAAAAGAATAGAATTGACTGGAAGAAAAAAAAAAGAGTAGAATAGAAAAAAACAATAGACTAGAATAGAAAGAATATAACCATCTTCCAAAATTCGAATTTCGACTAGAATTAATTCAAATTTTGAATAGAATTAATTTGAATTTTAAATAGAATGAATTAGAATAGAACATCATATAATAGAAAAGAATAGAATAGAATGAACAATAGAAAAGAACAGAATAGAAAGAAAATAACAATATAACCGTTTTCCGAATAGAATAAATTAGATTTCGAAAAGGAATTTGATTTGAATGCAATTCAAATGGAATTTGAATTCTAATCATTTCAAAATTTTCCGAATTTGGTCGAATTGAGTTTAAATCATCCGAATTCTGAAAATTCAAATCGGTTCAAATTCTGATAAACAAAACGAATTCCGAAAACAAATGAAATGAATTTAACCAAACAAATTTATGTAAATAACGAATCGAAACAAAACAAAAATGTTTTGTTCTGAATTTAACATCAGCCTCTTGCAGTCCCTGTACAGCAGGGCTGAGACGAAGAAGCAGCACAAGGGGCCAATCAGTTCTTGTGCTAGCAAGAAGCATACTGATAGGAGGTGATAGCAGAGTGACAGGAAAATGAGCTGGTTCTCCTTTCACTGTACAGTCACTGCACAGTGGGTTGAATGATGTTGGCCATCAGACTGAGGACATCTAATGGCAGGAAAAAGTACTGCATGGGAAAACTCTATCTAGAGGTGACTATTGCTGCAAAATGTTTTTTTTTTTTTTCATCTTTTGTATTTATTTTGTTATTTTTGGTTGAATGCGCCTAAAAACTGCAAAGTTGAAACTCGTGTTGCCTGTAGAACGCCTTTAAGGACCATGTTGGGTTATTTATGATTGCTTCAGCCGACAAAAAGGCTGCCTCTAATGCTGGTGATGGAAGTACACTTCAAGATGATTTTCAGGTGAGAGTCTTCAGAGGTCTGCAAGGATGCTTGTAAAAAAAAACAAAGAATTCTAATTAGTTTTTGTTAATTAATAACAAACATCAGGCATTTGTTCAATCATGTAACGGTGGGGAGCAAGGCAGGCGTGTAAGATTAGGTGCACGGGTTATTACACAGCGGACTAATTCAGGTTCATTAATATGCAAACCTAGAGCTCCTCCAACGTTATTATTCATAAAACAATCTCCGAATGTAATGTCAATATGGAGATGTTTGATCGTTATATTTCAGGGATGTGCATCTTTGCACACAGGAGGGACACATGTAATGTTTTCTATATTAAGTTGCGCTATGCTCTCATAAAAGTGAATTCTAGCAATAAACATTAATAATGCTATATTTTTATATGTAAAGGGACTCCGGGCATAAATGAGAAAATTGATTGGTTAATTATCACATTGTATCATGTTTTGAACAGTCCACTGTGTTGAGATGAATTTCAAATGTGAAATTGGCACACGATGCACCCCAAGAGTCGTGGTTGAGAAAGATACACACACCGCCACTTACCGAATATTACTATGTAATATTATATGCAGTAAAAGGATATTTCTAATTATACACCTCAAAGTAATAAACATAACAGTGGAGATGAAATTAAGATCAACAGTGCACATTTGAAGTTTATTTCAGGTTTTTTTTTTTTTTTTTTTGAATAGAGTCATCGAGGGGAGACTAGCATGCTAGCATCCAGTGTCCCAATCAGAGTACCCTCTTACATTAAGTATCCCCATTAAAGTGCCCCTTACATCAGATGTCCCCATCAGAGTGACCACTTTAATCAGGTGTCTCCATGAGAGTACCCCCTTACATCAGGTGCCCCCATCAGAATGCCACTTACATCTGGTGTCCCCATCAGTATGCGCCATACATCCGGTGTCCCAGAGTGCCCTCTTACATCAGGTGTCCCCATCAGAGTGCCCCTCTACATTGTGTTCCCATCACAGTACCCCCTTACATCAGGAGTCCCCAACAAAGTGTGCCCTCATATCAGGTGTCTCCATTAGAGTGCCCCCTTACATCAGGTGTCCCCATCAGAATGCCCCATACATCCAGTGTCCCAATCAGAGTGCCCTCTTACATTAGGTATCCCCATTAGAGTGCCCCTTACATCAGATGTCCCCATCAGAGTGGCCCCTTTATTCAGGTGTCTCCATGAGAGTGCTCCCCTACATTAGGTGTTCCAGTCAGAGTGTCCCCTTACATCAGGTGTCCCCATCAGAGTGCCCCTCTACATTGTGTTCCCATCACAGTACCCCCTTACATCAGGTGTCCCCAACAAAGTGTGCCCTTATATCAGGTGTCCCCATCAGAATGCCCCATACATCCGGTGTCCCAATCAGAGTGCCTTCTTACATTAGGTATCCCCTTTAGAGTGCCCCTTACATCAGATGTCCCTAACAGACTGTGCCCTTACATCAGATGTCCCCATCAGAGTGCCCACTTTAATCAGGTGTCTCTGTGAGCGTGCCCCCCTTACATCAGGTGTCCCCATCAGAGTTTCTCCTTTAATCAGATGTCTCCATGGGAGTGCTCCCTTACATCAGGTGTTCTCATCAGAGTGCCTCCTTACACCAGTTGTCCCCATGAGAGTGCTCCCTTATATCAGGTGTCCCCATCAGAGTGCACCCTTACATCAGGTGTCCTCATCAGTGTGCCTCTTACATCAGGTGACTCCATCAGAGTGCCCCCTTACATCAGATGTCCCCATCAGATTCCCCCTTACATCAGATGTCCCCATCAGAGTCCCCCTTACATCAGATGTCCCCATCAGAGTCCCCCTTACATCAGGTGTTCCAATCAGAGTTGCCCTTACATTGGGTATCCCCATAGAGTGCCGCTGTGAGAATGCTCTCTCGGATCAAGTGTCCCATCAGATTGCCCCTTACATCAGGTATCCCCATCAGCATTCCGTTTACATCAGGAGTCCCCCTTACATCAGGTGTCTCCCATCAGAGTGCCCTTGTACTATTTAGCATCAGGCCAGATAGAACTGTCACTCAGTTCATATGTAGACCATGGTTAGGCCAAGGTGACGTAATTCTCGCCTAGGTGAGTATAGTGAAGCCTGTTAAGAAAAGGTGCCAACTCCCCGAAAAAAATAACATTTGTTAGAGGAGGAGGGGGATGAGCAGTACTTTAATTTTCCAGTGAAGGTCTGCTTTAATTTGAGAGTTTTTATTATCTTCCAATGATAAAGAGCCGTGCAGACTGAAGGCCAAGATTGGGTTGTCCCAACATTATCATTCAATGGAAGGCTATGAGGATAATTAGGGGTTGCTGGTTGCTAGAGTTAAATTACCATTACTGAGCAAGTGAGGCTGGTCCCGCAGGCTCTTGAGGTGTGTGTGATGTGTCTCAGGAGGTTGCAAGCAAGTAGGCCATGTTGACGTAAATCTTGCCTAGGTGAGTATTGTGATGCCTGCAAAGAAAAGGTACCAACTCCCCGAAAAAAAAACCTGTTTGAGGAGGAGCAGGATGAGCAGTACTTTCATTTTTCAGTGAAGGTCTGCTTTAATTTGAGAGTTCTCCAATGATGGAGAGCCGTGTTCTCCAATGATGGAGAACTGTGCAGACTGAAGCTAAGATTGAGTTGTCCCAACAACATTATCATTCCATGAAAGGCTTTGAGGATGATTAGGGGTTGCTGTTTGCTAAAGGTAAATTCCCATTGCTGAGCAAGTGAGACTGGTCCAGCAGCCTCCTGAGGCATGTGATGTGTCCCAGGAGAATGCCAGCAAGCAGGCCAAGTTGACCTAAATCTCGCCTAGGTGAGTATTGTGATGCCTGCAAAGAAAAGGTACAACCCCCCGAAAAAAAAAAAATTTGTTAGAGGAGGAAGGGAATGAGCAGTACTTTAGATTTTCAGTGAAGGTCTGCTTTAATTTGAGAGTTTTCATTATCTTCCAATTATAAAGAGCCGTGCAGACCGAAGGCCAAGATTGGGTTGTCCCAACATTATCATTCAATAGAAGGCTATGAGGATAATTAGGGGTTGCTGGTTGCTAGAGTTAAATTACCATTACCGAGCAAGTGAGACTGGTCCCGCAGGCTCCTGAGGTGTGTGTGAGGTGTCCCAGGAGGAGCAGGATGAGCAGTACTTTCATTTTTCAGTGAAGGTCTGCTTTAATTTGAGAGTTTTCATTATCTTCCAATGATAGAGTCGGAGAGCCATGCAGACCGAAGGCCAAGATTGGGTTGTCCCAACATTATCATTCAATGGAAGGCTCTGAGGATGATTAGGGGAATGCTGATTGCTAGAGTGGAATCACAATTGGTGAGCTAGAGATGGAGTCCTCTGCCTAGGCAAGGAAATGTGAAGATAAAATATGAAGCTATTATATACTCTGTGGCTTCAGGGATAGGAATGTGGAGGAGGGGAGGGGGGACACTATGTTCTGCATGGCGTGTTCTGTATCTTTGGTCCTACCGGAAACCCCCTTTAAGTATCAGAAAATCATTTAAATTGCTTTTCACATTCAGACTTCCATATGAAGGAACCTGGTAATTTTCCAGTCGAGTACAAATTGCTGTTGTGGTGAGAGGCAGCTGCAGAGCATTAGTTAAAAGGAAGAGTGTCCTGTCTGTCTAATATGAATAGAATATCTGTTATTGTCAGCGAAAGCCGAGGTGGGAGAGCCCTGATCTGGTTGAGCAGATAACGATGCTCTCGGGGCTGTGTACAGTAATGAGGTTCTTCAATCGCCAGGAAAAGCCCCATTACCTGATAGTCACAGCCAGAAAAAAAATGCCATGTTTGCAGCAAAGATTAATTTTGCAATCTAATCAGACAAAAAAGACAGATAATCGGGGAGCCGGGCCGTCCCTCCCCTGGCTGCATTAGCACTGCGCCATTTCTGCTGAGTTCATTATCACTAATCGCACCCAGCTTCAGCCTCTGCTGCTGGAGAATGGACTGTGGGTTGGTCTATAGGAATTAAAGTGTCCTGTGCAATTGAAGTTCACGTTGTTATGGCCTATACTCACCACATATGTTACAATCTGATTGTACAATGTCCTTTAGATCTATTATGTATCAATTATGTAGTGCCAGCATGCTTGGATAAAATTAGGTAGGTACTTATATTACATAGTTCTGGAAAATCTAAAGATGATTGTACACAGATTTTAGGGTCGGATTGTAACCCATTTGGTGACTTCTAAGGTGAATTGCAAGGTCCTTCCTGAAGGGTCATCAGATGCTGCCAAAATAAGATGATGGACTTCTTCTTCTTCTTCCTCCGCAGTTGCTCCCAAATTCTGCTTCTACTTTGGCCTGCATTGTCTGCGCCTCGACCCTTGCTCTCTCTTATGCCGCGTACACACGAGCGGACTTTTCGATGGACTAGGTCCGGAGGACTGGACTCCGTCGGACAATTCGACCGTGTGTGGGCTCCAGTGGACTTTTTTTTCCCAAAAAGTCAGACGGACCTAGAAATAAAACATGTTTCAAATCTTTCTGACGGACTCAAGTCCGGTCAAAAAGTCCGCTCGTCTGTATGCTAGTCCGACGGACAAGAACGGACGCTAGGGCAGCTATTGGCTACTGGCTATGAACTTCCCTATTTTAGTCCGGTCGTACGTCATCACGTACAAATCCGTCGGACTTTGGTTGATCGTGTGTAGGCAAGTCCGGTCATTCGAAAGTCCGTAGGAAAGTCCGTCGAAAAAGTCCGCCGGACCTTGTCCGTCGAAAAGTCCGCCCGTGTGTACGCAGCATTAGGCTATATGGACCTGTGTGTAGGCTTGTGCCTCAGCGACTTGTGTCCAGGTTTGTGCCTTTCTTTCTTTTTTTCTTTCTTTCTTTCATTCTTTTTTTTTCTTCCTAAAACTTGACAATGGCTCGCTGCATACTGCTTACTGCTCATGACTGGCAGGTTCTCTTTCTAGCTTTCTTTCCTTTTCTTTTTCTCTTTCTTTATTTCTTTTCTTTTTCCTTCTTTCCTTTTCTTTTCTTTTCCTTCTTCCGAAACTTAACAATGACTCACTGTATACTGCTCAAGACTGACAGGTATTCTTTCTTTTTTTCTTTTCTTTTCTTCCGAAACATAACAATGGCTCACTGTATACGGCTCATGACTGACAGGTTCTCTTTCTTTCTTTCTTTCTTTCTTTCTTTCTTTCTTTCTTTCTTTCTTTCTTTCTTTCTTTCTTTCTTTCTTTCTTTCTTTCTTTCTTTCTTTCTTTCTTTCTTTCTTTCTTTCTTTCTTTTCCTTCCTTCTGAAACTTAATAATGGATAACTGCATACTGCTCATGACTGACAGGTTCTCTTTCTAGCTTTCTTTCCTTTTCTTTTTCTTTCTTTCTTTCTTTATACTCGCTGTATACTGCTCATGATTGACAGGTATTCTTTCTTTTCTTTTCTTTCGAAACTTGGCTCACTGCATACTTCTCATGACCATCAGGTTCTCTTTCTATCCTTCTTTCTTTCTTTTTTTTTCTTTTTTTCTTTCTTCCAAAACTTGACAATGGCTCACTGCATACTGCTCATGAGTAACATCTACTCTTTCTTTCTTTTCTTTCTTTCTTTCCATTTCTTTTTCTCTTTCTTTCCATTTCTTTTTCTTTCTTTCCTTTTCTTTTCTTTCTTCCGAAACTTAACAATGACGCGCTGTATACTGCTTATTAATGACAGGTATTCTTTCTTTTTTTCTTTTCTTTTCTTCCGAATTATAACAATGGCTCACTGTATGCTGCTCATGGCTGACAGGTACTCTTTTTTTCTTTCTTTCCTTCTATTTCTTTCTTTCTTTCGTTCCTTTTCTTTTCCTTTCTTTCTTCTGAAACCTGACAATGGCACACATATGTTCCTTTCTTTCTTTCTTTCTTTCTTTCTTTCTTTCTTTCTTTCTTTCTTTCTTTTTTTTTCTTTCTTCTGACGCGTAACAATGACTCGCTGGATACTGCTCATGATTGACAGGTATTCTTTCTTTTTTTTCTTTTCTTTCGAAACTTAACAATGGCTCACTGCATAATTCTCATGAATGTATACTGCTTATTAATTAATTAATTAAACTCTCTCTCTCTCTCTCTCTTTCTTTCTTTCTTTTTTTCTTTCTTTCTTTCTTTTTTTCTTTCTTTCGTTCTTTCTTTCACCTCCTTCCTTCTGAAACTTAACAATGGCTCACTGCATACTGCTCATGACTGACAAGATCTCGTTCTAGCTTTCTTTCTTTCCTTTTCTTTTTCTTTCTATTTCATTCTTTCCTTTTCTTTTCTTTCTTCTGAAACTTGACAATGACTCGCTGTATACTGCTCATGATTGACAGGCATTCTTTCTTTTCTTTTCTTTTCTTTCGAAACTTAACAATGGCTCACTGCATACTTCTCATGAATGTATACTGCTTATTAATGACAGGTATTCTTTCTTTTTTTCTTTTTTTATTTCTTCCAAAACTTGACAATGGCTCACTGCATACTGCTCATGAATAACATGCACTCTTCCTTTCTTTCTTTCTTTGGAAACTTAAAGCGGAGCTCCACCCAAAAGGGGAAGCTCTGCTTATCTGCCCCCCCCCCCCCCGCTGCCACATTTGCCACTTTTTTGCAGGAAAATCACCCGGAAGTTTGCCCCCCGTACTCCTTGCCCTGCAGCTGGGTCATTGACAGAGTGCAGCACACTTCATGCATGCGCAGTAGGGAACCGGCTGTGAAGCCACAAAGTGGAGATGGTGGCGGCTGCACCCCATAGCCAATTGAAAAAATCGGCTCAGGTGCCAACATCGCTGGATCCATGGACAGGTAAGTTCCACTTATAAGTAAAAGTCAGCAGCTATATTATTTGTAGGTGCTGACTTAATTTTTTTTTTCTGAAAGAGCCTGGAGCTCCTCTTTAACAATGGCTCATTGTATACTGTTCATGACTGAGAGGTACTCTTTCTTACTTTCTTTCTTTCTTTCTTTCTTTCTTTCTTTCTTTCTTTCTTTCTTTCTTTCTTTCCTCTGAAACTTGACAATGGCACTGAGATTATTCATCAGTGTTCCATATACAAACAATGGCAAATGGAAAGAACTGTCTATAGAAATCAGTCAAGTCCCTTTCCATTCCATGAAGGTATTCTATAAAATCAAACAGGGAATACTAACATGCAGCTCAGACAGTCCTTCTTTCAGACAAATGTAGCTATGAAACCCAGCAGACGTTTCTGTGTGTAACATTTCTGCAGCCAAGTTACATTTCCTCATTCGTGTGGGGTTTGGAAAAACCTGCATGAGACATAGAACTCTTTCAACAGAGGTCACGTGAAACGAAAGCATCAGTTCCTATTGCAAGTACTATTTCCTCTTTGACTTCTTGTTTATAGCTATGAATGTGACCAAAATGATCTAAAATAGCAGATAAAAAAGGTGCAAATACGCATATATAAAAGTTGATGAGCAAAACCACCCTAAGGAAGAGGAAGTACATTAAACCAAAAGTACAGCAGACTAAAAAAAAAAACTGAATGTTTTTGTCTATATCGAGGCAACGGACTCCAAACTTTCTAAACAAAGGTCCAGTTTACTGTCCCTCAGGCTTTAGGCGACCAGACTGTGGCCAATGGGAGTAAAAAAAAAAAAATGCCCCATCATTGGTATCAGTCGGAGGAATAGTGCCCTATCATTGGTGCCAGTGGGAGGAATGGTTCTCCATCATTGTGTGTCTGTGGGGGGAATAGTGCCCCATCATTGGAGTCTGTGGGGGGGAATAGTGCCCCATCATTGGTGTCTGTGGGGGGGATAGTGCCCCATCATTGGTGTCTGTGGGGGGGTTAGTGCCCCATCATTGGTGTCTGTGGGGGGAGTAGTTCTCCATCATTGGTGTCAGTTGCAGGAAAGGTTCCCCATCACTGTTGTCACTGGGAGGAATGGTTCTACATCATTGGTGTCAGTTGAAGGAAAGGTGCTCCATCATTGGTGTCAGTGGGAGGAATGATTCTCCATCATTGGTGTCAGTTGAAGGAAAGGTGTCCCATCACTGGTGTCAGTGCGAGGAATAGTGCCACATCATTGGTGTCACTGGGAGGAATGGTTCTCCATCATTGCTGTCAGTTGAAAGAAAGGTGCCCCATCATTGGTGTTAGTGGGATGAATAGTGCCCCATCATTGGTGTCTGTAGGAGGAATGGTTATCCATCATTGGTGTCTGTAGGAAGAATGGTTATCCATCACTGGTGTTAGTGGGAGGAATAGTGCCCCATCATTGGTGTTAGTGGAATGAATAGTGCCCCATCATTGGTGTCTGTAGGAGGAATGGTTATCCATCATTGGTGTCTGTAGGAGGAATGGTTATCCATCATTGGTGTCTGTAGGAGGAACGGTTCTCCATCATTGGTGTCTGTAGGAGGAATGGTTCTCCATCACTGGTGTTAGTGGGAGTAATAGTGCCCCATCATTGGTCTCCTTAGACATAAGAATTGCCTGAATCAGAAAAATACCAGATTATGGCCACTAGATCGAGCCGATGATGATAAGAAAATAGCCTAGTAACACATTCTTTCAGTTTCGCAGGGTGGATAACCTAAGATTTACTATTTTTTAGTTTTAAAAAAATGTCAGAATTTTGGGTGAAAATGATGATAAGCACAATTCTAAGCATTTCCACCCTCTCTTTACCAATTCCTGCAAAAGTATCCTGAAAATACTGCATTCGGGTCACTAGATGGAGCTGATAATGATAAGAGATAAATACTTTATACTGTAGGTCTACATTAAACATCTTGTTTCTAAATGATGTCTTCTGCTGGCCAGCAGTTCCCACGAATGTGTGTGTGTACATATACATATATATATATATACAGTATCTTACAAAAGTACACCCCTCACATTTTTGTAAATATTTTATTCTATCTTTTCATGTGACAACACTGAAGAAATGACACTTTACTACAATGTAAAGTAGTGAGTGTACAGCTTGTATAAGGCCCCTTCCACACTCGTGTGACTTGTCCTGCGACTTGGGACTGCAAAGTCACAGGACAAGTCGTACCCCATGATTTCCAATGAGTACCATTCATAGCTATACAACTTCAAGTTGCACCGACTTGAAAGTAGTCATTGTACTACTTTGGTCTGAATTTGATGCGAGTTAAGGTCCATAGACCTCAAGTTTACACGGGCATTCCCTGAAATCGTGTCAAAATCACATCAACATTGCGGCCGCATAATCGCGGCAAAATTGCTCGACTTTGAAGTCGCGGTAGTGTGAAAAGGGCCCAACAGTGTGAATTTGCTGTCCCCTCAAAATAACTCAACACACAGCCATTAATGTCTAAACCGCTGGCAACAAAAGTGAGTACGCCCCTAAGTGGAAATGTCCAAATTTGGCCCAATTAGTCATTTTCCCTCCCCGGTGTCATGTGACTCGTTAGTATTACAAGGTCTCAGGTGTGAATGGGGAGCAGGTGTGTTAAATTTGGTGTTATCGCTCTCACTCTCTCATACTGGTCACTGGAAGTTCAACATGGCACCTCATGGCAAAGAACTCTCTGAGGATCTGAAAAAAGACTTGTTGCTCTACATAAAGATAGCCTAGACTATCTAGGCTAGAAGATTGGCAAGACCCTGAAATTGAGCTGCAGCATGGTCTTTGGGAAATAGACGTATGAGTGCTTCCAGCATTGCTGCAGAGGTTGAAGGGGTGGGGGGTCAGCCTGTCAGTGCTCAGACCATACGCCGTACACTGCATCAAATTGGTCTGCATGGCTGTCGTCCCAGAAGGAAGCCTCTTCTAAAGATGATGCACAAGAAGCCCACAAACAGTTTGCGGAAGACAAGTATACTAAGGACATGGATTACTGGAACCATGTCCTGTGGTCTGATAGAACCAAGATAAACTTATTTGGTTCAGATGGTGACAAGCGTGTGTGGAGGCAACCAGGTGAGGAGTACAAAGACAAGTGTGTCTTGCCTACAGTCAAGCATGGTGGTGGGAGTGTCATGGTCTGGGGCTGCATGAGTGCTGCCGGCACTGGGGAGCTACAGATCATTGAGGGAACCATGAATGTCAACATGTACTGTGACATACTGAAGCAGAGCATGATCCCCTCTCTTCAGAGACTGGGCCGCAGGGCAGTATTCCAACATGATAACGACCCCAAACACACCTCCAAGACGACCACTGCCTTGCTAAAGAAGCTGAGGGTAAAGGTGATGGACTTGCCAAGCATGTCTCCAGACCTAAACCCTATTGATCATCTGTGGGACATCCTCAGACAGAAGGTGGAGGAGCGCAAGATCTCTAACATCCACCAGCTCCGTGATGTCGTCATGGAGGAGTGGAAGAGGACTCCAGTGGCAACCTGTGAAGCTCTGGTGAACTCCATGTCCAAGAGGGTTAAGGCAGTGCTGGAAAATAATGGTGGCCACACAAAATATTGACACTTTGGGCCCAATTTGGACATTTTCACTTAGGGGTGTACTCACTTTTGTTGCCAGCGGTTTAGACATTAATGGCTGTGTGTTGAGTTATTTTGAGGGGACAGCAAATTTACACTGTTATACAAGCTGTACACTCACTACTTTACATTGTAGCAAAGTGTAATTTCTTCAGTGTTGTCACATGAAAAGATAGAAGAAAATATTTACAAAAATGTGAGGGGTGTACTTACTTATGTGTATATATATATATATATATATATATATGTGTGTGTTTTATGTAGCTGTTATTCTGACATTCCCTTTGAAGCCGGTCGCCCTCCACCCAGACCCCAGGCGCACACACAGCCCAGCTGATAGGCAATTCCTCCCATCTAAGGATACATTAGTTGAGGTCATAATAATTACTACATTACTGCTGTCATAGCTGATGCCATTAATGAAATTACAGCATATGGCTTTAACCCTTTCCTTTGCATCTGAAAGCCGCCATAAAAAAATGTATGTTTTTCTTCGTATAGATGGCTCATTGTAAAGGCAGTAAGGGGCAGTTGAGGGGCAGTAAAAGCAGGTGGTTGAGCCACATTTTTTTTCTTACCACCTCTCTTTAATCTGCAAAGGCAGCCAGATAGGGTTGTATACTTACCTTAACCGCCAAGCTTTGCTTCTCAGCGTGGAGAGAATTATCCTCTTGTCATGTTCGGCGGGCAGTACCGACCCATTCAAGTAAAGGCAGCTGTGCTGCAAGCGCATGCCCACGATTGTGGTGTGGTGGTGCGGGCTTTTAGAGATTAAAGCAGGAGGTAAGGAGACAACATAATGCTTCCAAGCCGCTTGTCAAATGTCCTCTGAATATTGAGCCATCATGGATTGCTTTTCATAGGGCAATGCATGTCAATGACCCCTTTATATAGAACTATGATATAAAAAAATGACACATACGATGCAGTCTGTCAGTACTGTTATGCCCTGTACACACGGTCGGACATTGATCGGACATTCCGACAACAAAATCCTAGGATTTTTTCCGACGGATGTTGGCTCAAACTTGTCTTGCATACACACGGTCACACAAAGTTGTCGGAAAATCCGATCGTTCTGAACGCGGTGACGTAAAACACGTACGTCGGGACTATAAACGGGGCAGTGGCCAATAGCTTTCATCTCTTTATTTATTCTGAGCATGCGTGGCACTTTGTCCGTCGGATTTGTGTACACACGATCGGAATTTCCGACAACGGATTTTGTTGTCAGAAAATTTTATATCCTGCTCTCAAACTTTGTGTGTCGGAAAATCGGATGGAAAATGTGTGATGGAGCCCACACACGGTTGGAATTTCCAACAACAAGGTCCTATCACACATTTTCCGTCGGAAAATCCGACCGTGTGTACAGGGCATTAAAGTGATTCTAAAGGATATTTTTAAAAAAAATAACAAACATGTCATACCTGCTCTGTGCAGCCCCAGTCCTCCTCCTCTCGGGTTCCCCCGCCCGCTCCATGCACATTATAAGCTAAAGGAAATGCCAGAAAAACGCTGGATGCAAAATTCTCATAATAATGTTTTTGTGCCAACTTTTAGCAGCAGTTAGGAGCATTCAGCATTTTCTTTCTGCTGGCAAATGGCTCCCAAAAATGCAAAAAAAAAACGTTTTTTTTTCTGCTCCTACAAGCTGATGCTTCAAAAACGCTTCTAGACTATAATAGTGTGCTTGGAGACATAGGATAACACTATTGGCTGCTAGAAGCAGAACAAAAAATGCTCAAAAGCTTCTGCTAGGAGCGTTTTCTTAAACGCTTGCCGACCAGCCGCCGTCATTATACGGCAGCAGGTCGACACGATCCCGCGAACCGTCGTAGATATACGTCGGCTCGCGGGATCGGGATAGCAGGCTGCACAGCGGGGGGGTGCTGATGCTCGTGGCCAACGGTCGCGATCACCGCCAGCCACGAGCGATCGCGAGCACGAGGGACAGAACACGGAAGTACGCGTGTGTAAACACACAAATCCCTGTTTTGCTCTGAGAGCAGTGACAGATTGTGAGTTTCTATTAGCTAGGAACCATGATCTGTCACTTCCTCTAGTCAGTCCCCTCCCCCTACAGTTAGAATCACCTCCAAGGGAACACAATTAACCCCTTGATCGCCCCCTAGTGTTAACCCCTTCCCTGCCATTTTTTACAGTAATCAGTGCATTTTTATAGCACTGATCGCTGTATAAATACCAATGGTCCCAAAAATGTGTCAAAATTGTCGGGTGTGTCCGCCATAATGTCGCAGTCACAATAAAAATCACAGATCTCCGCCATTACTAGTAAAAAAAATAATAATAATAAAAATGCTATAAATCTATCCCCTATTTTGTAGACGCTATAACTTTTGTGCAAACCAATCAATATACGCTTATTGCGATTTTTTTTACCAAAAATATGTAGAAGAATACGTATCAGCCTAAACTGAGGAAAAATTTGCTTTTTTAAAAAAAAAAATGGGGATATTTATTATAGCAAAAAGTACAAAATTATGTGTTTTGTTTTCAAAATTGTCGCTCTTTTTTTGTTTATAGCGCAAAAAATATAAACCGCAGAGGTGATCAAATACCACCAAAAGAAATCTCTATTTGTGGGGGAAAAAGGACGTCATTTTTGTTTGGTTGCAACCTCGCACGACCGCACAATTGTCAGTTAAAGCGACGCAGTGCCGTATCGCAAAAAATGGCCCGGTCATTCAGCAGCCAAATCTTCCGGGGCTGAAGTGGATAAAGAGGAACTGCAGTCTGCTCACATAATTTGTAATAAAAACATCTTTGCCATTCTGAAGCTTCCCTCCAACCACCTTATATTAACCACCCGCATATTATTTTATATATAGTGGGATTCTGTACTTGCCAAATATGCTGCAGAAATCTCCCTCCATTCAGCCATTTTAACTGTGGGCAGCTGAAGCTGCTGCCTGTTCACTTCCTGGATTTACACAGACACACAGAGGCATGCCTCCCGCTCTGCAGCTCTCATTGGCCCTCTTATGACCCATCCCCCCCTCCCTTCCTGGCAAACTCTCACGAGAGTGATAGAGAGAGAGAGCTGTGCATGATGTCATAAGCCTAGGCTAATGACCAGACAAGAAATAGGAAGTGGTCTATATAAGGGATTTACTGGCAGAAAAAAAATGTTTTACTATCCAAAGTTAAAAACAAGGGCAGAAGATTTAATAGAAGGAAACATGAAAAAATGACTGAAGTTCCACTTTAAGCTAATGTGCATGGAGCCTAAAAGGGGGAACTAGAGACAAAAAGGGGGGGGGCATGACTGCAAGGGGCATTGTGATGAGCAGCTGTGATTGCTAGGGGCACTGTAATGTAAAGGGGGCAATGTGATATAAAGGGGACTGCATTGATAAGGGGCACTATAATCATTACATTGCCCCTTTACAGTGCAGTCCCCTTTATATCACAGTTCCCCTATACATTACAGTGCAGGAGGACCGACTCCGTGAACATCCCATCACCAACCACCCCCCTCGAATGCCCGATGACTCCTCCCCTTCTCCCTGCCCGGTCCCTGGAAAAATTGGCAGCTCAGTCTAAAATGCCCGGGCCTATTTTTTATTCTTTTTTTTGTCCCAGTCCGGGCCTGCTGTCAATGAAGAGGTAATGTCCTCCTCAGGGGGGGCGGGGCCATGACACCCTGCACTTACAGCATGTGCTCAATCTGCTCTGGCGTCACTCAGCTTTGGAGACTGAGGACATCTTGTGGTGAAGAGGAGGTACTGCAGGGACAGCTACAGACAAAAAGTGAGTATTAACCCTTACACCGTTGTTATTAAACCTCCTGGTTTTTCGGATAGGCTACTTGGACCTGTGATTGAAGATCTGATTGCTGGTGGTGCAGTTGAAACTAACGTTCATCAGCAGGGGGACGTTTTTCTCTCAGACATAGACAGACCACTCAGCGTTTTTCTCTACTGCTGTAAAGAATGCAATATACTGCGTAATTCTGATTTCAAGATGCTCATAGACTTCAAACCACAGTCTCCCAATCTGGCCATTTACGATGATCCAAAAGTCTGTGGGTCACCTCTAGTTGATGGTAAGTCTAAAGGAGGTTGTACAATCAGCTTGTATAGTGTATAGTCAGCCTTATGGTGGCCATACATGGTGCAATAAAATTGAACGTTCAATGTCCAATTCAACAAATTGATTGCATTAGACAACGGTCAAGTGTGACAAAAATGGCGGGGATAAGCGACAGATGATGATGGTTTCGACCAACCCAAGGCTGACTATACACTATACAACATGATTGTACAATCTGCTTTAGATCAGCTATGTACCATGAGAGCCTGTGGCAGGAAAAAAAAAATCGATTGTTGGTGCGTGTTTCTTTTTTTTTGTGCCCTTTGTCTCACGCATGCACGTCCGAATCAATTGTTTTGTCAATTTGGACATCAATCGCACGATGTACAGCCACCATTCGATTGTCAGCTCCTAATGGCAATTTATGATATGTAGAGAGCTTTGTAAATTGTTGGCTCTTTATAACTGCAAACAATAAATGAATTAAACAAGATGTATGTTGGAAAACAAATAAATCTAAGCGACAGATGGGGACGAGTTCAATCGACCTAAGTCTGACCATACACTATGCAATCTGATTCTACAATCTGCTTTAGATCTGCCGTCAACTATGTCCCACGAGGGCCCGTGGCAGAGAAAGAAAAAAAAGAAATTGATTATACGGGGCCGATTGTTTGTCTCTGTCTCACACATGCAATGTATGAATCAATTGTCAATTTGGACATCGATCGATCTGATTCATCGCACCATGTATGACCACCATTAGATTGTAAGCTCCTCCAGAGCAGAGGTTGATGGTAATATACGGTATGTAGAGGGCGTCGTAAATAATTGTCGCTTTATAAGGGCCAGTTCACACCACATGCAGTCCAGTGCGTTTTTTTTCTGCATCAAAAACGCATGGAAAGTAGGTTATATGGTTTTCAATGGCATAGTTCACACCAGCGCTTGCAGTTCCATTGTGTTCCAGTTCCAGAAAAAAAAAGTAGAACATACTGCATTTTTTCTGCACTGGACTGTACTGGAACGCTGTAAAACGCATCAAAAAAGCACAGGAACGCACCCAAATGCACCAAAAACGCACTGCAACACACTTGTCCTTATTTATGGTTAAAAAAAGAGGGTGGGAAAGCACTGGACTGCATCAAAAACGCATCAAAAACGCACATGCAGAAAAGCACCTGGAACGCATCCGGACTGCGTTTCTATGGTGTGAACTGGCCCTAAATGCAAACAATAAATACATTAAGGGCCAGTTCACACCGTAGAAACGCAGTCTGGATGCGTTCCAGGTGCTTTTCTGCATGTGCGTTTTTATAGCGCTCCAGTGCATTTTTGATGCATTTTTTAATGCAGTCCAATGCATTTTCCTCCCTCTTTTTTCTTAACCTTAAATAAGGACATGTGTGTTCCAGTGCGTTTTTTGTGCATTTAGGTGCGTTCCGGTGCATTTTTGATGCATTTTACTACGTTCCAGTACAGTCCAGTGCAGAAAAAATGCAGCACCTTCTACTTTTTTTTTTTGGAACTGATCACACTGGTGTGAACTATGCCATTGAAAACCTTATAACCTACTTCCCATGCGTTTTTGATGCAGAAAAAAAAAAAAAACGCACTGGACTGCATGTGGTGTGAACTGGCCCTAAAGGAGATTGTATGATGAAAACGAATGAATCTGGTATTGGTCGAGCTAAACAAAAATGTTAGGGATAAGTGACAGATGGTGGCGGTCTCGATCAGCTCAAGGCTGACCATACAATATACTATGTGCAGCCACCATTAGATTGTAAGCTCATCAAGGCCAGAGGCTGATGGTAATCTATAGTGGGTTAGGGGCTCGGTAAATAGTTGGTGCTTTATAAATCCAAACAATAAACCATACCTCCCAACTTTTTGAGATGGGAATGAGGGACACCTACTAGCAAAAGTATGAAGGCATAGGACACACCCCCTGCCACGCCCCCTTAAAGAAGAATTATGCAAAAAAAGATTTTTTGTTATTTTTTTTTTATGTGTTTTTTTTTTTTTTTTACCTCTACTATTCCTTTATATTGACTTTTGAAATTTACAAATGCAGCAATTTAGAAATCGGATGAAAGGTTTAGCGCTGGGAAAAACTTTTTGAAAGATAAAAAGTGCATTTTATATACAGTCATATGGATCAGACCAAAATGAGGGACAAATGAGGAGGAATGAGGGACAGAGGGACATTGCTCCAAATCGGGGACAGTCCCTCAAAATCAGGGACAGCTAGGAGATATGGGTGGTGTAGTGGTTAGCACTTTCATGCAAAAGGGTCACTGGTTCAAATCCCAACCACGACACCACCTCCCTGGAGTTTGCATTGTTCTCCCTGTGCCTGCGTGGGTTTCTTCCAGCACTCCAAAGACATGCTGGTAGGTGATTGGCTCTGTCTAAATGGGCCCTAGTATGTGTATGTTTTAATGTGGGTTAGGGACCTTAGATATAGCTCCCAACGGTCCCTGATTTCGAGGGACTGTCCCTGATTTGGAGCAATGTCCCTCTGTCCCTCATTTCTCCTCATTTGTCCCTCATTTTGATCTGATCTATATAGAGTTGTATATAAAATGCACTTTTTATCTTTCAAAAAGTGTTTCCCAGTGCTAAACCTTTCATCTGTTTTCTAAACTGCCGCATTTGTAAATTCCAAAAGCCAATCTAAAGGAATAATAGTGGTAAAAAAAAGTCCCTTGTGGATTTAATTAACCTTTATTTTGTTAATTCTCCTTTAAGGGGGGTGTGGCAGGGGGCGTGTCCTATGCCTACATACATTTGCTAGTAGGTGTCCCTCGTTCCCATCTCAAAATGTTGGGAGGTATGCCTTAGATTGTAAGCTCTATGGGGGTAGGGACTGATGTGAATGTACAATATCATACCTCCCAACTTTTTGAGATGGGAATGAGGGACACCTATCACCAAAAGTATGCAGGCATAGGACACACCCCTTGCCACACCCCCTTAAAGGAGAATTGTACAAAGAAAAGAAGATTGGTTAAACCCACAAGTGCTTTTTTTTACCACTACTATTCCTTTATATTGGCTTTTGGAATTTACAAATGCAGCAATTTAGAAATCAGATGAAAGGTTTAGCGCTGGAAATCACATTTTGATAGATAAAAAGTGCATTTTATACACATCTATATTGATCAGGTCAAAATGAGGGACAAATGAGGAGGAATGAGGGACAGAGGGACATTGCTCCAAATCAGGGACAGTCCCTCCAAATCAGGGACAGTTGGGTGCTATGCAATATATATGTAAAGTGCTGTGTAAATTGACGGCAAGTACCTGAAATAAATAAATTGTACAGAGTTAATCATTGGCGGTGGTTTTTTTTTTGCTTGTTTTTTTGGCGCCCTTTGTCTTGCTCAATCAACGTCTGATTCGATTGTTTCGTTCAAATCAGACACCAATTACTCAGTTTTATTAGATTGCAAGCTCCTTGGGGCAGGGGCTGATGATAATATACAGTAATGTAAAACGCGGCGTAAACTGCCAGCATTTTATATGTGCAAAAATAAATAAATTCACTTAAATTTCCAATGACAAAGGATCTTCTTGCCTGTGTCCAGATCTTCCCGCTGCCGATGTTTGCAAACAAAGCATGATACACAGCCTCCCCACCAGACAAGCAGAGGACAACTGAACAAAACAAAAAAAATAATTAAAAAAATAGAAAAACAAAACAAACAAAAAAACGTACAGTCTCCTTTAAGAGCTGGAGCATGCAACTGAGAAAAGACCCGCCCCCTACTTAGCATGATCCCGCCCCGTCCCAGTGACAACCACGTGCTGTAGCCAGAGCTGTAGGAGAGGTGACAGCGGGGAGGGAGACCCCGCCCGCTCATCTGCCTATCCCCGCCCCTCCCCTCCTGATCGGCTGCACAGGCAGCGCTGGCTGTCAGTTAGAGGGCTGACACCGAGCTGGGCACCAGCTGCATCACCAGCATGGCACTCCAGGGTTAGGACACCTCACTGCTGGCTCTCTGGCTGGGTAAGGCTGCCAACCACAGCTTGGTGGGTAAGAGAGTACACCCCCCCCATCCTCCCCTTTCTTCCTTTCCTAGGTGGTGGGTAAGAGCTGCCAGTGTTGGAGGGTAAAGGCAGCACCCTCATCCCTATTGTTGGGTAAGCAGCAGCAGCATCCTTTGCAATGCTGGTGGGTGAAAGCATCCTGCAGGGTAAGGCAATGCCATTGACCTGTCTTCACATGGGCAGTGTCAGGGGTAAGGGAAGGTACAGCACCAGGTGGTCAAGGTGCAGCCTCTCCAGCTGTGCCAGGTGCCCGGTCCTCTTCTTCTTCTGCCTCCCCTCTATTAAATCTATTGATCCCTCAGCAGATAAAACATTGTGTTTCTCTGATTTTTTTTTTCTTTTCATCCCTTATCTATCCCCCAAGCAAATATGCTTTCCTCAATTGATCATTAAGCGAGCGAGTGAGCTAGCGTGCCAGCTGGGTAGATGAGATGGTGGTGGGGGGGATAATTCAAGTGTCTGTAGGTATTTAACGCTCCTTGGCTTGGTAAGGCAATATTGCCTCCTACTCTCTGTAGTAAAAGCAATTCTTGGCTCCGCTGCCAGACATGTCTTTGCTATTTATTTATTTTTTTGTTCCCTGTGTTTGCTGGAATAGGTATGTGCAATTGCTCTCTTGAAACGGCAAAAGCAAGCCAGAGGTCTGTTGTTGGCACATGGTGGTGGGTACAGGGTGACCTGGATTACCAGAGCTGGCGCTAGTTCCTTGGCTTGCCTTTGAGGTCCCCCCCCCCGCTGTGGGTGCAGATTGCCATCTTTTCAGATGCTGAGCATGGCTTTTTATGTTTGGAGACAGTGGCCGTGTTATTTCTTTGTATCAAGTTAGGCAACCAACCAAAAAGAGCTGCGGTGGTGTGTGAAAAGCGCACACATAAGGGAAAGATGATCGTTATTGGTTAATATAGATTGCGCTTTGAATAATGATCTTTGAAATAGCGGACCCAGTTTTGTGTGGCTCTTGTAGAACTAGAAGTCTCATCATGGTCTTCATCAGGGTTTCTCAACCTTGGGTTCCTCCAGAGGTTGCTAGGGGTTCCTTGAGCAATGAGAAATTTCTGCCTATTAGATAAGTTCCCACTGACACCATTGATCCTTTTAGTTATCTATAATGGGTAATTCTTACCTATGACCACAAGTGTAAAGAGCATTCTTCCCAATGACCACAAGTGTAAAGAGCTATCTTCCCAATGACCACAAGTGTAAAGAGCTATCTTCCCAATGACCACAAGTGTAAAGAGCACTCTTCCCACTGACCATCACACTAATGTATCATAAGTTGCAGATATAGTAACTGTTAGTAGGGGCTCCCTGAGACCAGAAGGTTATTTTTAAGGGTTCCTCTGTTTCTAAAATGTTGAGAAAGCCTGGTCTACAGCCTTGGCTTGATGGCATTCACCATAATCCACTTTTGACTTGTGAAACAATAAGACGCAGCATGCCTTTTCGTTAATCCAGGTCATGGAATAGCTAGTAATAGTTGGTCGTATTCAACCGGACATGTTCAGGAATATTGGAGACATTCTGTAGCCTCTCCAAGCCACTTCCTTGGTTCCAATGAGCGTCAAGAAGATACCCTAGCATTTATATCCATGCAGCTAGCACAGAAACCTTAATCCAGTCACTGCGTAATGTGTCAAGTCAGATGTTGATTGTCCAGGAACAGGATGGGTGGTGTGAGAGTTGGGAAACTGCTGTTCTCTTGGTTATATAATCCCATCATTGGTGTCAGGAGGGCTGCGTAGGTGTTAATCATTTGATTCACATGGCTGAATATGTCAATTGTCAAATCGTTGGGATTGACTGTTCAGTTGTGGAACTATAAGACCCAGCATCTAGGTGAAGGTTCTCATTTATCAAGGTTATGGTATAGCTAATAGTAGTTAGCTACATCCAAGACTTTTTCTGTAATGTTGAAGGCATTTTGTAGCCTCTCCAAGCCACTTTTTTTGCTTCCAATGAGTGTCAGGAAGATACCCTAGCATTTAAACCTACCTAGCTGGCACAGAAACCCCAATTCAGTCACCACAGAATGTGTCAAGGTAAATGTTGATTGTCCAAGAACAGGATGGGAGGTGTTGAGAGTTGGGAAACTGAGTGTTCTGGTTACATAATCCCATCAGTGGTGTCAGGAGGGCTGCGTAGGTGTTAATCATTTGATTCACATGGCTGAATGAGTCAATTTACATGTTGCCGGGGGTTGACTGTTTAGCTAATGAACTTTAAGACCCAACTTCTCTGTGAAGATTCTCATTTATCCAGGTCATAGTGTATCTAATAATAGTTTGATCAGAACAACTGGACTTGCTCTGTAATGTTGAAGACGTTCCTTACCTTCTCCAAGCCATGTCATTAACTCTGTGGCTTGGAGAAGTGTCAAGAAGCTGCCCTAACACTTATATCCACACAGGTTGCAGGGAAACCTTAACACAGTCACCATGGAATGTGTCAAGATAGATGTTGTCCAAAAAGCCTCCTGTTCTGATTACATAATCCCATCCTTGTGTCAGTGGTCTGCACAAGTGTTAATCATTCGATTCACATGGCTGAATGAGTCAATTGGCAAATCACAGGGGTTGACTGTCGAGCTGTGGCACTTTAAGACCCAGCATCTCTGTGAAGGTTCTCATTTATCCAGGTCATAGTATATCCAATAATAGTTTGGACAGAACAACTGGACTTGTTCTGTAATGTTGAAGACATTCTTTAGCTTCTTCAAGCCACTTCTTCAGCTCGATAAGTCAGTGTCAGAAAGATGCCCCAGCATTTATATCTACACAGGTAGCAAAGAAGCCTTAACACAGTCACCATGGAATGTATCAAGGCAGACGTTGTCCGAGAACCCTCCTGTTTTGATTACACAATCCCATCCTTGGTGTCAAGGGTCTGCATAGGTGTTAATCATTCAATCCACATGGCTGAATGTGTCTATTGATGAATCGCAGGGTTGCTTACAAGTCTCATCAAGGTCTACACCCTTGACTTAATGGTATTCAGCACCACAAGTCCCACCATAGCCCACTATTGAGTCTTTATTTGTGGAAATATAAGATTTAGCAAGTTTGTGAAGTTTCTGATTTATCCAGGTCATGGTTTATCTAGTAGTAGTTTGCTACATTTACCTGGACTTGTTCTCTAATGTTAAAGACTTCCAACCGAAGCTAAAAAACGTCTTTAACACTACAAGTCCAATTGTGACCACCAACTACCGGATTTAAGACCCAGCATTTTGGTCATGCTGGGCTTGTGGTTCTGCAGCTTGTGGAACTATAAAGCTCACCACACATTATAATCTGATAGTACAATTTTCTTCAGATCAGCCAACAACTATGTAGTGCAAGGGCTTCCCCATAGGCGTGCGCAAGGGGTGTGCCAGGTGTCCCTGGGCACACCCTAATCCTGGGGTTGGCAACCTGTCAATGGTGGGCAGGTGACAGGTAAACCACAAATCTTCCTTGCCGACCCTCAGAACCTGGACAGGAGAGGTGGCGTGGGTGGAATTTAGTGGAACCGATCTGTATTTTCCTCCTGCAGCAGCTGAAAGTAGGCTTCTCCTCTCCCTTTTGTCAACATTCAGCTGCCACAGGAGGAAAATATAGGGGATTGGTACTAATATATGCCACCCCCCGCCACCCCTCATTTCCCTGTTCCTCTTCCTTCTGTTGCCCGGGTCTCCCATGTGCTCCCTTGCTCCCCCTTCCTCCCATTGTTTCAGGATGGAGAGCGGGGAAGAGGCCGGTAAATATGTCAAACGCATATGTGTTGGAGCTTTGGGGTGCACATCCTAATGCAATAGGCTGGGCACACCTATGGGCTTCCCTAATTGGATACAATTTATTGGATACAATCTGATTGCATAGATTAGGTAGGTTGTCATTTTACATAATGTTGGTAAATTTAAAGTTGACCGTACAAAGTTTGTTTGGTCAGATTGTAACAGGTATGGTGACATACCTAGCATGTTGGTCATGCAGCAGCTGGACAAGTTCTACAGGTCTTTGTCATTGTCCTGAACTTACATCACAGCAATCTTAGTCTAATGGGAAATCTTAGTCTAATGGGAGTAATCTTAGTCTAATGGGAAACTGCAAAAAACATCTTGTACTGTCCAGAATTCTTCCTTCCATTCTGGGGAGAGCCGCCTGTGGAGAGGAGGTAATGGTGGTCATTCGAGGGCACTAAGCAGTATGGTAAAATCTTTTATTGTGTGCTCTTCGTCCAAATAATTGAACGGGGGACCTTGGTGTTTATCAAGCAATGGTTAATAGTAGAGCTCAAAGGACTTGATGTACCGATCTCTGTGGTAGGTCGAGACTCTTGGCATTCTCATTAGTGTGGTGAGAATGGGGGAGGGTTGGTACATCATCGGGGTCATTATTCTTTGGCATTTCGTTTTTGAGCCTACAGGACTACAGAACACTGCTGATCATGGTTAGGGGCTCCTACTTTTGTATCATGGGAAAATACAAGAAAAACCATCAAAAGCATTGCTGAGGGTTGACTGCCAGAGGAGGTGAACCATTCGAAATAAAATGACAATGGACAAAGATACATCGTACTGTATCTCCAAACAGGTTTTTTTTCAATTTTAAATGGGAGTGACTTAGAACCCCTGTCAATGTTTTTCTCTTATCTGTGGCTCCATTCAGCTGACCATATACTATACAATCTATTTTGGATTTTTACAAAGTAGATAGAGAAAATGCCACTCTCCCAACCAGCCACTATGACCTGTATATGAGGATTGGCTTCAGCCTAGATGTCTCCGCAAAGAAACCATGCCACTGGTACGTTTCACCCCGCTCACTGGGGCATAGTCTTAGGCTAAGCCCTGGTTGGCGGGACGAAATGGACATGGTGGGAGGGGCGAAACGCATCAGTGAGCGTGGTTTCTTGGCTGAGACATGTAGGCTGAAGCTGATCCGCATATACAAGTTATGGTGGCTGGTCTCTATTTACTGCACACATCGCTGTGGATGGGCATGCCGACCGCCTGCACCCCTTTACCTGCGGATCATGGGAATAGAAACCCTTGCTTCCTGCACCCCTTTACCTGCGGATCATGGGAATAGAAACCCTTGCTTCCTGCACCCCTTTACCTGCGGATCATGGGAATAGAAACCCTGGCTTAGAGCGCCGTTCCAAGCTTAGTCTTAGATCTTCCAAAATTCTGTAATATGAGGACGAACCTAAACAAGCCATGTAATTAGTATCAAGCAGGCTCTTGCGCTACATAGTTCATGGTGGCTCTAAGGCCTCATTCACATTTTGCGTATCTGGAATAGTGGGCAGAATCGTGAGATTGCGCAAAAATCGCAGCAAAATGCGTAATGTGGGTCGAGGTGCTTTTCTTCATAATGGCACCCCAAACATGGTGCGATTTGGCCGCGATTGTCGCAATACAAAAAACCTGCTAATACATTATGACATAACATTGCAGGGGCTTATTTAGAAAAAAAGTTGGTAGCGTTTCTTACCGCTTTAAACCCAACAGGGGTTCTAATCCTCCCCTACTCCAACACTGAACAATAAAGTTTTGGCAGGACATACACTATTGGTCTAAAATGTTTTGTTTACTGGGGTGGTTTCCTCAATATCACCATTTCAACTGGATGTGTTCTACAATGATACAAACATTTTGTAGCATTCAAACTCCTATTACAGATCACTACAGCCACGAAACCATCAATTGCCAAAGCTTGGAAATTCCCGCCCTTAATAATTGCTGAAACTAAAAATAGAGTCAATCAAGCAATGATCCATTCCTAAACAGAGACTATTATTTAAGATTAAATATCCAACTCCAATATATGGAATCCCTGGGTGACTCACTTTTTGCCTTCCAATTTTGATGCTTCCCTACTAAGACCTCGGTAATCTCGATTTATACTTCCATTCTCTGCATTCAAGGTATGTGTTTATTACTATGTACTACCCCGGGAACCCTACTACCTCTCATTTCTTTCTTCCCTATCTATTTTTCCCCCTACCTAATATTACTTTTTTCTTTTATCTTCTTACTGTCTTCTTCTTTTTCCCCCTATTCTCTCTCTCTCCTCTTTCAATTTACTCTTTATATAGTTCTAGTAGCAGAACTTTTATTTCCTTGGTTATCACTATACCAATTGTACATAGTTCCAATATGTAGTATACGATTTTAGATTCTATAATATTTTATTTTTTTTTTCATATTTAAAAACAATACTCTTGATAATAATTAACCACTTAAGCCCCCGAAGGATTTGCCCCCTTAACGATCAGGCCATTTTTTGCGGTTCAGCACTGCGTCGCTTTAACTGACACTCGCGCGGTCGTGCGACGCTGTACAAAATTGATGTCTTTTTTTCTCTCCCACAAATAGAGCTTTCTTTTGGTGGTATTTGATCACCTCTGAGGTTTTTATTTTTTTTGCGCTAAAAACAAAGAAAGAGCGACAATTTTGAAAAAAAAGGAATATTTTTTTACTATAATAAACATCCCCAAAAAAATATAAAAAAACAAATTTCTTCCTCAGTGTAGACCAATATGTATTCGTTCCACATATTTTTGGTAAAACAAAAATCGCAATAAGAGTATATCGATTGGTTTGCGCAAAAGTTATAGCGTCTATAAAATCGGGGATATATTTATGGCATTTTTATTATAATTGTTTTTTTGTACTAGTAATGGCAGTGATCTGCGATTTTTAGCGAAACTGCGACATTGCAGCGGACAGATCCTACACTTTTGACACTTTTTGGGGACCATTGACATTTATACAGCAATCAGAGCTAAAAATAGCCACTGATTACTGTATAAATGTCACTGGCAGAGAAGGGGTTAACACTAGGGGGCGATCAAGGGGTTAAATGTGTGTCCTAGGGAGTGATTATAACTGTGGGGGGGGGGGGGTGATTGCCTGAAGGAGACCGATCGCTGTCTATACTTAGTATGAACAGGAGATCTGTCTCCTTTTTCCTGACAGAACAGATATCTGTCTGTTTACAATGACAGATCTCTGTTCTTTCGCTCTCAGGAGCGATCGTGGGGGCCCAGCCTACATTGCGGCTGCCGGGCACGCGCATCAGCTCCATTATCGCGCCGCAAGCGCGCGTGGCTCCGGCAGCACGCAAGCCCCCCCTAGTGGTCTTAAAGCGGCCGACGTACAGCTACGGCGATTTGCCCAGGGGAGCCAACCTGCCGCAGTATAACTGTGGTGACTGGTCCTCTAGTGGTTAAGACCTTTTTTTTTTATCTGAGGTCATCTTATATTAATCTGGTCTAAATTGGTTTTTATCCTTTCTTATACAATGTATGACGTAATCTTTTAAATAGTTAGATCCATGCTAAAATTGTTTTAGTTAAACTATTTTTCGTTTATGTTGGAACTACAACTCAATATTATTACCATATGTGTGATCTTTTCTTTTGCTGCCATTGTTAAAATTCAATAAACAAATTTGACAAGAAAAAAGTTTTGGAGCTTCTCCAAGCAAATCCTGCTGTTCTAACGAGTATCAATTGGATTGACTCCTTCAAGAAATCTGCACAGATGTTAATTCTTCAAGTCACACTCTCAAACGATTAACACCTATGCAGACTTGATGACATCAAGAATGGGAATGTGTAACCAGAACAACGTGGTTCCCCAACACTCACACTTCCCGTTCTGTTCTTGGAAATCAACATCTCCCTTGACTCATTCCATGGTGACCGGGTTGAGATATCGGTGCTACCAGTGTGCTGGTGTATCTTCCTGACTCTCATTAGAAGTGGCTTGGAGAAGCCCCGAAAACATCTTCGGCATTATAGAACAATTGGTGGTTGAAGGCGAAATTATAGAACAGTTGGTGGTTGAAGGCGACATTATAGAACAATTGGTGGTTGAAGGGGGCATTATAGAACAATTGGTGGTTGAAGGTGACATTATAGAACAATTGGTGGTTGAAGGCGACATCATAGAACAATTTGTGGTTGAAGGCGACATTATAGAACAATTGTGGTTGAAGGTGACATTATAGAACAATTGCGGTTGAAGGTGACATTATAGAACAATTGTGGTTGAAGGTGACATTATAGAACAATTGGTGGTTGAAGGCGACATTATAGAACAATTGGTGGTTGAAGGTGACATTATAAAACAATTGGTGGTTGAAGGTGACATTATAGAACAATTGCGGTTGAAGGTGACATTATAGAACAATTACGGTTGAAGGTGACATTATAGAACAATTGGTGGTTGAAGGCGACATTATAGAACAATTGTGGTTGAAGGTGACATTATAGAATAATTGCGGTTGAAAGCGACATTATAGAACAATTGGTGGTTGAAGGTGACATTATAGAACAATTGGTGGTTGAAGGCGACATTATAGAACAATTGTGGTTGAAGGTGACATTATAGAATAATTGCGGTTGAAAGCGACATTATAGAACAATTGGTGGTTGAAGGTGACATTATAGAACAATTGGTGGTTGAAGGCGACATTATAGAACAATTGGTGGTTGAAGGCGACATTATAGAACAATTGCGGTTGAAGGTGACATTATAGAACAATTGGTGGTTGAAGGGGGCATTATAGAACAATTGCGGTTGAAGGTGACATTATAGAACAATTGTGGTTGAAAGTGACATTATAGAACAATTGGTGGTTGAAGGTGACATTATAGAACAATTGGTGGTTGAAGGGGGCATTATAGAACAATTGCGGTTGAAGGTGACATTATAGAACAATTGTGGTTGAAGGTGACATTATAGAACAATTGGTGGTTGAAGGCGACATTATAGAACAATTGGTGGTTGAAGGTGACATTATAAAACAATTGGTGGTTGAAGGTGACATTATAGAACAATTGCGGTTGAAGGTGACATTATAGAACAATTGCGGTTGAAGGTGACATTATAGAAGAATTGGTGGTTGACGGCGACATTATAGAACAATTGTGGTTGAAGGTGACATTATAGAATAATTGCGGTTGAAAGCGACATTATAGAACAATTGGTGGTTGAAGGTGACATTATAGAACAATTGGTGGTTGAAGGCGACATTATAGAACAATTGGTGGTTGAAGGCGACATTATAGAACAATTGCGGTTGAAGGTGACATTATAGAACAATTGGTGGTTGAAGGGGGCATTATAGAACAATTGCGGTTGAAGGTGACATTATAGAACAATTGTGGTTGAAAGTGACATTATAGAACAATTGGTGGTTGAAGGTGACATTATAAAACAATTGGTGGTTGAAGGGGGCATTATAGAACAATTGCGGTTGAAGGTGACATTATAGAACAATTGTGGTTGAAAGTGACATTATAGAACAATTGGTGGTTGAAGGTGACATTATAAAACAATTGGTGGTTGAAGGGGGCATTATAGAACAATTGGTGGTTGAAGGCGACATTATAGAACAATTGGTGGTTGAAGGCGACATTATAGAACAATTGCGGTTGAAGGCGACATTATAGAACAATTGGTGGTTGAAGGTGACATTATAGAACAATTGGTGGTTGAAGGCGACATTATAGAACAATTGCGGTTGAAGGCGACATTATAGAACAATTGGTGGTTGAAGGCGACTTTATAGAACAATTGCGGTTGAAGGCGACCAACTACTACTAGATATACCATGACCCGGATAAATGGGAACAAGCACAGATGTGTAGAGTTGGGGTGCTTTAGATTACCCCACTGCTTGAGAAAATCCAGGGTTCTGGGAACATCTACACCATAGCCAAGCGAAATACGGAACCGCGGTGATAAAGCTGAATTGTTCATCGCGCAGTAAGTAATCCAGCATCCAGTCAGATTTCAGTATACAGTAGAACCTTGGGTTGAAAGCATAATTCGTTCCAGAAACATGCTTGTATTCCAAAGCACTTGTATATCAAAGCAAAGTTCCCCATAAGAAATAATGGAAACTCAAATGATTCATTACACAAAAAATGTATTGATAAGTCCTTCAGTTTATAGTTTATAAAAAGATTATAGCAATGTGATCGGTTGTGTAACCATAAAAATGTCCATCCACAAATGGAAGCCTCCACAAGGGGATTAGAAGCAAAATCCAGCAGGAGCTCCAGAGTATAAAAGAGAAAAGAGGCGCCTCTAAGTGTAGCAATATGGTTACATTTAATGAAGGTACAACATTTAGCAACTCACATTTTTGATGATTAAAACAGGCACATCTAAGTATGCAGGCATCCGGGGTAAAGATGTCCACATAGACCGTCCTCCACACTGCCGACTCTCACCGCTGTCAGTCTGCAATCATGACTGGGAAGACTACCCTGCAATACAGCGATCTGAAAGCGAGGCTTGAACCGCTCGTGGAGCGCAGCGTGGAACGGACGATGTCGATGGCTTTACCCCGGATGCCTGCATACTTAGATGTGCATGTTATAATCATCAACAATGTGAGTTGCTAAATGTTGTACCTTCATTAAATGTAACCATATTGCTACACTTAGTGCCGGTTCACATAGGGGCGACTTGTCAGGCGACCTAGTCGCCTGACAAGTCGCCTCCCGTTCTGTGCTACGGAACCGTTCTAATAGGAGCGACGCAAGTCGCTCCGACTTAGAAAAAGGTTCCTGTACTACTTTGGGGGCGACTTGGGGCGACTTACATAGACTTCTGTACAGAAGTCGTTTTGCAAGTCGCCTCGGAAGTCATTTGCAGGTCGCCTCGCTGAGGCGACCTGCAAGTCGTGCCGCCCCTGTGTGAACCGGCACTTAGAGGCGCCTCTCTTCTCTTTTATACTCAATTGTGACATGATGCTACTTGTATATCAAGACATCGCTTGTATATCAAGTAAAAATTTATTTAAAAATGTTGCTTGTCTTGCAAAACGCTCTCACTCCAAGGTTTTACTGTACCATAGCTGTTGGAGTAAAAGTTGATTCTTATTGGTCGCTGTGTATGACCAATCCAATAGGATGTGTTCCTCATAGAGCCACGCGCTGTGGATTCTTCTGCTGATTCATCATCGCAGGTTAGAAGCTGAGAAATTAATCGTTCCAATATAAACGGATCTTACCGAGTATTTTTAGCTATTTAAAAACATAAGGGGTTGTTCGGAGATACTTCTAGTCGGGAGGGGCTGGCAGTAATGCGCACAGCGAGAGGCGTACTTGACATGAGCTATAGAATGAAACTCGGGGAATGTATTTTTTTAATAACGGTGAACGTACTTTCCTACATTTCAGACACAGCGATTGTTGCAGTCGGTCGTTCTGCTTGTCATTTTGGTTGCAACTTGCGGCAGACACACCCTTGTAAACCTGGCCGTAAGCCCCGCACACACGATCAGAAAACCGTACGGAAACTACCTGCTTTCGAATCGATCGTACGATAATCGGAACGTTAGTACAGAGCTTTTTGAGAGCCAATCATGACAGTTCATCTGATATTATTCTATCGGACATGCATGAAAATTTTCTGCGTACAATGCCAGATCTTACGATCTTTCGTTTAATCAGCACAGCTATCATTCGAAAAATGCGTTAAAACACATGACATCACTTCTGAATTTGTATTCTGTTGTACAGGAATTTTCGTGACCTTAATAAACTCATCAGATTCGATCTAAGATTAGCATGCAAAAAAAAAAAAAAACGCATGATCATTCGTCCGATAATCTCATTGTGTGTACCGGGCAATACACTACTATACAATCTCTGTAGGATCTTCTTTATGGTGGTGAATTGATTTCTATTTCTAATTGATCTTTTTCAATAGGAACAATCGATCCAAAGACAGCAAGTCATTTGATCGATACGCCACACATGGGGAAGTGGATTTTGATTATCCATTGTCAAAGTGTTGTTAAACTAATATTAAAATATTTTTTTTTTCTTTAAATATCAAACATGTTCCTCCTCTTCTCGGGTCCCCCCCACTGGCCCTCCTGGCGCCCCTCCCTCCTGCCAAGTGCCCCCAGAGCAAACAGCTTACAACAGGGGCACCCAAGCATGCTCGCTCCCGGGTCGCAGCTGTGTGTGTGTCCATTCACACACAGAGCCATGGCTCGACCCCGCCCCCTCTCTCTCCTCATTGGCTCACTGGCTGTGATTGACAGCAGCAAGAGCCGAGGCTCATCACTGGATTGAGAGGGGGCTCAGGTTTCATTGAATGAAAACCCTGAGCCTTTACAACCACTTTGAGATCCGATCGTAACTCCCAACTGTAAATTGTCCATTGTATCTCTGCTTCCACAATGTAATCTCGTAAGCTGATTGCTCAAAATATGATCGCATTGATGAAAGTATCTCAGTGCTCCTGATTGTTGAAACACGATCAATGATATTCTGCTCTGGTCATTCAACTCAGTTTTATTAAATCGATATTCTGCTCCGGTCGTTCAACTCGGTTTTATTAAATTTCCATTTAGAATTTGAGTCTAAAACGATCGGAATAGGAAGTTATGCCTATTCTATTTTTTGAAGATTCAATCATTTTGATTGAATTGCACATCGATTGGAAAATAAATGGATATAAATGGCCACCATTACGAAATCCATTCAATTTGTATCAAATCAGGCAGGTCATTGCATTTTATAGTTAGTTGATGGTAGCTCTAAAGGGGATTGTACAATGAGATTGGATAGTATGTGGTCAGCTAAAATATCCAGATTGAATTGTCTGTTTTGATTTTTGTGTGATCTTTGTTAAAGTGTAAGAATACATTTTAGTTTTGGATAGAGTGCAAAAGGGTTAAAACTCCTGCCTGTTTATTTTTTTTGTTGTCTTTGTACAGTTGGGGAAATTTCTATGCACTTCCTCTCCCAGATGCACAACAGGAAGTGCACAGCTGTCAAATCAACAGTGCAACCAACAATGCTGTGCAGCCCAGCTGCCTGTATCCTAGCAACCAGTGATGGTGATCAGCTGTTCATCATTGGTTTCTAGGATGCAGGTGGCTGGGCCATACAGTATTCTTGGTTGCTAGGATGCAAGTGGCCGGGCCACACATTATTTTAGGATGCAGGTGGAAGGGTCACACAGTATTCTAGGTTGCTAGGATGCAGGTAGCTGGGCCACACAGTATTCTGGGTTGCTAGGATGCAGGTGGCTGGGCCACACGGTATTCTTGTTTGCTTGGATGCAGGTGGCTGGACCACACAGTATTCTGGGTTGCTAGGATGCAGGTTGCTGGGCCACACAGTATCCTTGGTTGCTAGGATGCAGGTGGCTGGGCCACACAGTATTCTTGTTTTTTGGATGCAGGTGGCTGGGCCACACAGTATTCTGGGTTGCTAGGATGTAGGTGGCTGGGCCACACAGTTTTCTGGGTTGCTAGGATGCAGGTGGCTGGGCCACACAGTACTCTTGGTTGCTAGGATGCAGGGGGCTGGGCCGCACAGTATTCTGGGTTTCTAGGATGCAGGTAGCTGGGCCACACAGTATTCTGGGTTGCTAGGATGCAGGTGGCTGGGCCACACAGTATTCTTGGTTGCTAGGATGCAGGTGGCTGGGCCAAACATTATTTTGGGTTGCTGAGTGCAGGTGGATGGGCCACACAGTATTCCAGGTTGCTAGGATGCAGGTAGCTGGGCCACACAGTATTCTGGGTTGCTAGGATGCAGGTAGCTGGGTCACACAATATTCTAGGTTGCAAGGATGCAGGTGGCTGGGCCATGCAGCATCTCTGGCTGCTAGGAAGCAGGTGGCTGGGCCACGCAGCATCTGTGGCTGCTAGGAAGCAGGTGGCAGTGCTGCACAATGTCATTGGTTGCTATACTGTAGGTGGCGCCAGCATCCTAGCAACCAGCTTAGTACACAGGACAAAGTTACTGAGCTGCAGTAAAGACAGGGTGTTTGATACAGACACTCTGGGCTCAGTGCAGCCGCCAACCAAGTACCACCCAAGGCCTCATTGATGGCTCACCCTTGTTGCCAAGTATTTCCTCAACCCTCCCAAATGGTCGGCTTGGGTTGAGCATGCAGAATATGATAACACAAGTGCATAGCAAATTTGTACACACATGGGGGGTGGGGGGGCGGTATGTATACAAAAAAAAAAGAATTGCATAACAATATGCCAAGTGGAAAAGCATGTACATTAATTCTGTGTAAATATGGCAAAAGAAAAACAGAATGATATAAGGCGATTTCCCGATTGGTTTAAAATACCGCATTTAGCCACTAGTTGGCACTAAGTATTGTGGAAATTTCCTATGATACCTAGCGCCATCTAGGGGGATCCAAATGCAATATTTTCTACTTTAATGACATACATTCGACCAGCACAGGAAATAGCTTAACGACGTTTGTTTTTTTTTGGCCTCATTCAGCAGGTCTTTGAAGTGTGGGAGGAAACCAGAATTTCCAGAGGAAGTACAGGGGGATGTGCCTAGATATCTACAGGTTTAATCTGGCGAGGAGCAAAGTTCAGTGGCCTGCAGCAACCAATCAGCAGTGAAATGGCTCTAATAGATGGAAAGGGACATCTGAAATTGCAGGTTGCATATTATGCGAGTTTATTGCGTTTCCTCCTTGTGTACGGAGCACAGATGCTCGGGACGTGGAACGGGTGTAAAGCGGGACCAGGGGGGAGCACCAGCCAGGTAACTGGGTCAGCTGTGTGTATATCCATCTACCCGACCCACACTGAGTGATATACGAGAGGGGGGGGGGTGTAGCTGCACCTGTTTCCTTTGTTGTTTGCATTCAAGGCTCACATATCTCACTCAACCTACGCCATCCGCCGCCCCTGTGACGTCTCCTCGTAGCTTAACCCTGACCTAACCAGGAGATTTTCTATACAAGATTTGGGGCTCATTCACTCCAAGGGTAGATTCGCACTCGTGCGGTGCGTTTGCTTGCACACATCATGGGTACAGCGGCCTATTCATTTTATTGGGTTACTGTGCCTGTGAAAAACATGGGTGAAGAAGTCCTGGAACCTTTTCTTAATGGAAAAAAAAACGCAGCACATGGTGTGGTTTGGTGGCCACGAATGTGCTGCATTTGCTAGAAGCTTATAGGGTGCCGTTAACGATGAATGGCGTGCGTTTAGCAAGGGCGGGGTGTTCCTGTGCCTTTCCCACACCGTGTTCTGGTGTGAAAGGGGTCCATAGGCTAGGTTCACACCTATGCAGGTGGCGGTTGATGCATTTTTCCTTTTGAAAAACACACTTTTTTGACGCATTTTTTTAATGCGTATTTGAGGCTGGGTTCACACCTATGCGAATTGGATGCGGCTTTCTCCATATACAATTCACATAGCAGGAGAATGTGACTGGCTCTCTATGGAGCCGCTACAGCCTAGTCAGACTAGGCCGAAGCCGTGGCCTCGCCTAAAAACTCCTGCCTGCAGCTCCCCAGGACCGGCCCTGACACCGAGTTTTTAGGTGAGGCTGCGGCTTCGGCCTAGTCCGCGAGGCCAAATGCTGCTGACTAGGCCGAAGCCGTGGCCTCGCCTAAAAACTCCTGCCCGCAGCTCCTCAGGACCGGCCAAAAAAAAAAAAAACTCGATTCGAATCGTGAATCGAGTTTTTTTTAAGAAAATCGCAGATTTTTTTTTTTTTTAGAAAATCGGCCAGCCCTACTTCATACCCAGCTAGGGTGAAGATCGGATCGCCTCTGCCGATGGCTCCGGTAAGCGGCAGAGGGCACCGGAGTGCGGCAGGAGGGGGCCCTCTCCCGCCGACGCTAAAAGTGATCTTGCAGCAAAGACCACTCTTCTTGGAAAGTGGACCACCAGCCGAAGAAGAGGATACCATGGTTATGTCAGCTAGCTGCTTCCATAACAACTATATTCCTCTTCAAACTTAGGACGTATATCGGCGTGCGGTGGTCCGAAAGTGGTTAATGAAAACATTATTAGTCCCGTGTGCACAGTGAGGACGGTGTGCAATACATATAAAATAGAATACAATTATATACAGAACTTACAAATTTCCTTTAGAGCCCTTGCACACTGGGGCGGGGGGTGGCGTTGGCGGTAAAACGCCGCTATTATTAGCGGCGTTTTACCGCCGGTATGCGGCCGCTAGCGGGGCGGTTTTACCCCCCGCTAGCGGCCGAGAAAGGGTTAAATACCACCGCAAAGCGCCTCTGCAGAGGCGCTTTGCCGGCGGTATAGCCGCGCCGTCCCATTGATTTCAATGGGCAGGAGCGGTAAAGGAGCATTATACACACCGCTCCTTCACCGCTCCGAAGATGCTGCTGGCAGGACTTTTTTCACCGTCCTGCCAGCGCATCGCTCCAGTGTGCAAGCCCTCGGGGCTTTCACACTGGAATGAAAGCAGCGGCACTATTATTAGCGCAATAGCGCCTGCAAACCGCCCCAGTGTGCAAGGGCTCTTACAGTTTCCTCTCTTTTGATCAATATTTTGATCACTAACCAGACCTGCTATCACCTTTAACCTGGAACCTCCACTGGTGGTAGTATAGTCTTGGCCAAAGAGGCAAAATTCCATTGTGGAGAATATAATAGCTGAGCAGCTTTTTCATTACAAAATGACTTTTCATTGTGAAAAACAAATGATTGATAAGACATATTTACAGAGTACTGGCCGTACACTCCTGTGACCAGAATAGCCTTCTAACTCAATTGTTGGCATGCTGACTTATCAGCATAGGTAAACACAGACAATTCTACATAAAATGGAAGACGTACAAAAGACAAATCTCAAATCACATTATAAAATTTCAAATCACATTATGTATATATATATATATAGAGAGATAGATAGATAGATAGATAGATAGATAGATAGATAGATAGATAGATAGATAGATAGATAGATAGATAGATAGATAGATAGATAGATAGATCTATCTATATAGATATATATCTATATAGATCTATCTATCTATCTATCTATCTATCTATCTATCTATCTATCTATCTATCTATCTATCTATCTATCTATCTATCGCTATATATATATATATATGTATAAAGTATTTGAATTAATAGTACCCTAGACTGTGATTGCAAAAGGGGAAACAAATCAAACAGAGATTTCTTTAATTTAGTCACTTTTGCAGTGTCTGGTGTGGATCCAAGTGACTTTTCCTTTAAGATTTGCACAACTGTACATGAAATAGATGCTATATTGAGTCTCCAAACATTTCCTTATATATAAATGTCTCTTAACAATCCACAAGTCACCTGGCTTTAGTTTTAGATCCTTCCAAACTGTTTAGGATCTGGAATTGGGGAGAAAACACATAAATGAGTTTGTCAAAAACCTTAAAAGATCAGCAACATTCTCTCTGTGAGACCTGAATGGAGGACTGAGACAAAATATAAGCAAGTGAGTAACACACTCCCAAACCAAATCCCATAGGGAGAGAGTCCAACATCCCCTCAGGGGCTTGATAAAATGTAAGCAAACATTCAGGCAAAAGTTTTCAAGTTTTTTACTCGACTTTTTCCGCTACATTGTAGACAGTAGGGAGCATAAAAATAAAACCTCAAAACTTCTAGTAAGGACTCTCCTATAAAAATTATTTCCTCTGTTTCTCTCTGTAGATTCTGCACTCTGTACTTACAAACTACTTCTGATAACACTTTTTACTGTGGCCTTTGCAGTAGCATTTGCCACTGGACATCCAGAAAACATGTCCATACAGACAAAATGCATACTCGTAAGATCCTGACTTGGGCATCTCTTTTTGTAATCTCTGGAAGGGATGTTCAGCTTTTGGTAACAGGTAAAACAAGAAGTGGTATGTTATAAAAAAACAACTGTGGAGAACCCTGGCTCTATCCCACGCTCATTTACTAAGGCAGCCATAACTGCTTGTGACTGAGGACACGGTCCATGTGTCAAGCTGGAGGGAAGAGAGTAATTGGCAGACATAAAAGATCACATTTTTCCAAAGTCCTGTTTCATAAGAAGTTGCCCCCTGTGGACCACTTGTTCTTCTCGTTCTGGGGTCCTTAAAGTTGAATTATTAATCCCAGCTATACTGGGCCAGAACTAGGGTGGAATCTGTGAGTTGCAACCACGAGGCAAGTGTCCGGGGCTGTAATGCAGCATCCTTAGTCGCCTGGTCTGCTTCCATATGTGAATTTTAATGTTAGTATGGCCACCTCAGCAAGAACCTGGAAGGCTGAAAACAGCCAATCAAATTAACTTGGCATGCTTGATTGGTTACCTGCCGAAGTAAAAACAAACTTCTGGCCCTGCAAATGGAACCAAAAGCTCTCGATATCTCGACTATCTATATAAATATATTCTCTTTTTTTATAGCTCACAGGCTTTGCTAAAACATGGAGCTCTGCTTCTTGAGCTGGGGAAAAAGGATCCAATGACTCCGAATACAGAGGAGTTGATTTACTAAAGGAAAATCCACTTTGCACTGCAAGTGCACTTGGAGGTGCAGTCGCTGTAGATTTGAGGGGAAGATCTGAAATGAGGGGAGGCTCTGCTGATTTCTATCATCCAATCATATACAGTACAAGCAAAAATGCTCGTTTTTTATTTTCCTTGCATGTCCCCCTCGGATCTACAGCGACTGCACTTTCAAGTGCACTTGTAGTGCAAAGTGGATTTGCCTTTAGTAAATCAACCCCAGAGTGTCTTTCTGGGTGATAACCTGCATACTCAGTATGGATATTGCCATCCTCAGTATAAAACCGGGATCAAATCTACAAAAAATTAAATATCTGGGTCTTCAGGGAGTGTATCCTGCACTGGGCTCATGGCAGATGATTCCTACGTCATCAATTTAACATACGTGGCTTCCTTTGTCTCCAGCCTCCTCCAATAGAGGCAATAAGGTGGCTGGATTCAAATGTACGCATTTTTCATTGTTAGATTTGTAGATACGCAAACAAAACAAATTCATATTTTGAACCTTTCATTAGACATTTAGTTATGCCGCATGCACACAATCGGAAATTCCGCCAGCAAAACGCCGATGAGAGATTTTTGACGGAAAATGCGACCGTGTGTATGCTCCATCGGTCTTTTGCTGGCGGAATTCCAGCCAGCAAAAGACTGAGAGCAGGTTCTCTATTTTTCGGTCGGGAAAAGTTTCTATCCGAAAATGCGATCGTCTGTACAAATTCCGACACGCAAAAGTCCTACGCATGCTCGGAAACAATTGGACGCATGCTCGGAAGCATTGAACTTCATTTTCTCGGCTCGTCGTAGTGTTGTACGTCGCCACGTTCTTGACGTTCGAAAGTTCAGAGAACTTTTGTGTGACCGTGTGTATGGCAAGGCAAGCTTGAGCGGAATTCCGTCGGAAAAACCATCCAAGTTTTTTCCGATGGAAAATCCGCTCGCGTGTACGGGGCATTAGCTGTATATTTGCTGCACAGATTGTGGGACCATTAAAAATTAAATATTTGACCAAAATAATGTCTGTAACTTTGTCTAATAGCACCTTTGCATAAAGCCACAGCTCTGATATATCGGGGTGAACCCTTCATTACTGGGTCCAGCTTGCATAAATATATTACAATGGCTTGTTTTCTATCATGCTGTTTGTCTAAGAACTCCAGGTTCATGTTTCAAAAAGACAACTTTTTCTTGGCAATATTATACATTTCTCGTTGCTTGCTCTGTTGTTAGTTTTAGCTAGATAACACAAGTCCTTAGTTTCCATCTGGCATTATTTTCCTGATGTCATAACATAATAAATGATAACAATACCCTGCGGTCATGCAGAGATGTCCAATAAATCCAAAGCATTCTTCTGCTTATACCACCGCACTTACAAGGAAAAAGGAGCACATAATTTCACAATCCACACATTCTGCTTTGGATTTCAAAAATAAAAATAAATAAAAACAAAAGGACCAACAATCTGTATGTGACAGAACAGAAAGCTCTCAGCCACATCAAAAATGATACAATTGGCTGCAGGTGGGATCTATCCTAACAGGGTGTGTGGACTTGATGTGATGGGTCTGTTATATTTACATTTTATTTATTATTAATCTCACATCATGGAGCGCAACATCAAGTTATTATCAGACCTTTAGATTTCATCCTTGTAGAAAAAACTTCTTATATACCCCATCCATCTTGGCTTTGTTAAATATTATGGCAGCTGTATTCCAATTAACAACCTCATCTTAATCTAAACTAATCCCATTTTACAAATTTCCCCAATGACCTGGATTTAATTTGCAACCAAAGGTTGTCTAAACCAATTACAATATATCTATATTATTAATAAAATTGTTAAACTCATACTAGAAATTAATAATTAAACTAAGTAAAATGTCCCCCTTTAAGGAAATATATCTGTGGATATATTTTAGTATTATGCCGCGTACACACGATCGGTTTTCTCGTTGGAAAAAGATATGACGGCTTTTCCGACGGGATTCCGCTCAAGTTTGCCTTGCATACACATGGTCATGCAAAAGTTTGCTGAAATTATGACTGTCAAGAACAGGGTGACGTACAACACTACGACGAGCCGAGAAAATGACGTTCAGTGCTTCCGAGCATGCGTCAAATTGTTTCTGAGCATGCGTAGGAATTTTGCGCGTTGGATTTGCCACAGACGATCGCATTTTCGGATAGGAATTTTTCCTGATGTCATAACATAATAAATGATAACAATACCCTGCGGTCATGCAGAGATGTCCAATAAATCCAAAGCATTCTTCTGCTTATACCACCGCACTTACAAGGAAAAAGGGCACATCATTTCACAATCCACACATTCTGCTTTGGATTTCAAAAATAAAAACAAAACGACCAACAGTCTGTATATGACAGAACAGAAAGCTCTCAGCCACATCAAAAATGATACAATTGGCTGCAGGTGGGATCTATCCTAACAGGGTGTGTGGACTTGATGTGATGGGTCTCTTATATTTAAATTTTATTTATTATTAATCTCATATCATGGACCGCAACATCAAGTTATTATCAGACCTTTAGATTTCATCCTTGTATAAAGACTTCTTTGTATCCCATCCATCTTGGCTTTGTTAAATATTATGGCAGCTGTATTCCAATTAACAACCTAATATTAATCTAAACTAATCCCATTTTACAAATTTCCCCAATGACCTGGATTTCATTTCCAACCAAACCAATTACAATATATCTATATTATTAATACATTTTTTCAACTCATATTAGAAATTAATAATTCAACTTAGTAAAATGTCCTCCTTTAAGGAAATATATCTGTGGATATATATTAGTATTAGGGTGTGATATTGAGATTTTCACATGAGTATTAATTTGGAACCACTAATCAATATGAGGATAGTCACTCTTTAATATAAATGCGTCAAAATGACAACAGACAGGTTAGTAAACCATTGTGAGACATGAACATGCACGGAGGAGGGGTTAACCCAAGCACTGTGTTTTTGATGCGTTTCCATTGAATTCTATGGAACCAACCTGCTGCAGGCAAAAAAGTCCCTGAGCCTTTTCCAAAAAATGCACCGAATGTGAATGTGGCCCATAGGAAATCATGTTGTTAAAGGAAATGTAGTGGGTTTCTGCTAAATTAAAAAAACGCACTGCAAAACGCATAGTTGTGAACTTAACCGTAGGGAGCACCGGAGGGATGATCTGGTTGGTATCAGCAATAGCAGGCCTCCCCTGAGCGTCCCAACCCCCCCACCCCCCCAGGTCGTGTGACTCGCCCCGTGTTTTTACATATTCTCTTCTTGTGATTTTAGGCAGCACCCTTCCACCATGCCTGAAGACGGCGCCCCCGAGGCGAGTCCCCCGGAGGCCCCAGAGAAGGAAGCGCAGCATTATGTCAACCAGGACGGGCAGAAGATTTTCTGCAGATACTGGAAGCCGGAAGCACCGCCAAGGTACGGCCCAAAATCTTCTCTTTATAAAATGTTGGGGGACATTTGTAAAAGATTTGGGGGGGGGGTAGGTTCTGTGTCACAAATTTGTAAATTTTAGCAGATGGTAAAGTGTCTCCATCGAAGGAGCTGAACCGTGAGGAGAAAAAAGCCGATCACCGGCGGCTGTGAGAGGGACATCAGTCCCGATCGTGGAGAGCCTCTGCAGAGGCTTCTGTGCCACCTACCAGTGCCCCCAGCACTACCTACCAGTGCCGACCAGTGCCACCCATCAGTGCCCACAGTGTCACTTATCAGTGCCCACAGTGCCACCTATAAATGTCACTAATCAGTGCCTCATCACCAGTGCTGCCTATCAATACCACCTACCAGTGCCCATCAGTGCCACCTATCAGTGCCCATCAGTAACATCTATCAGTGCCCATCAGTGCCACTCATTAGTGCCACTCATCAGTGCTCATTAGTGCCATCTTATCAGTGTCACCTTATCTGTGCCTCTCAGTGTCGCCTTATCTGTGCCCATCAGTGCAGCCTCATTAGTGCCCATCAGTGCAGCCTCATCAGTGCCCATCAGTGTAGCCTCATCAGTGTCCATCAGTGCAGCCTCATCAGTGCCCATCAGTGCAGCCTCATCAGCGAATATCAATGAAGGAGAAAAATTACCCGTTTGCAATTTTTATAACAAACTATGAAACATGTTTTTTTTTGGGGTTTTTTTCATACATTTCTGTTTTTTTTTTTTTTGTTTAGCAAAAAATAAAAACCCCAGAGGTGATTAAATACCACCAAAAGAAAGCTCTATTTGTGTGAAAAAAATGATAAAAATGTAATTTGAGTACAGTGTAGCATGACTGCGCAATTGTCATTCAAAGTGTGACAGCGCTGAAAGCTGAAAATCGGTCTGAGCAGGAGGGGGGGTTACCTGACCAGTAAGCAAGAGGTTAATAATTTGATTATCATGTGGATGAGAGGGGAGGGAATTTTCAGGGAAGGCAAAAATATAGGCAGATTAAACTTCAGCTTTAAAAGCTTATATGAGTTTAGAGATTGGATTTAGATCTGTAATTCACTGATATTCACGTCATTGGAATTTATTGGTAAATACAAGAAACCTTACAGCTGAATCATTATGTAAATTGAATTATCATTAAATTGAGGAGGGGGGGGGGAGGGGAAGGGATGCAGAAACCGATCGGAGCACGTCATGACGTCTTCATTTGTGACATGTTTAAATATCTGTGATAAATTCAGGATCTATGTGTACATTGTATATTTATTCTAGATAGGACCTCCGCCTATAATAGATTCCTTCTGTACGTTTCTGGCAATGTCAGCCCTGCGGAATGCAGCTGAAAAAAAAGGCGATCGTAGTCTGCTGTGCTTTTCAAAGAAAGGGTGATCGGGTGGATGCGGCGTGTCAGCATTGCTGGAATACCTTCACTTTGGTTACCGGAGTGGTTCAGTATTATATTGTTTGCAGAGCTGTTTTAGGTTAAAGGTTTCCCTGCTAAAAAGCCAGTCTAAAGCTGCCCATAGGTGGATCGAAATTCAGGCAGTTCTGCAAATTTCGATCCATCTATGGCGTTCCCGCAGAAGAAAAGTTCATCTAATGATCGGCTTTTCTTGAGCGTGAAAAACCGACATTCGATCAGCGCATGCAGCCACTGTCCGGGTATTCTGACAGCTGCGTCCATGGTTACGGGGAGGTCCCGCCCACCATTGGGTGTTCCCCGCTCTTTTCCCGCATCCCCCCAGTGTATTAATAAATGGACACAGATATATGGAAGTCGCAGATCATGGTGCCCTGTCCTACGCCGACCCACATGTACAGATCTAATCAGCCGATAAATTACTCCGATGACTTTTTAATTCAGTCAGAAATCGATTATTTAAATCTAATTTGTGCCCAATGCGGCGCCTGATCCGATCGATCGTTCTGCAGTTGCTTGGGCACAGCAGTAAGTTTCCACCTTCCACCAGGCTGTTTTCATCAATGTTCAGTTCAATCACTACTGTAATCAGAGTAACTGCTCAGAGATTGTTTAAGCATATTATTTTAACAAAATCAATCTATTTAGATCGATATCTGGTCAAAATTGGTTGAAAATCAATCACCCTTGTACTGTATGTTTATCTATTTCTTGCTTGCTTTTTTCCTCCTCTCTTTTCACGTGATGGGATTGTATTTCCAGTGTACACAAAACATGTTATATTTATGGATAAGAACAGGCTGAACAGGTTCTCTTCACAGGACTGATACCTGAGGAATCTTTTCTTACTCACTTAGGTGCCGAACAGTGATGTCATCTCTCACATTTGGGAGCAGTGATGTCATCTCTCATATTTGGGAGCAGTGATGTCATGTCTCATATTTGGGGAGCAGTGATGTCATCTCTCATATTTGGGGAGCAGTGATGTCATCTCTCATATTTGGGGAGCGTTGATGTCATCTATCATATTTGGGGAGCAGTGATGTCATCTCTCATATTTGGGAGCAGTGATGTCATCTCTCATATTTGGGGAGCAGTGATGTCATCTCTCATATTTGGGGAGCAGTGATGTCATCTCTCATATTTGGGGAGCTGTGATGTCATCTCTCATATTTGGGGAGCGGTGATGTCATCTATCATATTTGGGGAGCGGTGATGTCATCTATCATATTTGGGGCGCAGTGATGTCATTTATCACATTTGGGGAGCAGTGATGTCATTTATCACATTTGGGGAGCAATGATGTCATCTCTCATATTTGGGGAGCAGTGATGTCATCTATCATACTTGTGGAGCAGCGATGTCATCTATCATATTTGGGGAGCAGTGATGTCATCTCTCATATTTGGGGAGCGGTGATGTCATTTATCACATTTGGGGAGCAATGATGTCATCTCTTATATTTGGGGAGCAATGATGTCATCTCTCATATTTGGGGAGCAATGATGTCATCTCTCATATTTGGGGAGCAATGATGTCATCTCTCATATTTGGGGAGCGGTGATGTCATCTCTCATATTTGGGGAGCAGTGATGTCATCTCTCATATTTGGGGAGCAGTGATGTCATCTCTCATATTTGGGGAGCAGTGATGTCATCTCTCATATGCACCACCTGGCCTCCCTGATTGGCTGTCCATCATTCTGCATGGCACTCCACGGCGTCTTGCGGCGGATGTGCGTTGCGGCACACTAACGTGCATTGCTCTGCTGAACGATGGCGCCTGCGATATTTTTTGAAGGTCCATTGAAAGGTGTGTCGGGTGCAATTCAGAATAATGTGGCGCCATCTTAAAATAAATGGCACTGCTGTGCCCCAACGCATGTAACATGCCCGTTGTGCCGCCTGTACGGGCCCCATGGTTTCTAATGGCGGCCCTGCATGGTAATATTTTTTTTTTTCCCCCAACAACAATACCTTCCTGTGATTGGTGCAGAACAGGCAATAGAACCCTCTGTACCCCCCATACACAGATGGCACCCAGCGATTTATAGTACATTGTATATTGGGGGGGGTCCCATCATTCTAACCTGGAATGCAAATTGCTTTTTAAAAATGATGTCCAGCAAAACTGTCCGAGCGCGGTCACCGCGGTCACTGTGCCAGAGGTCGGACATTTTTACATCGGGTCATGTGAGTGCGGGTCGGGGTAACCTGAACCCGTGACACTTCGGTGTAATTACTGGAGCGACCGGCACCCACCATGAGACTTTCCACCATCACGGCTCTGATAGCCGAGGTGACTGACCTTGTCATCTGATATATTATCTGTGAACTGTGTGTGGGAGGCCATGGATGGGGTCAGCTCATTGCAGCCTGTGACCGGCTCTACTTCTTTTTTTTTTTTTTTCCCAAAATATATTGTGATTCGTTAAATTTGAACCCCAGGCAGATATAAAAGACAGGCCTGCAGCTCTGTAATCATTAATACTTCATTAAACTGATTTTTTTTAAATGCAAGCGGTATGAGGTCCTGAATTTGACCAGGTATCCTCCTCTTGTAGTCCTTGTGCAGCAGGTCTCAAGTATGTGATTAAGAAGCAGCACAAAGAGCCAACGAGGAGCATGCTGATAGGAGGAGAAATCAGAGTGACAGGGAGATGTACTTATCCCTGTGCTAGCAGCAAATGGGAAACGCAAATGGGAAACGCAACCTGATACAATTAACATCACATCCCAATTGCAAAATATAATAACATAGAAAAAGAAAGAAGGGACTTTTAAGGTGCCCAACATCAGCCCAATAATGAATAGAAAGTGACCTCAATATAAAAATGACAAAAACGTTATTAATTAATAAATTAAAAAGATATAAAATGTGGGGTTTATGTTGAGCACCTTTAAAAGTCCCTTTTTCTATGTAACGTTCATACAGTGGGGATCGAAAGTTTGGGCACCCCAGGTAAAAATGTGTATTAATGTGCATAACAAAGCCAAGGAAAGATGGAAAAATCTGCAAATGGCATCAAATTACAGATTAGACATTCTTATAATATGTCAAAAAAAAAATAGATTTTATTTCCATCATTTACACTTTCAAAATTACAGAAAACAAAAAAATGGCGTCTGCAAAAGTTTGGGCACCCTGCAGAGTTAATATCTTGTACTGCCCCCTTTGGCAAGTATCACAGCTTGTAAACGCTTTTTGTAGCCAGCCAAGAGTCTTTCAATTCTTGTTTTGAGGTATCTTTGCCCATTCTTCCTTACAAAAGTCTTCCAGTTCTTTGAGATTTCTGGGCTGTCTGCCATGCACTGCTCTTTTAAGGTCTATCCATAGATTTTCAATAATGTTGAGGTCAGGAGATTGTGAAGGCCATGGCAAAACCTTCAGTTTACGCCTCTTGATGTAATCCCCCGCGGATTTTGAGGTGATGTTTAGGATCATTATCCATTTGTAGAAGCCATCCTCTCTTTACCTTCAGCTATTTCACAGATGGCATCAAGTTACCATCCAAAATTTGCTGAAATTTTATTGAATCCATTTTTCCTTCTACTCGTGAAATGTTCCCTGTGCCACTGGCTGCAGAGGCGGCTCTAGGCTTTGTGAGGCCTTAGGCAAAACTTACACATGAGGCCCCACGGACTGGGACGCTCCGTGATGAGGCTGCTATTCCTCAGGCTGCGGGCAGTATCTGATTTGTCCATCAGCTCCTAAGCCACAGAGTCCCAGTGGAGGTAGGCGGAGCCACCGGCGTCAACTTCAGTGATTGAGAACAGGCAAATTAGGCGGCCGCGAGGCCCCTGTGAGTGCGAGGCCTTAGGCGACCGCCTAATTTGCCTAATTAGAGAGCCGCCTCTGACTGGCTGCAATACAACCCCAAAGCATGATTGATCCACTCCTATGCTTAACAGTTGGACAAAGGTTCTTTTCATTAAATTCTGTGCCCTCTCTTCTCCAAACGTACCTTTGCTCCTTCCGGCCAAAAAGTTCTATTTTAACCTCATCGGTCCACAGAACTTGTTTCCAAAATGCCTCAGGCTTGTCTATATGTTCATTTGCAAAGTTCAAACGCTGATTTTTGTGGTGAGGACGTAGAAGAGGTTTTCTTCTGATGACTCTTCCATGAAGACCATATTTCTACAAGTATCTCTTTATAGTGGAATATACCACAACTCCAGTGTCTGCCAGATCTTTCTGGAGGGATCGTGCAGTCAAACGTGGGTTTTGAACTGCTTTTCTCACAATCCTGCGAGCTGTTCTGTCTGATATTTTTCTTGGTCTTCCAGATCTCGCTTTAACTTCCACTCTTCCTGATGACTGCCATTTCTTAATTACATTTCCAACAGAGGATACTGACATCTGAAAACGCTTTGCTATCTTCTTATAGCCTTCTCCAGCTTTGTGAGCGTCAACTATTTTCAGTTTTCTAGACAACTGCTTAGAAGAACCCATGGTGCTGATTGTTGGGGCAAGGTCAGATGAGTCTGGCCATTTAAAACCTTTGAGATTGACATCACCTGGTCTTCCCAGACGATGATTGAGAACAATCCATGACACTGGCAGGTCTCAGCTTTGCAAAGGGGGCAGTGCATGCTATAAATTCTGCAGGGTGCCCAAACTTTTGCAGACGCCATTTTTTTGTTTTCTGTAATTTTGAAAGTGTAAATGATGGAAATAAAATCTAACTTTTTTTGACATATTATAAGAATGTCTAATCTGTAATTTGATGCCATTTGGAGATTTTTCCATTTTTCCTTGGCTTTGTTATGCACATTAATACACATTTTTACCTGGGGTGCCCAAACTTTCGATCCCCATTGTACACATCGCTGTGCTGCTTCTCTTTTCACTGTTCAGTCACAGGCTGGGGGCTGGTCCAGGACAGCCCAGGCTCAGAAGAAGTGGGTTAAGTGATGCTGGCCATTTAGTGATGAGTTTAGCCACTTGCCTACCGGGCACTTTCACCCTCTTCCTCCTGAGGCCAATTTTAAAGGTAGGCAGGAATGTCCTGCCCACTTTTTTAAGGCTTCTCTATTACTTAAAAAAAAAAGAACCCCCAAAGATGACATCTTTGCATGCCTTAGTCCTTGCACTGCTTCCTATGACCAACAACCTCATGTAAACTCCTGCCAAACTATTTATACAGAATTCTCTTACCCAGGATGCCCCACACTGACAGGGGCAAGGCTGGCACTTCCTAACTGTCTATAGTACACCCCGTTCACTACTCTAGGAAGCTCTAGTCTAGCAGCTACCTAGGCACTTACAATGTCTATTCTACTCTATAGGGTTCCCAACTATGGTGACATCTAATGGCCAATTTGGGGAACTACACAGGGCACTTAGCCAACAGACCTACCCAGCCCACATGTGAGGAGCCCTGTAAAATCTGTCTGCAGTAGATTACAGAAAGCTCAAATTGAGCCATACCAAGTGGACTGTCTGAGCGCTTGAGGTGGTTCTTGCGATACCTTAGCAATTTTCTGATTTTTTTCTTTTTAATGCCTAGAATTGCTTGAAGTAATAATTTTTAAAGCATTTAAAGTAGCTGATTTAATCACTTACTAAGTAGGCAGCTTCTTTATCTTTTAATCCTCACCTATGTTCCAGTTTAGAATGGTGCCATGACAGCTGCCTCGGGTTTCCTGTTTCAAAGTGGCTCATCTTTTCTTGCAGCATTAGAGTCACCCTTGCATGCTGGACAGTGGCAGTTGGTGCTCTTCTTTTTTTGGGGGGGGGGGCAAACAAACCACCTGACTCCCCCGTTCAGTCGGTCAAACCCCCACCCCTTGCCCTGTCGTTCGGTCAATCGTCAAACATTGGCTCACCATCCTCCCACCAGCCCCACACTTACCCCATCCGGGTCGCGGGCAGCTTCGGTGGCTTCCCCCTGCGTCTCCTCCCCCCGGCACCTACCCCCCCTGCTTTTGCTCCTGGCCAATACGGTTGCCGCTCCCCACGGCCAATCGGGTTTTAAGACCCGCTTCCTGATTGGTCGGGAGGTGAAGGAAGACAATAGCTGGTCGTGGGCAGCTTCGGCGGCTACGCCTGCGTCTTCTCTCCGAAACCTTCCCTCCTGCTTTTGCTCCCGGCCAATACGGTCGCTCCTCCTGTCGGTCAATCAGGTCTTAAGACCCGCTTCCTGATTGGCTGGGAGGAGAAGAAGGAAGACAATAGCGAATATTAATTCTATTACTATTCTCACACTAATTACTATCCTCCCACAACTGGGTGGGCTCGGGACGTAGTGCTCTGGTCCCCTGAGCCCAACCTTTCTGAAGCCAATTAAAGCCTCAGGCTCTAATCATGTGCTTCAAAAAAAATCCATTGAAATCCAAGCGCCCCGTATGTAGATTAGGGGGCCGGGTGCATGGATTAGGGTGCGGCTCCCCTAGTGGAGCGGTCGCCACTGATGCAGGAACTAGAGGTGTGTCTCCCTACACTGTGTGCATCAATAGAATCACACAGCCCTGTAGCTTAGGATGGCGAGGTACTCCTCTGCTCCTCCCTCCCTTCTCAAAGCTGACTGGGACTGCACTGCGCACTATTAATTCTTTCTTTTGAAGACTAGAAGTTCAGGAAAGCAGCGCTGTGAGAGCAAGAGCCAGCAGTATTGAAAGTTGTAATCTGAAAGTGCTGGGGTAAGAATTTTAACAACACAGATTAATTTTAACAAACACTGAGGTTATGTAGGGAATACTACTTTACCTTTCACCAGAAAAAAAAAACGAGGACAGCAATGCCTGCACCATCCAAGGTCTTTTTAATGCACGGTGCTATTACTCTGCCAAAGAGGTGGACAAATTAGTATGGAGGTCAGGGGTCAGTCCGTCCAATCCAGGGGCCAGTGCGATTTATAGACATGTGCACTGACAAAAAATTTGTTCATTTTCGTTTTCGTTTGTTTTTTTGCTTTTTTCGAAAATTCGGAATTCAGAAATTGGGAAATCCGAAAATTCGGATTATCACATTTCTGAATTTTCAACTTTCCGAATTTTAGATTTTCCAAATTTCTGAATTTTCCAATTTCAGAAAGTTCAAATATCTGAATTTCAGAAAATTTTAAAATTTCTGAATTTCAGAAAATTTTAAAATTTCTGAAAATTCTGAATTTCAGAAATTTAGAATTTTCAAAAATTAGGAAATTTTAAAATTCGGAAATTAACGAATTTGTCAAAATTCCTTAAAAAAAACGAATTTGGAACTAAACGAGTTGCACATGTCTAGCGATTTATTTCAGGACCCAGATCCATTGACAACAACTAGAGAAAGCCTCAAAAGTTAAGCGCCAGCTGTCATTTATAAGATTGCATTCGCTTTCTCCTTGCTCTAACATGATTCAGACACTGGGGGCTGGAGGTGCAGGCAGGTCTTTTAAAGTGGTTGTAAACCCTCACATATACCCAGTGAAGTGACTGGCCTCAGGTGATACACATAGAGATGAAACAAATCCTCCTACATAAGTTGTACCTGTTTATCTGCAGCCTTCTCTTCTCTACATCCATTCAAAGTTCAGAATTTATAAGGCTTGCCTGAGCTTTCAGAAAAAAAAAAGAGGCAGAGAGCTGAAATTACTCTCTGCAGAGCTCAGTGGGAAGAGCTCTTAAATTCATTGGAGGAGAGAGACACCCCCCCCCCCTCCCTCCACACAGCACATAGGAACAGAGCTGAGGCTGTCAATCACTTGGAGCTCCCTCCCCGTCACCATTTTTCAGCACTGCAGGCTGGAGTGGCAGGCAGGTCTTTAAAGTAGTTGTAAACTCTTCCATACACCCAGTGAAGTGAACAGCCTTGGGTGATCCACAGAGATGAAACAAATTCTCCTACATAAGTTGTATCTGTCTATCTGCAGTCTTCCCTTCTCTACTTCCATTCAAAGTTCAGAATTTACAGCTTGTCTGAGAGTTCCAAAAAAGGGGGCGGAGAGCTGAGGTTACACTCTTCAGAGCTCAGTGAGGAGAGTTCTGATTGGAGGGAAGCATTGGCGTGTGCCTGGGAACACCCTAATCACCCTGTGCGGTGCCGTTTCCCCCTGCATCCTGGCGCCCCCCCCCTGTCTCCCCCCTGCAGTGCTGCCAGCTTCCCTCCTCTCCCGCTGGCAGCGGCGGGGATGATTCAGGATGGAGAGTGGGAGAAGGGGACATTTACCGGCCCCTTCCTTTTCTGAATGAACACAGTGAGTGATCTGTACCGATCGCTCCTATGTCCATTCTTAATTGAAGCATAGTCAACTATGTTGACTATGCTTCGGTTTGTGAATGAACAGGAAGCCGCTTAGCAAAGAGCACTTCCCATTAGTTCACTGTCCAGTGCATCAGAGGCTGCAGAAAAAATGGACTGGGGAAACTCCATCTCAATCCCTTTCACTGTCTCAATAGTGAGACATCAGAGGTCTGTTTGGACCAGGGGTCTCAAACTGGTGGCCCGCCAGCTGTTGCAAAACTACAAGTCCCATCATGCCTCTGCCTGTGGGAGTCATGCTTGTAACTGTCAGCCTTGCAATGCCTCATGGGACTTATAGTTTCGCAACAGCTGGAGAGCCGCAAGGCTGACAGTTACAAGCATGACTCCCACAGGCAGAGGCATGATGGGACTTGTTGTTTTGCAACAGCTGGCGGGCCGCTAGTTTGAGACCCCTGGTTTAGACCCTTGATATTTCACCAAAGCCCACCAACGGGGCTCCTAAGCTCCTAAAAAAAAAAATTGTAAAAAAATAATATTGTAAAAAAAAAAAATAATAATAAAAACTACTGACATCAATCTCTGCTCTACTGACATACATGCATGTGTGTTTGTGCTCTGGGGTGCAATAGGCTGTCTACACCAATGGAGGGAAGGGGACACACCCCCTTTCACACAGCACAGAGGAATAGCGCTAAGGCTGTCAATCACAGGCTGCGTGCTGGAGCTAAGGAAAAGATGATCCGCACTCCGATTGCTCTAAAAAAGTGTAATATTTTTTTTAATTTATATTTATTGACAAGCCACAGTCACCAAACGCAAATGAGAACAGTCGACGCGTTTCAGCCTATAAGGCCTTAGTCATAACTTAGTCATAATGCTGGAGCTCCCTCCCCTGTCACCTTTTTTTTTCTCTTGGTGTCAGGAAAATTTGTCATAAGTGACTCATGCAGACAGCAGAGGAAGGAGGCAGCGGGCAGAAATGACACTCAGTGCTCTGGATTGAGACAAGTCCACACTATAGAGGGATATGCTTTGTTCATATTTCACGTCTGAGGTTTACAAGCACTTTTAAAGCTCATAAATGGAGAGCTAAGAGAGAACTAATTCAGCTCAATGAGCAGAAGGTGAGAAGGGGAGTCAAGTTCACGGTTTTCCAGCTCTGTAGTTTGAACGTTTGAGTTATCTGGTAATTATTATCCTAACTGGAGTCATTTCTGCTAAGCCTGGCTGCAGGTTGAGCTCTCCAAGGTCGCAGATGCCCGTCAAGGTCACTCCAAAGCCCTCGGCCTGCTAATGGAAATTTTAGCAAAGCTGACACTTGCCGTCAGAAGAAGCGGACGGAGCAATCGCAGGAATCCGCACATCATTTCACGGCTGCTTGTGGCTGTCTCGGTGCCGGTGTGTGCGCTCATGTATACTGACCCCCCCCCTTTCCTGTCTGCCGGTCATGAAGCCCCCCCCAAAAAAAAGAGATTTCTTATTTTTGGTTTCCTGCCATGCAGAATTCTACCTTCCACAACTTGTTCTCTTTCCAGCAAGCAATTTTAGAAAAACACAGGATGAGATCAGCCGAGGTGAGCGTCAGCATCGCGCCGCGTCCCCCACGGGAGGGGAACATAACCCCAGGTGACAGTGTCCCCCTGGAACGGATAGGAGAATCACGGCTAGAAGCTGATTTCCAGGCAGATATAAAAGACACAAATGAATGCAGCTCTGAATTCATGAATGCATCGCTAATGTATTTATTTTTTAAATGCAAACAGTGCAAGTTCCTTGAATTTGACTTATTATCGGGCTCTTGCAGTCTCTGTACAGCAGAGCTCAGACTGGGAGAGAGAGAGAGAAGCAGCACAAAGAGCCAATAGGGGAGATTTACTCAAATTGGAGAGTGAAAAATCTGGTGCAGCTCCGCAGAGAAACCAATCAGCGTCCGGGTTTTATTATTTAACCGCTTCTGGACCGCCCCACGCATATATACTGCGGCAGGGCGGCCCCTTAGCACGAAATCACATACCTGTACGTGCTTTCGTTCTTTGAGTCGGGGAGGGGGTGCGCATGCATGCCGCCGGCGACCCGTTCCTGCTGTGATTGGACACAGCGGAAGCCAATCGGCGGGTCCCGATGTCCGCCGGGACCCCCCGATCGTTCCCGAGGCAGTGGTCCACCTATGTAAACAAAGCAGATCACAGTTCTGTGAGTGGGGAAGATGGAGATCTTGTATTTCTGCTAAGCAGGAACACAGATCTCTGTCTCCCCCCCAGACATGTCAGAGCAAATGAGAATCATTCATGCCTGAAGAGCTCAGAGACAGAATTGTGGCAAGGCACAGATCTGGCCAAGGTTACAAAAAAATTTCTGCTGCACTTAAGGTTCCTAAGAGCACAGTGGCCTCCATAATCCTTAAATGGAAGACGTTTGGGACGACCAGAACCCTTCCTAGAGCTGGCCGTCCGGCCAAACTGAGCTATCGGGCGAGAAGAGCCTTGGTGAGAGAGGTAAAGAAGAACCCAAAGATCACTGTGGCTGAGCTCCAGAGATGCAATCAGGATATGGGAGAAAGTTGTAGAAAGTCAACCATCACTGCAGCCCTCCTCCAGTCGGGGCTTTATGGCAGAGTGGCCCGACAGAAGCCTCTCCTCAGTGCAAGACACATGAAATCCCGCATGGAGTTTGCTAAAAAAACACCTAAAGGACTCCAAGATGGTGAGAAATAAGATTCTCTGGTCTGATGAGACCAAGATAGAACTTTTTGGCCTTAATTCTAAGCGGTATGTGTGGAGAAAACCAGGCACTGCTCATCACCTGTCCAATACAGTCCCAACAGTGAAGCATGGTGGTGGCAGCATCATGCTGTGAGGGTGTTTTTCAGCTGCAGGGACAGGACGACTGGTTGCAATCGAGGGAAAGATGAATGCGGCCAAGTACAGGGATATCCTGGACGAAAACCTTCTCCAGAGTGCTCAGGACCTCAGACTGGGCTGAAGGTTTACCTTCCAACAAGACAATGACCCTAAGCACACAGCTAAAATAACAAAGGAGTGGCTTCACAACAACTCTGTGACTGTTCTTGAATGGCCCAGCCAGAGCCCTGACTTAACCCCAATTGAGCATCTCTGGAGAGACCTAAAAATGGCCGTCCACCAACGTTTACCATCCAGCCTGACAGAACTAGAGAGGATCTGCAAGGAGAAATTGCAGAGGATCCCCAAATCCAGGTGTGAAAAACTTGTTGCATCTTTCCCAAAAAGACTCATGGCTGTATTAGATCAAAAGGAGCTTCTACTAAATACTGAGCAAAGGGTCTGAATACTTAGGACCATGTGATATTTCAGTTTTTCTTTTTTTAATAAATCTGCAAAAATGTCAACAATTCTGTGTTTTTCTGTCAATATGGGGTGCTGTGTGTACATTAATGAGGAAAAAAAATGAACTTAAATGATTTTAGCAAATGGCTGCAATATAACAAAGAGTGAAAAATGTAAGGGGGTCTGAATACTTTCCATCCCCACTGTAAACTTATTGGGATTTTTTTTATCAAAAATGTAGCAGAATACATATTGGCCTAAACTGATGAAGAAACTTGTTTTTTTTTTAAGTTTTTTTTATTGGATGTGTTTTATAGCAGAAAGTAAAAAAATATTGTTTTTTGTTTTCAAAATTGTCAGTCTTTTTTTTGTTTAAAGCGCTAAAAAAAATAAAAACCGCAGAGGTGATCAAATACCACCAAAAGAAATCTCTATTTGTGGGGAAAAAAAGGACATCAATTTTATTTGGGTACAAGGTCGCACGACCGCGCAATTATCAGTTAAAGTAACGCAGGGGGGTAAACCTTTCTGGAGCTGAAGTGGTTAATCTAAAGCGGTTGTAAACTGCAGATGTTCAAAAATAAGAAAAAAAAACCTGCAAGGCAATGGCATAATGTGCTAGTATGCATCGCATGCTAGCACATTATGAAATACATTGGAATGTAGCCCTCCAGTGCTGTACAGTCACCGCTGAGACGGCTGACATGTTCCCCCTGTCTGTCTTCCGGGGCTTCCGGGGCTATGTGAGTGGCCGGAGCCGCGATGACATCACTCCCACGCTTGTACGCGGGAGCCCTCAGCTCCGGGACAAACCTCAAGGTATGCCGGACCTTCAGAGCGCATGCGCCAGTGACATCACTGGCTGCATGCAGGGTGAATATCTCCTAAATGATGCACGTTTATTCATTTTACCTACAGGGGTAAGCGGGGTATACAACTGCTTTAAAGTAAAAGTGTAAAAAAAAAAAATTAATAATAAAAAATGAAAGTGTCTCCCCCCCCCGTGCTCACGCACAAATGCGAACGCACGCGTCAATCCCTCACGCACGCAAACGGTTTTCGTCCCACACATGTGAGGTATTGCCTCGAACGTCAGATCATGGGCAGTAACTATACCATTAGACCTCCTCTGTAAATCTAAAGTGGTAACCTGTAAAGGCTTTTAAAGCGTTGCCTATGAATAGCAAAATGTACGTAATTTGTCGCCGTTTTACGGGCATGCGCAATTTTAAACAGTGACATGTTTGGTATCTATTTACTCGGCGTAACATCATCTTTTATATTTCACAAAAAAATTGGGTTATGTATTGTGTTTTTTTGCATTCAAATTTAAAAAAGTGCGCCAATACCGCTTGACATAAAAAATTGCAACACCCACCAATTTATTCTCTGGGGCCTCTGCTTTAAAAAATATATAACGTTTGGGGTTTATAAGTAATTTTCTAGCAAAAAATACTGATTGTTATATGTAAACAAAAAGGGCCAGAAAAGGCCTGGTCTGGAAGTGCATACAAGACATAGCAGTGCCCTAAGGGTCAAAGGATGAAACCACATTGCACAGGGGGGGGGGGGGGGGTCAGGCTTTAACAGCCTCCTAAGTGTTGAATGCCCAGGAGGCTTATGGAGGATGTGTAGCCAAGTTAGGGACAGCTGACATCCTTCCATATAGAGTGGGTTACAAGGCATGGTGGGTGTGATGCAAGATAGATTCATGGGCGCCAGACACTTCTTGAATGCAAAGAGATTTATTGTCTCTTAAACAGAACTGTGGGAGAGAGGGTTTAGGGCCAGGACACCCTTTAGTAGTCGCAATGTTAATTGGCAGACTCAGACTTCTTTAGGTAGACAGCCACGCAGGGAAAGGCACCCAGCCGGACACCACATCTGCATTTGTAGACACGCTGTCTCCTATGGCAACAATCTTGAACAGTTTCTAACAAAGGTTGCAATGAACTCCTTCACTTCTTCCACAATCACCTCTTGTAGATCTTCACTAAACTGAGCTCCCAGCCTCTCTCACTAGACTTGCGGATCCACTGCCACTGGTTCTCTTGAGCTCTTCCAATCTTCTTTCTCAGTATCTTCCTCAAGCTTCACCCCCGCTTCCCTGCTGGGTCCCTAGCTTGGCACTCACAGATACTCCTCAAGCGTCACCCCACTGGCCTGCTCGGTCCCTGACTTGGCATCCAAGGCTGCTCTGCAAGCGTCACCTCTACTGGTTGGGTCCCTGGCTTGACACCCGCTGAAGTTTCCCAATTCTTCACTGTCCCCGGTTGGTAAGAATGCTGCTCCAGTACTTGCTTCAGCTACTCACGGTGGTTCCTGGTAATGAGGTGGTTGGTTCCTTAGTGGCGACAGCTTCCCCTCTACCTCCGACCACGGCAGGTTCTCTGGCCAGCAGAACCGTCACTTCTGGTTGGACTGCAAGCCGCAATCCCAACCCTACACTGCTCTCTTGCTTCTGGATAGGCCCTCAGATAGTCTAGCAGCCAAATGTCCCAGGCATAGGCCTCAGGCTCTGGCCTAGCAGCCCGGGACAGCACAACACAAGTCCACCCAGACAGCTGCCCAGGTGGCACAGAACCCCAATCACCTGAACTCACCCAAATAAATAGGCTCTCCCAGCAGGCCAGAGGACCCAAGAAGATCCCTGCTCATTGGCTGAGACACCCCATCTATTCCTAATCTGTCCTTCAATGCCCTTGTCTTATCTAATGCCACCAGATACCCAGCCATCTAGTGACAGAAGAGAGAAGTGCAGCAATTCCAGAATTAGGGTGGAATCAATTGATCTCCTATCAATTGGTCAAGGCAACTAGACCTGGCAGGCAAATTTACTAGCAACCCTGCCTAAAACATCAGGGTGCTACATCTGCAACACTGGAAAGGAGGGACGGTAGAAGACACGGGCCACCAGGGAGATGAGTATAACACCTTGTCCAGTGCAGGAGACATTTTTGTTATAGACTGACAGGTTCACTTGAATGCTGAGATATGTTCTGGGACCCGTTTCTAACTTCTCCTCCCTAATAAAAGATATTATATACCATCCTACAGGTTTACTGTCAGCAACATAAAGCCATCATAAAAATTGATTGAACCATAAAAAATTGCCCGTCTTATCGGAGTTTTTCAGGTTCTCCGGAAAATTTTACAGTATCTTTTACTACCTTGTTTATTGAGCTGTTCAGCAGGTCTGGCTGGTCCAGGAATCCAGCAGTGATGGGGTTAAGCCTTGTATGGCAGGCAGATGTAGCACGTGCCTTCGCTGTAGTTCACCGGCTGCCGGATAAATCAATATGGATGTTTAAATTGCATTGTGGAGCTGTCAGATTAGAGACGTGCCTTTGTGATTTGCAGCTTAGCAGAGACTGCTGTGCAACCTTCAATAGCTACCTGTCTTCTGAAGGGGTTTGCATTCCACAGCTGGTGGAGAGGAGAACCACAGATCCTTATTTCCCTTTCTGATGTCACAAACAGCAGAACGAGCCGTACAGACTGCGACTCATGGTCAACCGCATGGAGCTAAATCAAGAGATGTGGTCACTCTATTTATTTATTTATAACACAACACTTTACATACTATGGATTTACATCAGTTCCTGGCCCCAAGGAACTTACAATCTAAGGTCCCAATCTCACATTCATATATACACTCGTTGGCCACTTTATTAGATACACCTTGCTAGAACTGGGTTGGACCCCCTTTTGCCTTCAGAACTGTCTTGGTATGCTGACGCCTTGAGAGTTCCCTATACTGGAACTAAGGGGCCAAGCCCAACCCCTAAAAAACAACCCCCACACCATCATCCTCCCCTCCACCAAATGATTTGGACCAGTGCACAAAGCAAGGTCCAGAAAAACATGGATGAGCGAGTTTGAGGTGGAGGAACTTATCTGGCCTGACCTCAACCTGATAGAACACCTTTGGGATTAATTAGAGCGAAGACCGCGAGCCAGTCCTTCTCATCCAACATCAGTGCCTGACCTCACAAATATGCTTCTGGAAGAATGGTCAGACATTCCCATAGACACACTCCTAAACCTTGTGGACAGCCTTCCTAGAAGAGTTGAAGCTGTTATAGCTGCAAAGGGTGGGCCAACTCAATATTGAACCCTACGGATTAAGACTGGGATGCCATTACAGTTCATGTGTGTGTAAAGGCAGGTGTCCCAAAACTTTTGGCAATATAGTGTATGAATCCATGGCTCTCCACCAGCCACAGGACTGATAATTACAGCACAGAAAGTTAGGACCTCCCTGGATTTCTGGGACATCATCAGGTGTATCAGAGAGATGTACTAAACATGCATTGTCTTATTTTGCCCTTATGTTGCCCTGTTATAGAAGTGATTTATAGAATTTAATGTAATGTGTTTCCAGTCTCCTGAAGCAAGTTCCCAGTTTCTAACAATTCCTATAGCATGTCTGCAGTCTCTGACCATCTCTTGTATTATGTCCACAGTTTCTGACCATCTCCTGTATCATGTCTGCAGTCGCTGACCACCTCTTTTATCATGTCTTCAGTCTCTTACTGTATCATGTCCACTAGTATCGGTATCGGCACCGATACTGAGCATTTGCCGAAGTACTTGTACTCGAGCATATGCTCCCGATGCTTCCCCCGATACCTGGACAGTCAGCAGTGATCAGCGCGTGGGGGAGTTACAAGCTTCTCCCCCAGCGGCTTTCAGCTGCTTTAGTGAAATATATACAGCGGCGATCGGTGCTTGTAACTCCCTCACGATCACCGCTGACTGTTCCCACATCCTCCTCCATGCCCCCTCCGTTCTGCTGTCCCTCTCAGTTCTGCTGTCTCTCTCCATGTCCTCCTCCCTCCTTTTCTGTATGGACAGAGTCAGCTGACTCTGTCCATTCACATAACTGAAACATTGTAACCTCCTGTGATTACGATGTCTTAGTTTATGAATGGAGAGGAGCCGCTGTCTTCTCTCCATTCATTTTCAGTGCAGCTGAGTCTGCAGAGAAAGGGACTGGGAAATCTTTATCCTCAGTCTCTTTCTCTGTCTCAAGGGGGAGATATCAGAGGTCTGTTAAGACCCCTGATATCTCACCAAAGCCCCCCAACAGGGCTGATATTCTTTAATAAATATTCTTTATTTTATAATTTCGCAGTTTAGTAATTTGTTCACTTTAAAGGGGGCAGCTGTTTGTCTATATGTTCTCATCCCCACAAGGCGCCATTTTTTTGGTACACATTTTTGCATCTCTTGTATCATGTTCACAGTCTCTGACCATCTCCTATATAATGTCCGCAGTCTCTGACCATCTCCTGTATAATGTCCGCAGTCTCTGACCATCTCCTGTATAATGTCCGCAGTCTCTGACCATCTCCTGTATAATGTCCGCAATCTCTGACCATCTCCTATATAATGTCCGCAGTCTCTGACCATCTCCTGTATCAGGTCTGCAGTCTCTGACCATCTCCTGTATAATGTCTGCAGTCTCTGACCATCTCTTGTATCACGTCTGCAGTCTCTGACTATCTCCTGTATAATGTCTGCAGTCTCTGACCATCTCTTGTATCACGTCTGCAGTCTCTGACTATCTCCTGTATAATGTCTGCAGTCTCTGACCATCTCTTATATCATGTCTGCAGTTTCTGACCATCTCCTGTATCATGTCTGCAATCTCTAACAATATCTTGTATCATATCCATAGTCTTTTACTATATGCTTCTGTGTGTTTGCTATCTCTGACATTAAGCTTTCACAGAATTTTATGTTTGTCCCTTTCGGTAACGTCGGGGGGCCACGCTTGGGGCCCCCTATATCAATAAAGTTGACCACCACTGCTTTAAGATATGTAAGCTGAACTTTTAGAATAAAATACACAGTTTTGATTCCCATCACTCTGTGACCAGCGGCTGATGGAAAAAGGTTAATCTCTAAACATCTGCTGTTGATGAATGTGCGTCGTCCCCTTCGTGTGCGAGCGCCGGAGATGCAAAAACAACAGCGGAAGGGACATCAGACCTATCGTTATTTATTTTTCCACTGGAAAATAAGAGTGTGTGTGTATCTTTGCCGACATCAGAAGGGACATTTGCGTCTAGCGGAGAGGAATTTTCCTGAATGGTCCTCGCTCTGTGCTCCGGAGGTCACATCGACGTATATAGCACTGGAAAGGAAACATTGACTGCGACCGCATGAAAGATTGCCGGGAGCCCATCAGATATTCTGGCGCCCAGGAGGTTGGAGAAATTCCTGTTCTTGTCACCGGATGATAGTTCCTCTGCTAGATCCACCCTTTGTTCCCTCTCCAAATAATAAATAATGTCGAGCTGGATTGATGTATATGTATATGTTTATTTGGAAATAAATGATCGTGGAAAACATTCTGTACCAGTGGTGGCCCCTGACACTTCCAGAGGGCCACAAAGTAGCCCAAAGATTTTCATCCCACTGCATTTTTTGCAGCGTATCGCAATGCACACTATGTAACCCCCAGCATTGGTGTCAGTGAGTTCAATAATAACCCCCAAAATTGTTACCAGTGAGTGCAATATTAACCCCCAGCATTGGTGCCAGTGAGTGCAATAATAAACCTCAACATAGGTGTCAGTGGATGCAATAATAACCCCAGCAATAGGGTCAGTGGACGAAAGGATAACACCGCTGGCAAAGTCCCATTCGACGTAACGTGTACGGGGGGAGGAGCTACGTGTTGGATGACATCTCCCGCTGCCATCCTGTTGGACGGAGATGTTACTGATTATCAATTATACATTTGGGCCTTTTATTGTTGGATGACATGTAAGTTTGTTACCTATTTTTAATAAAGCCTTCGTTTTCAAAAGCAGAGAGCACTTAGTTTCTTTCTCATTCACATGAGCATGTGATATGTCGGAGTATCCAGATCATCACTGGTTTCCATATTTACCCCAAGGGGGAACATGTGCAGTTGACCTTCTGTTAGCTCAGGGGTCCATCCGTTAAGGTGGGCGAGTAATATACTTGTTGGTGGAGGGATTGCCACCTGTGCTTTGTCACCGGATTGCTCTCTCACATGGATGCATCTATTGCACTCTGGGCTTTGTGGTTCTACCTGGAACTACTTGGATTCATTTATTGCAATACCCTGGACTGGATTATTGTGTATTGTGCTGCACTCTTTTATTTTTATGGTATATTTCTGATTATTCTCTAGCGTTCAGCTGGCAATTCATTTTCTACCCCAATTAAGTCAATTTGTTTGCGCTGATTGTACTTTTTTTTTTTAAAGGATAACTCCCCATCTTTGGTGCCAGTGGATGCAATAATAACCCCCAGCATTGGTGCCAGTGGATGCAATAATAACCTCCGGCAATGGGGTCATTGGGGGCAAGACTAACCCTCTATATTGGTGTCAGTGAGTTCAATAATAACCCCCAGCATTTCTGTCAGTAAATGCAATAATAATCCCCAGCATTGGTATCAGTGGGTGCAAGAATAACCCCCAGCATTGCTGTCAGTAAATGCAATAATAATCCCCAGCATTGGTATCAGTGGGTGCAATAACCCCCAGCAATGGGGTCAGTGGATGCAAGAATAACCCCCAGCATTGGTACCAGTGAGTGCAATAAAAAAACCCAGAATTGGTGTCAGTGGACGCCATAATAACACACTGCATTGGTGTCAGTGAGTTCAATATTCATCCCCAGCATCCGTGCCAGTGAGTGCAATAATAACCTCTAGCATTGGTTTCAGTGGACTCGATAATAACCCCCAGCATTGGTGTCAGTGGATGCAATATTAATACCCCAACAATGGGGTCAGCGGAAGCAAGAATAACCCCCGACACTGGTGCCAGTGGATGCAATAATAACCTCCGGCAATGGGGTCAGTGGAGGAGCAAGAATAACGCTCAACATTAGTGTCAGTGAGTTCAATAATAACCCCCTTCGTTTCTGTCAGTAAGTGCAATAATAACCCCCAGCAATGGGGTCAGTAGATGCAAGAATAACCCCCAGCATTGGTACCAGTGAGTGCAATAATAACCCCCAGAATTGGTGTCAGTTAATGCAATAATAACCCCCCATATTGGTGTCAGCGAGTGCAATAATAACCTCCAGCATTGGTCAGTGGACGCAATAATAACACACTGCATTGGTGTCAGTGAGTTTATTTATTATTTATTTATTTCAGGTACTTATATAGCGCCGTCAATTTACGCAGCGCTTTACATATATATATATTATACATTCACATCAGTCCCTATACCCTCAAGGAGCTTACAATCTAAGGTCCCTAACTCACAGTCATTCAATATTAATCCCCAGCATCTGTGCCAGTGAGTGCAATAATAACCTCCAGCATTGGTGTCAGTGGACGCAATAATAACCCCAGCAATAGGGTCAGTGGATGCAATAGTAACCCCCAACAATGAGGTCAGCAGAAGCACAAATAACCCCCAACACTGGTGTCAGAGAGTTCAATAATAATCACCGGCATTGGTGCCAGTGAGTGCAATAACAACCTCCAGAATTGGTGTCAGTGGATGCAAAAATAACCCCCAGTAATGGGGTCAGTGGAAGCAAGAATAACCCCCAACATTGGTGCCAGTGAGTTCATTAATAACCCCCAACATTGGTGCCAGTGGATGCAAACATAACCCCAACATTGGTGTCAGTGAACACAATAATAACCCCCCCCCATTGGTGTAAGTACTATTCACTCCCCCCACCCCTACATTGGTGGTCATGGCTGTGACAGTCCGTTGGGTACCAGGGATGTAAGTAAATGTATTCTACAAATGAATCCTAAGGATATATAAAGCAACCTACGCTATGTATCTATTTATTTATTTCAGCATAGGTAAACATTCAATAACCGATCGGTGTTCTTGTTTCAGGGCTCTGGTGTTTGTGGTCCACGGCGCTGGAGAGCACTGCAGTCGATATGACGATCTGGCGCAACTACTGACCGGCCTGGATTTCCTGGTGTTTTCCCACGATCACGGTGAGTACCCGGACCCTGGAACATGCAGTCCTTGACCTAACTGGCAGCCAAATGGTTAATCCTCCCAAATGTTCCGATTAACTTTCCAGCCAATGAGAAAGCGATGGCAGCCATGTGGGGGTGTCTGGACTTTGCTTTATGTTGCCAAATGAAAGGCCGTCAGATTTATGTTACTATGCAATTTTGTTGGCAGGAAAATGTTTGTTCCAACCTGAGCCTCGTACGGCAGTTATGTTGCCTGGAGCCGTTTCCTCCTAATCAATGAAAGTAAATTGGCGGCAGCTGTGATTATCGCTCTGCTTATCGCTCCGTTTGTCAAAGATACTTTGTCTAATCTGCGTCCTAGGGACGTCATTAATAGGCTCCTCCCACTTCGTCATACCACCGCACCTAGAAGAAGTCACATTGGACTGTGAGGTTCAGAATATTTAGCGGGTTGCGGTGATTGCAACCCAAGTCTCAGGGTCACTGGTTCGGTGCCGACCCGTGTGAAGGAGATGATAACGTTCGGATCTAATAACAATCGTCTACATGCGCGGTGCTGGATTGTTGGATGCGTCCTCTGTGACCGATTTCAATCATTTAAGATGAATTTCCAAAAATAATCCCAATTCTTCCCCCAGATACGGGCAGCTAAAGGAATTGTTCACATTTCTACTGTGTGACAAGGCCCCTCATTGCCCCACCTTATATACAGATTACTGATCCAGCACTGCTTCCTCCTCTACTATCTGATAAGACACCCATTATATAAAGTATACTGATCCAGCACTGCTTCCTCCTCCTCCATAGTCTGACAAGACACCCATTATATAAAGTATACCGATCCAGCACTGCTTCCTCCTCCATAATCTGACAAGACACCCATTATATAAAGTATACTGATCCAGCACTGCTTCCTCCTCCTCCATAGTCTGACAAGACACCCATTATATAAAGTATACTGATCCAGCACTGCTTCCTCCTCTACTATCTGATAAGATACCCATTGACCCATCATATAAAGTATACTGATCCACCACTGCTTCCTCCTCTACTATCTGATAAGACACCCATTGACCCATCATATAAAGTATACCGATCTAGCACTGCTTCCTCCTCCATAATCTAATAAGACACCCATTGACCCATCATATAAAGTATACCGATCTAGCACTGCTTCCTCCTCCATAATCTGATAAGACACCCATTGACCCATCATATAAAGTATACCGATCTAGCACTGCTTCCTCCTCCATAATCTGATAAGACACCCATTGACCCATTATATAAAGTATACCGATCCAGCACTGCTTCCTCCTCTACTATCTGATAAGACACCCATTGACCCATCATATAAAGTATTCTGATCCAGCACTGCTTCCTCCTCTACTATGTGATAAGACACCCATTGACCCATTATATAAAGTATACTGATCCAGCACTGCTTCCTCCTCCTCCACAATCTGACAAGACACCCATTGACCCATTATATAAAGTATACTGATCCAGCACTGCTTCCTCCTCTACAATCTGATAAGACACACATTGACCCATTATATAAAGTATACTGATCCAGCACTGCTTCCTCCTCTACTATCTGATAAGACACACATTGACCCATTATATAAAATATACTGATCCAGCACTGCTTCCTCCTCTACTATCTGATAAGACACCCATTGACCCATTGACCCATTATATAAAGTATAATGATCCAGCACTGCTTCATCCTCCTCCATAATCTGACAAGACACACATTGACCCATTATATAAAGTATACTGATCGAACACTGCTTCCACCTCCTCCATAATCTGACAAGACACCAATTATATAAAGTATACCGATCCAGCACTGCTTCCTTCTCTACTATATAAGAAGACACACAATGCCACCTTATATACAGCTTGCTGATCCAGCACTGCTCCACTCTATGACATGACACAGTCTGTCACTTTATATACAATTTGCTGATACAACGCTGCTTCCCCTTCCATTATCTGACAAGGAACACACAGTCACCCTATAGATAGCTTACTGGTCCAGCACTGTATCCTCCTCCACTGCATGACAAGGCACTCATTGCCACCTTATATACAGATTGCTGATCAAGCACTGCTTCCTCCTCCGCTACAATCCTGAGGCTTTTCTCTTGGCTGTCTGTCCCTTTAACGTGCATATTCAGCCCACATTGGAGTATATGTTTATGCCCTTAGAACAGCAATGAACAGCTTGAAAATAATACCAATCATACCATAATACCGATACAATATTTATCCAACCATGATCAGTTTACCCGGGAAGTCTGGTGGTGCTGATGGACAAGTCAGCTGAAAATGGCGGAATCGGTCAACTGTCATCTTATGTCTATGGGGATCTCAGATATGTAAAGCATCGAGTAGGATGATATTGCTTCATTAACCAATATTAGTCAAACTCATCAGGGTGGTGTGTCTTAGGAGAGGAGGGTGACGATCTTTGGAAAGGAAATGCCGTGTTTGCAGAGTTTCTATATTATCTAGATGGTTTTCAGATCTAAAAAACAAAAAGTTAAACAGGAAATCCGAGTCATCATCTCCTAGCACTGCAGGGTGGTGCAGCTGGAGGTCTCCAAAGATCTTGTCCTGCCAGTAACCTTGGAGGAGGTTTGAGTCAGCCTGGTCATGCCTTTGCCATTTCAAGAGGAATAAGTTACATAGCGCTCCTCCTGCTATAATTACTGCCTGCTGGAAGAACATCTGCAATCTAAAAGTAGAATTTGATTTGAGGGTTTCAGACTTCAAGTAAAACTCTTTCCAAAACCTTTTTTTTTTTTTTTTTTTTTTTTTTAGTTTTGGATGGGTAATTGGGTTTTTATTTTTTGCTATCTGCGTCCCCATCGGGTAAAATTCCTTTCACTTCCTGTGTCGGTGACAACAACGGTAGTGTGGCTAGCTCAATTTCAGTTGTTCCTCTCCAGTGGGATTTTTTCACAGTTTAGAGGATTCCTTTGGTTTATACCAGGGGGCAGGGGCGTTGCTAGGGGGTGGCTTTTGGGGCTGTAGCCCCGAATCTGAGGCCAATAGCCCCGAGTCTCTGCAGGGGTCCCCAAAGCGGAGGGGAGGCTCTCTGGGGACCCTGATGTAAGGGAGAGGCTCTCTGGGGACCGTGATTTTAAGGCCTAGGCTCTCTAGGGACCCAGATTTAAGGGGGAGGCTCTCTGGGGACCCTAATGTAAGTGGGGGGGCCCTCTTGGTACCCTGATGGAAGGGGGAGGCTCTCTGAGGACTCTGATGTAAGGAGGAGGCTCTCTGTGGACCCTGATGTAAGGTGATGTAAGGGGGGACTCTCTGGGGACCCTGATGTAAGCGGGGGGCTCTCTGGTGATATATATACACCCACACGTATATTACTGTATATACATGTGTATGCCTGCCCAAGCGTATGACTCTCTTTACTACGCTGCTATGGGCTCTAGCCCCAGATCTTTTGTAGACCTAGCAACGCCCCTGCCAGGGAGTATTGAATTAAAATTCATGGGGGTCTGGTCAGTAAAATTTTCTTTCAACAATCCCAATCTCGCTTATAATCCGAATCGCTTAGATCCTTCCCATCACAACCTTCTCATTTCATATCACAATCCCATTCTTACAGCAGTGTCCTCAGTTTCCCACTTCACGGCACTGCCCCCCCCCCCCCCCACTTCACATCACACCCCCCCCACAGCACTGTCCCACTTCACGGCACTAACCCCCCCTTCACATCAACCCCCCCCCCACAGCACTGTCCCAATTAATGGCACCGCCCCTCCCCCCCTTCACATCACCCCCCCCCCACATCACTCCCCCACTTAATTGCACTGCCCCTCCCCCTTCACATCACCCCCCCACAGCACTATCCCACTTCACGCCACTGCTCCTACCCCCCTCCACATCACCCCCCCCCCCCACAGCATTGTCCCACTTCACGGAATTCCCCCTTCTTCACATCACCCCCCTCCCCCACAGCATCGTCCCACTTCATGGCACTGCCCCCCCCTTCACATCACCCCCCCCCCCCACACAGCATTGTCCCACTTCACGGCACTGCCCCTCCCCCCCCTTCACATCATTCCCCCCCAGCACTTTCCCACTTTACAGCACTGCCCCCCCCTTTACATCACCCCCCACAGCACTGTCCCACTTCACAGCACTGCCCCCTCTTCACATCACCCCCCCCACAGCACTTGCCCCCCTTTACATCACACCCCCACAGCACTTGCCCCCCTTTACATCACCCCCCCCCCACAGCACTTGCCCCCCCTTTACATCACCCCCCCCACAGCACTTGCCCCCCTTTACATCACACCCCCACAGCACTTGCCCCCCTTTACATCACCCCCCCCCACAGCACTTGCCCCCCTTTACATCACACCCCCACAGCACTTGCCCCCTCTTCACATCACCCCCCCCCCCACAGCACTTGCCCCCCTTTACATCACCCCCCCACAGCACTTGCCCCCCCTTTACATCACCCCCCCCACAGCACTTGCCCCCCTTTACATCACCCCCGCCACAGCACTTGCCCCCCTTTACATCACACCCCCCCCCCCCACAGCCCCCACTCTGTATGAAGGAGAACAGCAGGCATGGCTGACAGCAGCATTGTAAGCCCTGAGGGTCTGGCCAGTAACACATCTCCTGTATTAGTGAGACACCACTCTGGATGAAGGAGAACAGCAGGCACAGCAGACAGCAGCACTGTCAATCTGAGGGGGTGGTAAATGTATTAGCAGATTTAGATACACTAACAAATTAAAGCCAAACTCCAACTAATACTTTATAAGCAGTTACAGCAAACAGTTTTTTTTCCTTTCCATTTGAAAGTTTTGCATGAATAATAATAAAAAAAAGATGATCATTCTAATCACCCCTGCCAGTGTTAAGTTGTTTGTCTCATCCATGCAAACTGATACATTTTGCTGGAGTGATTGTGCTTTTGAAAAACAGACTTACTGGCTGGATGAAAATAGAAAGAAAGCCTTAAAAAAGAAAACGAATGCAGCCTTCACATCTAAGAATTGGAAAGCTGCAATATAATAATTGTTTGCTTTTGGGTTTAATATCACTTTAAGTATTCGGAGAACTGTAGGTCCTACAAGGAAGCAGAGGGCAGGTTGCCCACGTCTCCCGTAGACTCCCGTACAATGTCGTCCATTTACAGGCAGCTCACCCAATCACAATCATTGCTGGCTCTTTTGTTTGCGATTGTTAATGTAATCCTGGGCCGATTACAGTCTCTCCAGACCGGTTTGTTGAGCTCTCCTCTAAATAATTCATCATTGTCCTCTCTGCAAAACTGTGTCATGGTGACAGGACCAGAGGAAAAGCCTTTTAACATTCCGCCCTCTCCTGTGTCTGAAGAAGTCTCTGCAAAGAGCCGGCTGGGAAAATGATTTCTAAAAAGGATATTATTCAGGAACAAGGGACCTTACAAGATGAAAGGAAATGGCGATACCTTAAAGTCCTGCATACATTTACACTTTATCCTGAGCAGCCTATTCTTTAAGGATAGACTCAAACCTACAGTGAGTATAGAAAAGAATCACCCCCCCCACCCCCTTTACAAAAATCACATTTTATTGCTTTGCAGCCTGAAATGAAGACAGACGCAGTTTTTGTTTTATCCAGCTGTATTTACTCAGTGAAACTTATAACATCCAAGTGAAAGATATAACACCAACATGTCAGAAAAAAAAAATCAAATACAGAATCACTGAGTTGGAAAAAGGATCACCCCCCTTGTGTCAGTGTTTTGTTGGACCACCTTTTGCTTTAATTACAGTCTTTAGTCTGTTGGGTTTTGTCTAACCTAACTTTACACATCTAGACTTTTCAAGATTTGCCCGCTCTTCTTTGCAGAACTGCTAAAGTTCCGTTACATTTGATGGTGACCGTTTGTGGACTGCAGTCTTCAATTCTGGGCTCTGACTAGGCCATGCAAGGACATTCACCTTCTTCTCCTCCAATCACTGTGTGCTCATTGTTGCTGTGTGCTTTGGGTCATTTTCATGTTGGAACCTTCTTCCCATTGACAGCAGCCGATTTTCCCCAAGAATTTGACAGTATTTTGGCCCATCCATGTTTCCTTCTATCCTGACAAGTGCTCCAGTCTCTGCTGCAGAGAAACACCCCCATAACAGGATATTACCACCCCCATAACAGGATATTACCACCCCCCCATAACAGGATAATACCACCCCCCATAACAGGATATTACCACCCCCCATAACAGGATATTACCACCCCCCATAACAGGATATTACCACCCCCCATAACAGGATATTACCACCCCCCATAACAGGATATTACCACCCCCCATAACAGGATAATACCACCCCCATAACAGGATATTACCACCCCCCATAACAGGATATTACCACCCCCCATATCAGGATATTACCACCCCCCATACCAGAATACTACCACCCCCCATAACAGGATAATACCACCCCCATAACAGGATATTACCACCCCCCATAACAGGATATTACCACCCCCCATAACAGAATATTACCACCCCCCATAACAGGATATTACCACCCCCCATAACAGGATATTACCACCCCCCATAACAGAATATTACCACCCCCCATAACAGGATATTACCACCCCCCATAACAGGATATTACCACCCCCCATACCAGAATACTACCACCTCCCATAACAGGATAATACCACCCCCATAACAGGATATTACCACCCCCCATAACAGGATAATACCACCCCCATAACAGGATATTACCACCCCCCATAACAGGATAATACCACCCCCCATAATAGGATATTACCACCCCCCATAACAGGATAATACCACCCCCCATAATAGGATATTACCACCCCCCATAACAGGATATTACCACCCCCCATAACAGGATAATACCACCCCCCATAACAGGATATTACCCCCCCCCATAACAGGATAATGCCACCCCCCATAACAGGATATTACCACCCCCCCATAACAGGATATTACCACCCCCCCATAACAGGATATTACCAACCCCCATAACAGGATATTACCACCCCCCATAACATATTACCACCCCCATACCATGATACTACCACCCCCCATAACAGGATATTACCACCCCCATACCAGGATACTACCACCCCCCATAACAGGATATTACCCCCCCCCCATAGCAGGATATTACCACCCCCCCATAACAGGATATTACCACCCCCATAGCAGGATATTACCACCCCCCATAACAGGATAATACCACCCCCCATAACATGATATTACCACCCCCCTAACATATTACCACTCCCATACCAGGATACTACCACCCCCCATAACAGGATACTACCACCCCCCATACCACGATACTACCACCCCCCATAACAGGATATTACCACCCCCCATAGCAGGATATTACCACCCTCCATAGCAGGATACTACCACCCCCCATAACAGGATAATACCACCCCCCATAACAGGATAATACCACCCTCCATAGCAGGATATTACCACCCCCCATAACAGGATAATACCACCCCCCATAACAGGATAATACCACCCTCCATAACAGGATAATACCACCCCCCCATAACAGGATAATACCACCCCCATAACATGATATTACCACCCCCCCTAACATATTACCACTCCCATACCAGGATACTACCACCCCCCATAACAGGATATTACCACCCCCCATAGCAGGATTTTACCACCCCCCATAACAGGATAATACCACCCCCATAACAGGATATTACCACCCCCCATAACAGGATATTACCCCCCTCCATGTTTTACTGTAGTAATGGTGTTATTTGGATGGTGAGCTGTATTGGATTTCCACCAGACATATTGTTTGGTGTTGAGGCCAAACAATCTCCCCCCCACCCAACACTGCACATAATACACGCCTGGTATTTAATGCCCTTTTAGGGCCGGCCATATAGGGATTGTTCGACTCTCAGCCTGGTAATTAATGTGCCTTTAGGACCAGCCATAAACGGACGGTTCGAATCTCGGCCTCATATTTAATGCCCCCTTATGGCCGGCCATATAGGGATTGTTCGAATCTCGGCCTGGTAATTAATGTGGCTTTAGAGCCGGCTATAGAGGGACGGTTTGAATCTCGAGTTGGTATTTAATGCCCCTTTAGGGCCAGCCATAGACGGACGGTTTGAATTTCGGCCGGGTATTTAATGTCCCTTTAGGGCCAGCCATAAACGGACGGTTTGAATCTCGGCCTCGTATTTAATGCCCCTTTAAGGCCGGCCATAGACAGACGGTTCTAATCTCGGCCCATATTTAATGCCCCTTTAGTGCTGGCCATAGACGTACGGTTCTAATCTCGGCCTGGTATTTTATGCCCCTTTAGGGCCGGCCATAAAGGGACAGTTCAAATCTCGGCCTGGTATTTAATGCCCCTTCAGGGCTGGCCACAGAGGGACGGTTCGAATCTTGGCCTGGTATTTAATGTACCTTTAGGGCCGGCCATAGAGAGACAGCTTGAATGTCAGCCTGGTATTTAATGTCCCCTTAGGGATGGCCATAGATGGACGCTTCGAATTTTGGCCGGGTATTTAATGTCCCTTTAGGGCCGGCCATAAACGGAAGGTTTGAATCTCGGCCTCGTATTTAATGTCCCTTTAGGGCCGGCCGTAGACGGACGGTTTGAATCTAAATCTGGTATTTAATGCCTCTTTAGGCCCGGCCATAGATGGACGGTTCCAATCTCAACCTGGTATTTAACGCCCCTTTAGGGCCAGCCTTAGATTAACGGTTCGAATCTCAGCCTGGAATTTAATGCCTTTTTAGGCCTGGCCATAGATGGATGGTTCAAATCTCAGCCTAGTATTTATTGCCCCTTTAGGGCCAGCCATAGACGGACAGTTCGAATCTCAGCCTGGCATTTAATGCCTGTTTAGGGCCGGCCATAGATGGACGGTTTGAATCTCGGCCTGGTATTTAATGTCCCTTTAGGGCCGGCCATAGATGAATGGTTTGAATCTTGGCCTCGTATTTAATGCCTATTTAGGGCCAGCCATAGACGGATGGTTTGAATCTCGGCCTGGTATTTAATGCCCTTTTAGGGTTGGCCATAGACAGACAGTTCAAATCTCGGCCTGGTATTTAATGCCCCTTTAGGGCCAGCCATAGACGGACGGTTCGAATCTCGGCCGGTTCAGCAGGAACTGGTCAAGATTCGAACCATGTATGGACAGACTGAATGTACCCAAGTTGATCGATCAATCAACTTGGGTACAACCAGCCTGCCAGCGTCAGCGGCTCTAATAGCGGGGACGGCTTGCTTTTGGGTTTAATAGCATTTTAAGGCAGGTTTCATAATAGTGTTATTTATCATTGTAATAAAAATCATCACAAACTTCAACAATTCTAAGCATATAAGGGAAAAATTTCTTCCTCCTGTCTATAGTTGACTGATGACATCATCGCTGCCTAGGCAAAAGTCAGTGATTGGAAATCAAGGGCAGCTTTTTAATAATAGAAGGCGGAGCTGTTGCTTTCATATCGGAAATGTATTTCTTAGGACTGTACAGTCAATGAAAGGGCCACTTTAAACACACTATCATTTTTTTAATGTACAAATAAGGAACATTTGGCAAGGAGTAAAAACACTTAAACATGTAATGAAATGATTGGCAAGGGTAACACACCCAGAATTGTGAATGGTGTGTTGGAAGCAAAGAAATTCGGCAGCAGATGGTGCCAGGCTCCATGAACCGGGTATCCTGGCACTGGCCGTCGCTGGTGCCTGTCTTCCAGCCAATGCATTTCACAAGCTGTGTTCTTGAAATACACACACGGGAATGAGATATTAATACGGATACCCACTTCTCATCGTCCAACAAGGAGGGACTGTGCGCTGGCACCTGATTTTGTATTTACTAATCTGACACAGCTTGGCAAGACCATCAGAGATCCTAGGACCGTGCCAGGGATAGATGCACCAAACTGCCTGTATGGGAAGGAGGACAGATTCAGTCTAGTCCTGTCTGGACCAAAAGCGATTAAAGCTGAACTCCAGGCAGATCTAAAAGACGCAAATCAATGCAGCTTTGGATTAATTAAGGCCCCATTTAAATCTGTGCGTAGCGGTAACTCGCATTCCTGCTCACTTTTTTGGGGGAATTAATGCGTTTCGCGCATATGGTAGCTCGTTCCCTTGAATGGGCTGCCCTACGTGTGACAAACTCTCAAAAGAAGCTCCTTTGCTTTTTTTGGAGCAGATCATGCGCTGTGCTGCTCATTTTGGAAACACGCAGCAAATGCACATTGCACTTGTATTGCCGTTACATGTTAATGGGCATGCATTTGCAACATGTTTTGTCCCATGCAGTGGCGGCCCGTCCATTTGTGGTACAGGGGCACCGCCCCTCTAATCCATGCGCCCTGCCCCTATTGATTTCTACAAGGTTTTTTTGGCTTCAAAAAAGGGTGGGCTCGGGGCGCAGAGCACTGCGACCTGAGTCCACCCAGTTGTGTGACAATAGCAAATGAATATTTGCTATTGTCTTCCTGATTTTCCTCCCGGCCAATCAGGAAGAGGGTCTTAAGAACCGATTGGCCTAGAGGAGAAGCAGCCTTACTGGCCTGAGGAGAAAGCCACTGAGGAGTAGACACAGGGGAAGCCGCCATGAAGCCCCGAGGAGGAAGAGATGCAGTAAGGATCCAAAGCTGCCCACGACCTAGATGGGGTAAGTGTGGGGCTGGTGGGTGGACGAGCAAGCGACCGGGGGGGTCAAAAGCGGAGGAAGGGGGGGTGTCGGGTGGTTTGTTTGCCGTCCACCCCCTCCCCAAAAAATAGAGCACCAGCCGCCACTGGTCCAATGACAAATACACAAACGCATCAAAAAGGCATGGTAAAAAAAAAACCCTCTGTACTCTGCTTCAAAAAAAGCGAAAAGCAAAAGCGTATTAACACATGAAAACGCACAAAAATAGTTTTGGAGTTTGGGGTGTCATTGCCACTTACACCTGCTGCAGATCGCAAGTGCAGTGCATTTTGAACGGAGCACGGGTTTCCCACATTGTAGAGTGAACTGGCCCTTAAAAAATGTTCTTTGAGTTCTGGTCCAGTGACTTTGCCTAGGCACATAACTGCACATAACTGCATTTTTACTGCATGTTTACATGCATTTGAATCGCGTTTGAAGCGTGCTTGACGTGTGCTTGAACGCGTTTTGCATAGCATTTTTCTATATGTTTTTGAGCTTAGCTTTCTTGGCTTAAAGGGACACGGTGTGGTGCATTTGAAGCGCGTTTGTAGTGCATTCCCTGCATTTGCAGTGTGGAAAAATGCAGCATGCTCTACTTTTTTTTAACTAATAATAATAATTATTATTCAATAATAATTGAATAATTGATCTATTTACAGACAGCTCAATCTAAATTGTTTTCTCCTTCACATAGAGTAATTTCCCCTGAAGAAGACCTTTACCTTTACAGGTCGAAACGCGTAGGGATATCATGTGAAACTCTGCATAAGCTTACGGCATTCTTAATATGTATTGAGTTTATATGTGATTTTCTCATATTGACGAGATGTTCTTTTCTATGTAAGGATCTTAATTGCTTTTTACAACTCCGATGTAAATCATGCCCCTACCCCTCTGTTTTGTTACTCCAATATAAATAAAGAATTTCAATTTTTAACTCTGTCATGGTCACTTTGATTGGAATACCTACTTAGCTGCTAAAAAACCCTTTGAGGGATTTTCCATTGAATTACTTTTTTTTAACTGTGCTAAACTGCACTGCAATGATGTGAACGATGCCCATAGGATTACCTTGATTTTGGGCAGTCTATGCAGTTGGGAGTGCAGTTCAAAATGCATTCAACTGCATTCGGTGTGAAAGGGCCCTAAGGAATCTCAATGATTTTGTCACAGTACTCTTGAAAAACTGGTTTTCTGGTGGTCAGGGTAGAAGTGACCCCATACATTGGTGTTTAGGGCAGAAGTGACCCCATACATTGGTGGTTCAGGGTAGAAGTGACCCCATACATTGGTGATTCAGGGTAGAAGTGACCCCATACAATGGTGGTTCAGGGTAGAAGTGACCACATACATTGGTGGTTCAGGGTAGAAGTGACCCCATACATTGGTGGTTCAGGGTAGAATTGACCCCATACATTGGTGGTTCAGGGTAGAAGTGACCCCATACAATGGTGGTTCAGGGTAGAAGTGACCACATACATTGGTGGTTCAGGGTAGAAGTGACCCCATACATTGGTGGTTCAGGGTAGAAGTGACCCCATACATTGGTGGTTCAGGGTAGAAGTAACCCTATACATTTGTGGTCAGGGTAGAAGTGACCCCATACATTGGTGGTCAGGGTAGAAGTGACCCTTAAATTTGTAGTCAGTGTGAACATGACTGATGTATCGGCGGTCAGTGGAGAAGTGACCTCTTACATTGGTGGTCAATGTAGGCATAACCCCTTACATTAGTGGTCAGTGTGAACTCGACCCATACATTGGTGGTCAGCAGAGAAGTGACCATTTACATTTGTTTAATGGCTCAAAGAGAGCAGCAAAGGATTTTTCATATGGCGTTCTCGTTGACCCATTACACATGGCTTTCTCGATTCAGGTAAATATTCTTCCCTGGGGGGGGGGGGGTGTCGTCACCTTTCTGGTGAGCTGCCAAGCACAAGTCAGTTGAACTCAAGTAATAATTTCGTCCATATTTCGATAAACTCTGAAAATCCATGTCCATCTCCCCTCCACTACTACCTCTTGATTCAGGGACAGCAGACACACAACAAGATATGGTCAAAATCCATGGGCATGATACAAGAGATGGTCAGACACTGCATATATGATACAAGAGATGGTCAGAGATTAGTGGACATGATACAAGAGATGGTCAGAGACTATGGACATTCACTATGTACATGATACAAGAGATGGTCAGAGATTGCAGACATGATACAAGAGAGACTGGGGACATGATAAAAGAGATGATCAGAGACTATGGACATGGACTATAGACATGATACAAGAGATGGTCAAAGATTGCGGACATTATACAAGAGATAGTCAGAGACTGGGGACATGAAAAAAGAGATGGTCAGAGACTTTGGATATGGACTATGGACATGATACAAGAGATGTTTAGAGACTTTGTACATGGACTTTGGACACAATACAAGAGATGGTCAGAGCCTATGGACATGGACTGTGGACTATGGACATGATACAAGGGATCATCAGAGATTGCGGACATGATACAATAGATGGTCAGAGATTACGGACATGGACTATGGACACGATACAAGAGATGGTCAGAGGTTTTGGACATGGACATGATACAAGAGATGGTCAGAGACTGGGGACATGATACAAGAGATGGCAGAGACTATGGACATGATACAAAAGATCGTCAGAGAGTGCCAGCTTGATACAAGAGATGGTCAGAGACTGTACATGATACACAAGAGATGATCAGAGACTATGGGCATGATAAAGGAGATAGTCAGAGACTGCGGACATGCCGCAGGAGACTGTCAGAGACCGTGAACATGATAAAGGAGCTGTTGGAGACTGGTAAATTACTTTGAGAGGCAGTCATAGACTGGAGATACATTACATGAGACCGCTAAGGATCACTGCTATAATAGGGCAATAGGGGAACACTGATATATGTCTTTAGGGGTGCCAAGGGAAGGCTGCACACAGCAGAGGGTTTTATGCTACCCCCAGGCCACAGGAAGGTCACCAGGGCATTATACATTCTGTGAAAGTCTTACAGAATAGAAAGTCTAATGACCACACCAGACCAGTCCAAAAATCGGACAAAACGGCCAACACGTTTCAGAGGCGTAAAACTCTCCCCCTTCTTCAGGGCTCAAATACAGTATGTGGTTAGGAGGACTCAAAAACAGCATAGTCACCAAAATGAATTTTTTGAAGAATGAACAGTGGAAAGTACCTAGGGTTAGTATAGCAGTAGCATGTTGCTGAGGAGCCTTAAGGAAGTTGTGGCCCTGGAACAGAGGGGAGGTAGGAGCCACAAGCCACTGGAGAGGTAGGTATGACTCCTTTTCCTTGGGAAAGGTTTCCGCATCTTAGACGGTTTGGCCATGTGGTAAAGATGGAAGAAAAGACAGCATGGTGATGGAAAGGGCCCTGTGGGGGCTACAGGGAAAAGGTCATAAGTAAGGCAGAAAACTGCTCTTGATCATCTGTTTCCATTACCGATCGTTAAAAATTGGTTTTAAAATAATAATTTATACAACCCTGCATTCATTTCATTTTTCATGGAGCTACTTACCCATCACTCCCTTTGCCAGTCTTCTTCCCCTTTGACAGCACACCCCCCCCCCCCATGCTCTGGTTGCGCGCAGATGCTATTTTAAGTACATAAAGGCAGAGCGTGCCGAGGCTGTTTGCTGAGACGACAAACAGATTGATCAGTAAAGTGCATTAGATAATCGTAGCCCCAGGCAATGCCCGGAACATTATAAAAATCTAAATCGCCGTCAGGCACAGTCAAGAAGCAATAAATGATTAGACAGCGCAAGTGAACCACCCGTTGCGGCATAAAAGCTGTGCAGCCACGCAGGAGGGCTGAACGGTTAAAGGGACATTGACATATTTTTTCACAACTCTTTTTATTGCCTAAAATGGAAGTCTTTTTTTTTTTTTTTTTTTTTTTTTTTTTACTTAAAGAAAATAATCCCTAATAATCCGTAACCCCCACTTCCTAAGCCTTTCCCCTGCACTAACAGTAATTGGGGAATTTCTGGCTGCCCAGATGACATCACAGGTCCTTCCTCTCTTCTCTTCCCGCAACGGTGATCCTTACTGAGAGCCTTTCAGTGCAGTCATACTCTGAATCTGATCTGTGGGTCCATGACAACCTGGGCTCACAGTAAGTGGGTTCATACAAGCTAGAAGAATCAGGACACCCAGAGGCAAATATGATAAGCACAAAATAAACCAAACCATTAAAATCATGGAATCGCTTTTCGGCCTTTTGACTAAGATCAAGTGTAGTATCTGTTCTTATCCTGCCGCGTACACACGAGCTGACTTTACGGCAGACTTTGTCCTGCAGACTTTGACAGACTTTCCTACGGACTTTCAAATGAACGGACTTGCCTACACACGATCAACCAAAGTCCGACGGATTCGTACGTGATGACGTACGACCGGACTAAAACAAGGAAGTTCATAGCCAGTAGCCAATAGCTGCCCTAGCGTCGTTTTTTGTCCGTTGGACTAGCATACAGACGAGCTGACTTTTCGACCGGACTCGAGTCCGTCGAAAAGATTTGAAACATGTTTCATTTCTAGGTCCGTTGAACTTTTGGGGAAAAAAAGTCTGCTGGAGCCCACACACGATCGAATTGTCCGATGGACTCCGGTCCGCCGAACCAAGTATGCCGTAAAGTCCGGTCGTGTGTACGCGGCATCAGTGTCTAGTAGGGGTGTTTTGCTGGTATTTCGGACTTTTGGCAGGAATGGTTTGCTGTAAAGCTTCCTTGCTTGTATGATGGGGACTCTGAAGGTTAGAACCGGGGCGTCCACGGGATATGGGGCACGGGAGTAATTCCCCCCTCAAGAAATGCATAGAAAGAGCAAAAAATGGCTGGATGGCCACACTCCACTACAACACCTTTATTGAAGTCAGATAAAATCCAAATGGTCACAAACGATCACATCGATCCCAGAGGAACAGGACAAGGCAAGGCTTGCATGTTTCACACCGCAAGTGGGTGCTGATTTGAATAGGTCTACCATGTCTGGCCATGTCTGGCTATGGGCTAGGAGGGCAGAGAATTGTTGGTGCTCCCTGTTAATTGCCCCAGAGGTGCTCTTATTAACAGTCGGGTTTGGGAACCCCACTGTGTGAAAAGGCACATGGCCATGTCAGTAAGGTTTTTTTTTCTGCACTAGACCTTTTAGGGTTAGGCTTTTTTGCTAAGTCAAGAGGAATTTTTTTAATTTAAAAAATAAGTGAGCGCTCAGTGTACCAATAAAAAAGCCGCTAGCACAAAAAGGTGAATATACAATCCTCAAACAATATAAAATCAAATAAGTGCAGTGCTATAAATGAATATGGTGAATAATTGGGCAAAAACAGCATGTGAAAAATATAAAGAACATCAATTCATGGTTAGAGATAAAATGCAAGAGTGCATAGTGATAACAAATTATTAAGTCTATAAAAACGTCTCTATTCAAAGGAACTATAGGGTGTCAGACATCAGCTGGAGGCTAGCATCTCATGCAGAGGACATTCCACCCAAAATATAGTCTGTAGGTTCTTCAAGGTGATATCCCCCCACCAGTATATAATGCACTCACCGGTAGATGAATAAAGATGAGCCTTGTGTTATTAAAACATGTAGACAGAGGTTGATCTCAGCCAGGTCTTGCATCAATGAACAGCATCCAGGTGGGAGTGGAGTGAACAGCAATGAATCCGTGTAACCCTTCAGTGAGGTTAAACTGTATAAAAAAAGCTCACCGGGAGCCAAGAATGTAGCTAATATGGTGTAGTATTTATTAGATAAAATGGGAGTACATGTATAAAAAAGGCCATAAAACTTATAAAAATGTGAAAGAAACACACCCCTCCTGCCACGAGGTCATAGCGGCAATAATTTCAGTGTATAGGACCCCTCCGACGCGTTTCGTGCTCAAGCACATTTTCAAAGGGTGCCTATCACGCACATCTTGTTGTGGAGATGTGTAAAAAAAAAAACACAGACCCGGAAATGCCGAAATTTCAAACCGGAAGTTGAAAAACCGCCATCTTTGTCAAGACCGCAAATGGCGCGGCCGCCTTATTCTCGAAGGCCGGGACTGTGTGAATACAGACAACAAACGTTCAGAAATCACCAGACCGATAGGTTCCAGAGTAATTACTTATACAGCCATGGTTTTAATAGAAGATCTACAGTCATTAAAACATATAAAAAAAAATAATAATAATAATAAATGTGAATTTTTGTTACCAGGTGTCCCCCCTAGTAACCCCTAACGCAGGTGGTCAGGCACTCTTGCTAGCTTCTGTGTTCTTCACCTTTAGCAGCCCCATTTCCCATAGGTCAAGCAGGCCCACTGGTACCTGTTTGCCCCCAGGACTTATACACAATGCTATAGTTCCTGGCCACCACGCCAGGGTTAGGCGCAAAGTGAGCAAAGCAAACAGGTTCTTGCGGTTGGCAGACAGGCAGATTAGGCAAGGTTCAGGATAGTTGGGGTCAATCTGTAGTCAAAAAGGCAAGCAGAGTTTAGAGAATAGTAGATATCCCATCTGAGGTCATCAAAGAAGAAACCCAAATAGCAGAGCAGGGCAAACAAACAGGGAGCTTGATCAGGTATTACACACGCTATCACAAGCATGAGACTGAAAGCTTGACTGGCTTATATCAGGTTTGGTCTCCACCCAGAGTCTGGCCACATCAATCACTTTACTGGTGGACAGATGGACAAGGAAAATGCCAGAGCCAAAACCAGGATGCTGGAATGAGGAGCAGGAGCGCTAGACGCTTCTAACACCAGGCCCAGGGCCAACCAGTGCACCAGCACCAACACCATTTATTTAATTTATTTTTTTCTCTCATGTTTTGTCACTTTACACTTTTGTCTGCTTTTCTCACTAGGATGGAGGGTGGGGGTCCTCGGGCCTACCCTGAAGTCTAGGGGGAGGATGTGTGGCCATTAGGTTCCACTCTCCCCTGAACCAGGGGGGTCTCTCTTCAGGAGGGCCCCTCACCTAGTACTTGTTGGTCAGCTTCTCGGCCTTTTGGTTAAGATCAAGTGTAGTATCTGTTCTTATCAGTTTCCAGAGGAGGCGCTGTGTCACTCTCGTTGGGGAGGGCCAGCAAATCCAATGGTGTCATAGTACCTGGAAAGGCGATACTCAGCAGGGACTATGCCGAGTTGCCCGACAGTATACTGGGGACCGGCCAATGGTTGAGTCTGAGCCGTCTGGAAGGGTGCTCCTGGTAGGGATGGGTGCTGCATTTTGGTCTGGCCGGAGGGTCGGGTCCCTGGCCTTCTGGCCTGGATTGTGGTAGCTCTAGCTACGGACAGTTATTCGGGAGAGAACGCTTACTGCCCCTTTGAGGGGGGGGGGGGGGGAGTGGCTAGTACTTCCTGAATGTAATTAGGTAGGAGTGATGGGAGCGACGGTGGAGCCTGATGGTAAAGGGCTCTCACCAAGCTTCTGGATCTCCATGCCTTTCTGCCTGTGGTGGGGGCTGCTGTGGTCTGGGCTGTGGGTCGGGGTTGAACTTGAAAGCCTATGGAGTAGTGCCCCTGGAGTGGCAGTCCAGGGGTGCCATAAAATCACTGTGTGTGGCAGACACTTTGATTTGAGGCACCATGGCCACTGCACCATAACACGCTTTTTAAGCACCTACCTCTTGGGCCGGGCCTTTTGGCTAGGACCAGAGGAATTTTTTATTCCTGGCCGGAGGGCCTGGTCATTGTATTACACAATGGCCACTTCTTTCACTCTCCTCTTCACTATCCCTTCCCCCACTTTTTATTTATTTTTTTGATTAAAACCCTATGTTTGTCACGTTTTGTCTTACACGTTTTATCCACGTTTGACTAGTAAGGATGCGGGTCCTCGGGCCAGCCCTGAACGTCTTGGGAGGGGGTGGACATGGCCTTTTGGCTTAGTTCGCCCTCTCTCATGGGGTCTCCCTTCGGGGGAGCCCCACCTAGTACTTGGGTGGGTCCTGTCTCGGCAGGCCCTCCAGAGAACGGGGTCTGTCTGGTTTTGGCCGGATAGACCATTGTAAGTACCTTTGTCCCCGCAGGAGCCTAACGCCCCGGGGGATCAGGGAATTGGCACGTCTGTGTACCCGTGGCACTTTTTTGTGAGCACTCTCTATGTGTGTGCACATTTTTTATGCACCGGGTGAAGTTTTTGGGGTGTGTTTTGCACGCCATAGGCTTTCAATATAAAAAAAAAAAAAAAAAGTACTTGTTGGTCAGCTTCGGCTGACCATGAGGAGAGGGGTCTGCTAGGCCTTTTGGCTAGGTGGGCCAAGTTGAGCCTTACCCCGTCAGGATACATTAGGTTCCTTTTACCCCTGAACTGGGAGGTCTCTCTTCAGGAGAGCCCCTCACCTAGTACTTGGTCTGCTTCGCCTGACCAAGAGGAGAGGGGGTCCTCCAGGCCTGTTGGCTAGGTGGGCCAAGTTGAGCCTTGCCCCTGTCAGGAGCCCCGAGGGTTCAGGGTAAGGTCCTACTCCTTTGTGGGGTGGACAAGGGACACGCCCTTAAGTGCACTTTTTTTTTGTACACTTAGGTGTTTTTTTTTGCGCACCATCATGGATTTAAAAAAATAATGAAATCCATTTTAAAGAAAAGTTTTCCCTCCATGGCTTGAGTAAGGAACTAAGTAAGGAAAATACAAACTACTTTCTTTAGAGGCCCTGAGGGCGGCACAGTAAGGGCCACAGTTTGGGCACCTGGTATGGTAACGTGTAGAAAAAATGGGAATAGTGATGGAGCTGAATGGTATAGTGGATGCGTTTTAATTATCACCGGAAGCAGGCTTAAACCCATTCTTTCAAGTATAGGAAAAAACCTTCATCCCTGCAATATCTTCTTCCTCTAACCTCCCTCATTGAGTATTTGCATTGAACTACAGGTGCACTCTATCAGCCAGGTTTGACACGTCTTAGTATTCTTGTCCTTCAGGCCTTCTAAAAGTCTTCAAAAGCGTTCTTTCATCCTTCAGGTGTTTAACGCCCCAGAGCCATTCCACTTATAGAAATCACCATGGGCGAAATTCGACGTGAGGTCTGTTTTCATAAACAGCTGCAACGCCGTTTAATTAATGTGAATTATTCTGACTCGTGCGCCAGATGGGTTTGGTTTTCCTTTCTTTCTTTTTTTCATTACTGTTTTAAATAATCCACAGACAGAATGAAAAAATAATAATAATGCTCAGCTATGTGTATTTCTGGTTTACCTCTTCACCGGCAAGTCACTCGTTCTTGGCAGTGCAGAAGACCAGGGTGGTGGTGACGAGGGTCTTTTAGCCTTTTGCTGACACAATTACTTTCCTTGGAGTGCAACATTTCCTCCTAAATAATGCAGAACAGACTCAAGACCCATGCTTTCTAGCTCTGTTGTTACCTCCTCCCCGAGGCGTAGCTTGAAGCTTATGGGCCCCGATGCAAAAGTTGACCTGGGCCCCCCCACTACTTCCAACGTGCGTGTAGATACATCCACCGCATGCCAAGATACTCAAAGTAGCTTAAGAGTTTTGCGTACCCAGAGTTCCTCTTTACATCAGAGGATAGGGATCACCGCTGGAGAATCAGAGGACAGGGACCCCTGGCAGGTCACTTGGCAGAGCTCCTTTCCCATCCCAGCAATGTATACAGCTCCCCCCCCACACACACACACACACTACACACACTACACACACACACACACACACACTACACAGGGCTGAAAAGGAGCTCAGCTGCCGGGCATAGCGTGCAGGGTGGAGGGGGTGGTCAGGGGGCTTTGGGGGGGGGGGGGGACTTAGACCTGGGAGGGCAAAGCCATGTGACACAAAATCTGTAGCTTGCAGCCCTTCAGGGGCCCCCTGAGGAGGTGTTAAGGGATTTGTTTTAGCAATTTCTGAAGGTTTCTCTGTCAGTGTTGGCAGGTGTTGGGGGAAGGTCACCTCCTGGAGATGTGTGTCTTTTCCCCAGTTGTCAGGGAAGTGGGGTAAGTAGACATCCCCGGGTGGGGGGAGTACAGAGAATCCCAGCTAGTGACTAGAATACACTGAGCGGTGTCAGACTTCACCAGTGACATCGGTCCCATCGTGGTTACAGGACGGCACTCTCCTCTTGCCTCGCTAAGCTCAGTTACCATTCCATGTTGCCAGCACACAGCATAGACACTTCCCCATCCTGGGCTCTTCTCACCTTGTGCTCCTCTCCATTCAGGAAATGTCTCAGAGCTTCTCCCCAGCCAACGGGAAGCGAGGGGTGTGGACTGTGGAAGGCAAAATAGAAGCCCAGTACTGGACGTGGCTGTTGGGCCCTAGGGCAGATCGGAGCTGGATTTTGTGGAGGATATGATATTATGACAGGGAGGCTGCAGGGGCCCCCTGGAGCAAGGGGCAGGGTTGCAATTGTGACCCCTGCAACCCCTTATGCTACACCCATGCCTCCTCCCATTCTTGCCTTTAGGACTTCTCCACAGAGCTTCTCATCCTCTGAAACTCCCTATCCAAGTTAGCTCAAATGTGATGACAAGTCCAGTTATTCACAGTGCAACAAGGGTATAGGCTTCCACGTATGCTTGATCCAGAAAGCAGTGTATGCATGTAGAAATGAAAGGATGACACACACCGCTAGCTTAACAAGTGCTTTGGAATGTAAAAGGCCTCAGCCATAGGCTTCTTCTAAGCCATGCCACTGACGCGTTTCCCCTGCCCCCAGGGTTTAATCATACAGCTTCTACTTTTTTCAGCACCTCCCCTTCTCTTTAGATTGTAAGCTCCATGAGCAGGGCCGTCCTATTCCTTCTGTATTGAACTGTATTGTAATTATACTGTCCCCCTTTATATTGTAAAGAACTGTGCAAACTGCTGGATAGAAATCCTGTATAATAATAATAATTAGCTTGAAGATCACTGATCATAGGGCTTGTCCTTTGATGTGCCTCTGCAAGTATATACTGTACAGCATATTCTGTATATGTGTGTGTGTGTGTATATATACAGTATCTCACAAAAGTGATTTACATTTTTGTAAATATTGTATTATATCTTTTCATGTGACAACACTGAAGAAATGACACTTTGCTACAATGTAAAGTAGTGAGTGTACAGCTTGTATAACAGTGTAAATTTGCTGTCCCCTCAAAATAACTCAACACACAGCCATTAATGGGTCCAATTAGCCATTTTCTGAATCCTTAAGGTTTCTTGGCTGTCTCTTGGCAACTCGAAGTTTCAGCTCCATCCATACATTTTCTAAAGGATTAAGGTCTGGAGACTAACTAGGCCACTCCATGACCTTAATGTGCTTCTTCTTGAGCCACTCCTTTCTTGCCTTGGTGGTATGTTTTGGGTCATTGTCATGCTGGAAGACCCATCCACCACCCATCGTCAGTGTTCTGGCTGAGGGAAGAAGGTTCTCATCCAAGATTTTGAAATACATGGCCCCATCCATTGGCTCCTCAATGCGGCAAAGTCAGCCTGTACCTTTTTCAGAGAAACAGCCCCAAAGAATAATGTTTCCACCTCCATGAATGACTGTAGGGATGATGTTCTTGGGGTCATAGTCAGCATTTTTCTTCCTCCAAACAGGGCGAGTCGAGTTATTGCAAAAGAGCTCAATTTTGGTCTCATCTGACCACAGCACTTTCTCCCAATCCTTCTCTGAAGGCATTTTTATATTTGCATAACTCCTCCTTATGCAGCGTACACACGAGTGGAGTTTTCGACCGGACTGGTCCGACAGACCGAGTCCGGCGGACAATCCGATCGTGTGTGGGCTTCATCGGACCTTCAGCTGACTTTTCCAGTCGAAAATCTGACGGACTTTAGATGTGGAACATGCTTCAAATCTTTACGTCGTAACTCTGTCGGACCCAGAAATCCGCTCGTCTGTATGCTAGTCCAACGGACAAAAAACCGACGCTAGGGCAGCTATTGGCTACTGGCTATCAACTTCCTTATTTTAGTCCGGTCGTACGTCATCACGTACAAATCCGTCGAACTTTGGTGTGATCGTGTGTAGGCAAGCTCGTTCGTTAAAAAGTCCGTCAAAAGTATGTCGAAAGTCTGTCGGACCAGTCCGGTCGAAAAGTCCGCCCGTGTGTACGCGGCATAAGAGCCATCCCACTGCTTCCATCAGAGCTGAGAGCGAATCAGTGAAGGCCGGGTGCTGTGATGTTTTTAGGAAGCTTATGTTTACAGCCCCTCCCACCAGCCATGATTTGCCTGCATTGCATTGAGAATGACCCAGTAATGACATCACTGGGCCTAAAATAAGTCATGTAAAGGTTTTATTTATTTCATTAATGTGTATTAAGGGAAAAAAAGAAGGAGTCAGGGAACACAAAATATAAGCAGATTATACTTCGGCTTTACCTGCTAATACACTCTAATACCAACATTAATTCTAAGACCCTTTTCACAGGACTGCGTTGCGATAACATGGGGTAAAACATGGATTTTACAGTACATTACTGCAGCAGATCGGCATCCCGGTGCAGGAGACGCCAATGGACCCGCGTTATCGGGTACCACAGTGCACATAGAGAAATGCACTTTAACAGGTAGGACCCTAAAAGTTGCACTAACACCAAATCTGTCCCATACAAATCTCGACATCACCCGCTTTGTAAAACTCGACCTGCCGCAGCACCGAATGCTTACAGCTCTGCTCACATCTTAACAGCACCGACTACCGCCGCTCAAAGCTACAGATCCGCTGCTGAGGAGAGATAGCGCTTTATCAGCACGCCCCAGAACGAAGAATGATGTTCTGGCAGCAGGGTGCCTAGAGCCTACACACAACTAAATCCTGCCCTGAGACCCGCTCATCGGCCTTTACTGTTCAGCGTATTATGCCGAGCCGAACAAAGCAAACACAGCATAAAGGTGAAAAAAAAAAAAGAGCATAAAGATAAGCAGTTCTTACAGAGCAAAGCAGCCGATGACTAGAAGAACTGTATAAGGAAGATAATGCTATAGTCTCATGGAAATTTCCTTGAAAAGCAATGTTCCTTGTCAGCACATGCGCATGTAGAACACCTGATTGGTTAAAACAGGCAGTTATCGCCATCTGAAGCCCATGTGACAGGGTGACAACTTAGGAGCACGATTGGGAGACAGAAACAAGAGTGTTGTCACCCTCTTAACAGGAGGTACCTGAACAAGGATCTTCATGGCAGGATCACCAAAGGAATAATTTATTCAAAGCTTCAGATTTGGAAATATTATGCTGCGTACACACGAGAGGAATTTCCGTCAGAAAGAGTCCGATGGGAGCTTTTCATCGTCTATTCCGACCGTATGTGTGCCCCATCGGATTTTTTCTGTCGAAAATTCAGACGGATTTAGATACAGAACATGTTCTATATTTTTACGATGGAACAAATTACTGTGGGAAAAAACGATCGTCTGTATGCTGTTCTGACGCACCAAAAACGGCGCATGCTCTGAAGCAAGTACGAGACGGAAGCTATTGGCTACTGGCTATTGAACTTCCGTTTTCTAGTGCCGTCGTGCGTGTTGTACGTCACCTCGTTCTGGGCGGTCGGAATTTGGTGTGACCGTGTGCATGCAAGACCGCTTGAGCGGAAATCCGTCGGAACTCCGTCGGAAAAACCTTCAGTGTTTATTCCGACGGAAAAACTGGTCGTGTGTACAGGGCATTAGAAGAAGTACTTTTGTAATGACACTGTGATCGAAATTTGATCGTAGGAGCCTTGTGCTTGTAAACGTTTTTTTTTTTTTTAAATAACAAACACGTTATACTTACCTGCTCTGTGTAATGGTTTTGCACAGAGCAGCCCCGATCCTCCTCTTCTTGGGCCCCCCCACTTCTGGCTCCCCCCCCCACCAAGTGCCCACCATAGCAAGCTGTTTGCTATGGGGCACTCGTGCATGCTCGCTCCATGTGCGACTCGGCCCGCTCCTTCCTTAATGGCTGTGATTGAAGCAGCAAGCTGTTGTCTCTGAACCAATGAGAAGGGAGAGAGGGGACAGAACCCTCTTGTGCACATTGCTGATTTGAGATTGGGCTCAGGTAAATATAAGCAGGGGGAGGACGGACTGCACGCAGAAGGTTTTTTTCCCCTAATGAATTCTAAAAATTCCTTCTGCATGCAGTCCCTCCCCCCAGCCCTGCATTTATTTACCTGTGCCCAATCTCGATCCAGCAATGTGCACAAGAGCCGAGGCTCTGTCCCCTCTCTCCCTCCTCATTGGCTCAGAGAAAAAAAAACCTTCTGCCTTTAGAACCACTTTTAAAACAGGCACTTGTCTCCATCAGAAGCCCATGTGACAGGATGACAACTCAGAAGCACAATTGGGAGACAGAAACAGAGTGTTGTCACCCTCTAACAGGAAGTGCCTGAACCTATTAACTAATAGGAAAGTATGACAGTTGTGTTTATGGAGTGGGACTTTGATGCGACTTGAGTGCCAGAGAGTGTAAAGTTGCATCAAAATTGCATTGAACATGCACTCCGTGAACGGAACTGTCATACTTTCCTATTATTCCTATACTATCCTACGCAAAACGCATCAAAAAGGCAACACTTGCAATTTAGGTGGAGGTCCATTGAAGTCTATTACATGCAAAATGCAATCTGCTGTGGGGAAAAAAAGTTCCAGGCGCTTTCCAAAAAACGCACCGATGTAAACAAGATCCATAGGAAACCATGTTGAATCGACTGTAGTGCGTTTCTGCAAAACTAACTAAAAAACGTGTAGGTGTGAACCAAGGGTCAGACAGGAAGGGTGTTACTGCCAAAAATAACTGACAGAAAGTAAACTAATGCAGACACCACATCTAAGGACTGGCAAGCTGCATTATATTACATTTTTTGGGGGGTTTAGATGCGGTTCAAGTTCCCTTTAAAAAAATACAAAATGTGAGTTCAAACTTATGCCGCTTTTTTTTTTTTTTTTTTGATGTTCTGCATCGCTTAGGAGGCCTGATTTATTCTCGGCTGTCTCCATGAATATTCATTCATACCTTTCTCTCCCTGTGAAAGTCCCTTGCCATGTAGCCATCTCAGTCATCTCCACGGTAATTACATTACATTATTCTCCCGTCGACCCACCGGGGGCCCGGCGAGGCTACGCAGACGGCGGCGTGTTAGCGGAAAGGGTGAGCCTGGGCTTATTTGTATAGAAAGCCATCGGGGGGGATTATGTTCCCCGCTGATCAATGGCCTCATGTTCATTTGTGGATCTTGTTAAAACCCGTAATGGAATATAATCGCCTTACCTAAATTTCAAAGTAGGTGAATCGTCGTGTTAAAGTAAAACGACCAGGTAAAAATATTAGGAGCCTAAATCTACGCTCATTTCATCTTCATACCTTCCTGTGCCTGGGAAATAAGGCTGTGCTACTGGTGCGTTTTTGCAAATGTGGCCAAAGTGTGCCAAATGTAACCTAATAAGCAAGGTCCATAAGGGGCGCAGGGGCGCCACTCCCCTACTTTGCATGCGAGGCGCCGGACTCACAGGTTTCTATGAGTTTTTTGTTTTTTTCAAGCCACATGATTAGAGACTGAGGCTCTAATTGCTTCAAAAAAGGGTGGGCTCGGGGCGCAGAGCACTGCGCCCTGAGCCCACCCAGTTGTGTGACAATAGCGAATTAATATTCACTATTGTTTTCCTGATTCTCCTCCTGGCCAATCAGGAAGCGGGTCCTGAGACCCGATTGGCCAGGGAGTCTTAGGACTCCCGGCTAATCGGGTTTCAGGAGGACCCACTTCCTATTCGGCTGGGAGGAGAAACAACGGCCCCGGCTCTCCCCTGGAGCAAGCAGCAGCATCGGTCTCCTAAGGTAAGGCAACTGATCGCCGCTGTCCATCTCCCATGGGGGCTGGGGCACTAATCGCTGCTGTCCGTCTCCCGCGCGGGGGGGGGGGGCGGCAGGTTTGTTTGCCGCCGCCGTCCCCAAAATATTAAGCACCAGCCACCACTGTGTCCTAATAAGGCCAAGTTGGTTTTGTGCTGGTCACTGCCGGTTAGCTTCACAGCCCTGGAACTGGGATGAATCATCCCACCTGGATTTTACAGCCCTGGGCAGAGGAAGGTACAAAAACAATCAAAAAAAATTGCAAACAAAATAAATAAATATGTGATATTAGCTAAAAAAGACAAATGATGTGACCCTTTACGAAATGCAATGGGCGGAGTCCGTGCTCATGACGTTGCATGCCCACCGATCGCACAAGGTTGTTGGCTTCATTCCCGGAACTGACTTTTACTGCATATAGGCTCATTTTTAACCACTGTTCATTGAGTAGTTGGTATTTTTTATTTGTAATAAATTTTATACCGTCCAATCCTTGTAAGTCACTCCAAAAAAATGAAAGATTCAATATTCAACATATATCACATGCACATCTTGATAGTGAGAATCATAAAGAAAGGTGAATCATCCAGGTGTGTCTCCACCATATAATGAAAAATGGTCGCTTACCAGAAGGAGTGGACTTTAGGTTATAAGAGTCATAAACGTAGTATGGTAAAATCTACTTTAAGGCAGAAGTCATCAACCCTTACTCGTTTACAATATAGTAGGGGATCTCAAAATCCTTCCTTACATGTCAAATGGGAACACTCACATGGGAATAGTGGTTGGTTCACCGGCAGATCATACATGCAGGATGAATCAGAGAAACTCCCATAGTGTAAAACTGTATAAAATTTATTACAAATAGAAAATTCCAACTGCTCACTGAAAAGCGATTAAAAATGAGCATATATACAGTAAAAGTCAGTCTGGTGATGAGCGTGGCCCCCATGCCCCCAATGACGTGACCTTTCACGAAATGCGCTGGGCGGAGTCCATGCTAGTAACCTCGCCATGCCCACCGATGCCACGTGGTTGTTGGCTTGATTCACGGGACTGATTTTTACTGCATGTATGCTTGTTTTTTTAAACGCTGTTCAGTGAGTAGTTGGTATTTTTCATTTGTAATCAATTTTATACAGTTTTATATGGAGCAGTATCGGCCCCCTAAGGTAAGGCAACTGATTGTCGCTCGCCATCTCCCGTAGGGGGGGGGCACTGATTACTGCTGTCTGTCTTCCACGGGTGGAGGGGAAGGTTTGTTTTCCGCCGCCCCCCAAAATATTAAGCACCAGTCCCCAGTGTATCCTAATAAGGCCAAGTGGGTTTTATGCTGGTCACTGCCAGTTAGCTTCACAGCTCTGGAACTAGGATGAATCATACCACCTGGATTTTACAGCCCGGGCAGAGGAAGGTACAAAAACAAACAAAATTTTGCCGCTCTAACTTAAGCAAAAAAAAACTAATAAATACGTGATATTAGCTAAAAAAGACAAAGTCCCATAAGTGATACAGTCCTGTGATGAGCGTGACCCCCATGCCCCCAGTGACGTGACCCTTTACAAAACGCGTTGGGCGGAGTCTGTGCTCGTGACATCGCCATGCCCACTGATCCCATGAGGTTGTTGGCTTGATTCCCGGGATTGACTTTTACTGCATATAGGCTCATTTTTAACCACTGTTCAGTGAGTAGTTGGTATTTTTTATTTGAAATAAATTTTATACAGTATTGGAGTTCCTCTGATTCATCCTGCACGTATGACCTTTGGAGTGTGGGAGGAAACCCACGCAGGCACAGGGAGAACATGCAAACTCCAGGCAGGTAGTGCCATGGTTTGAACTGATGACCTTGGTGCTGCTAGGCGAAAGTGCTAACCACTTAGTCACTGTGTTGCCCAATACATTGAGCTGGATTGGATTTAGTAAGGATTCCCCAAGGCCTGAAAATTATTTTAAGGGTTCTTCTGGAGTAAAAAGGTTGAGAAAGGCTGCTGTAGGACAAGAAGTGTTAATGGCGGGATCACCAGGTGAAAATAAAGGAAAGAAGTCCGGACAAGGAAAACCTAAAAGAAATAAAACGAATGCGCCCATTACATCTAAGGACTGGTAAGCTGCAATTGGATGTTTTCCATACCCTGGAGAATGATATATTATCCATATAATGTACCCTACAGTTGTTCTTCTAGCAATCCAGCAGGAATCATGCTGACTTTACTGCCTTGCATTCAGTTAGCTAGTAAAAGGCATACCTTTAATTATTGCATATAGTGCCATGTACTGAAAAAGATGTCACAGCAGGCGCACAATCGCCATCCTCTGCAGCTTATTATCTTGGTGTGGAATCACAGATAATAAAGATATGTTTTACTGTAAATTAACACATCTTTATTGACTCTTCTCTGGTGCTGTCACGATATTGCCGCAGCAACAAATGAAGTCGGTGATTAGGATCTGCGACTCGGCAGCCCGCGGACGCAGTTGGATTCACAGCGCATGTTGCTGACAGAAGGAAAAACAAAAGGTAATTCTGGCTCATTACCGGAGCTCATCGAATGAGCCAGAAACAGAGCATAGAGCCATTTGTGCTCCGTCAACTGTTTTATGCTAAGTCGCATCATTATTCTTCCTGGAGAGCGGTTAACTGTTACGGGGAAGAACGCATTGGGCCTGATGTTTGAGATACAGGATCACATAATAAAACACACTGTAACGAAAAATGATTAGCTGTATCTGGTCTGCGAACTTGACAGTGATCTTAACCATATGTAAGCAAAGCACCTTGTTGTTTGACACAACTTGTCACAATGTAACTAAAAGCGATGATAGCCATAATCCCAGCAATAAACCCGGGACCGCCAGAGGAAAAAAAAAATCCACATTATTCTAAGGCAGGGGTGTCAAACTTAATTTAATTGTGGGCCACATCAGCATTATGGTTGCCCTCAAAGGGTCTATCAAAAAGGGGGGGGGTTTGGGACTTTAAATGAGGCACATTATATGTACCTCCATCCCGAGTACGAGTACGTAACCAAAAAAGGGTCGGTTGTATCTGTAAGACTAGATGTCCAGAGCACCCAACCCCTCCTTACATCAGATGTCAAGAGCCCCCCCCCCACCATCAGAAGTCAAGGGTCCTTCACCCTCCCTCACATCACAGTGCACCCCCCATCCCTTACCTTCTGCTGCTACCTGGAAGAAGCCGGGGGGAGCTGGGAATTAGAAAGTGCTGGGCAAAGGTGTGTGCAGCCTATTGCATTAGGGTGTGCACCTCAAAGCTCAAACACACACATGGGTGTGTGTGTATGTATAGATATAGATAGATAGATAGATAGATAGATAGATAGATAGATAGATAGATAGATAGATAGATAGATAGATAGATAGATAGATAGATCGATCTAGATATATATATATATCTAGATATATCTATATCTAGATATATATATATATATCTAGATCTAGATATAGATAGATATATATATATATACTATATTACCAAAAGCATTGGTACGCCTGCCTTTACACGCACATGAACTTTAATGGCACCCCAGTCTTAGTCCATAGAGTTCAATATTGAGTTGGCCCACCCTTTGCAGCTATAACAGCTTCAACTCTTCTGGGAAGGCTGTCCACAAGGTTTAGGAGTGTGTCTATGGGAGTGTTTGACCATTTTTCCAGAAGCGCATTTGTGAGGTCAGGCACTGATGTGGACAAGAAGGCCTGGCTCGCAGTTTCCGCTCTAATTCATCCCAAAGGTGTTCAATCGGGTTGAGGTCAGGAATCTCTGCAGGCCAGTCAAGTTCCTCCACCCCAAACTCACTCATCCATGTCTTTATGGACCTTGTTTTGTGCACTGGTCATGTTTAGTGTCTGACCTCACAAATGCGCTTCTGGAAGAATGGTCAAACATCCCCATAGACACACTCCTAAACCTTGTGGACGGCCTTCCCAGAAGAGTTAAAGCTGTTATAGCTGCAAAGGGTGGGCCAACTCAATATTGAACCCTACGGACTAAGACTGGGATTCTATTAAAGTTCATGTGTGTGTAAAGGCAGGTGTCCCAATACTTTTGCCAATATAGTGTGTGTGTATATATATATATATATATATATATATATATATACACAGTGGAACCTCAGATTACGAGCATAATCCGTTCCAGGAGAATGCTCGTAATCCAAAGTACTCCCATATCAAAGCGAGTTTTCCCATTGAAGTCAATGGAAACGGAAATAATTTGTTCTGCATTGACTTCAATGGGATGCAATACCGCATGCGGCCAGAGGCGGGGGGGGGGGGGCGCCGGACAGCCGGAGAGCCTCGGAAACAGCCAAAAAGGCCCAAATACACTTCAGCTGACCTCGGCAAACCTCGGAAAGACTTCCTACCTGAGATTTGCCAAGGTCAGCCATGCTGTACTCGGGTCTTTCCGTGCATTTCCGAACGTGACGTTCGGCTCTGCTTGGCTCCAGCGCCCCCCCCTCCTCAGGCCAAACGCGGTACTGCACACCACTTTGGCCTGAATCGCACTTGTTTTGTGAGACAACACTCACAAACCGAAGTTACGATTTTTAAAAAATACAGTGCTCGTATTGCGAAACGCACGTTAACCGCGTTACTCGCAATCTGAGGTTCCTCTGTATATTTACACACATACACACTCTTATAAACAAATGTAAAAAAAAAAGTTTTAATTTTAATTTCAAAATGTATTAAAATATGGATAGTGTCAGTAGAGCAGTGGACATGTCAGTAGGGTGGAGATTGGTCTCAGTAGTTTTTTTATTTATATTATTTTTTATAATTTTATTTTTGTATTCTTTTTTACAATTTTTTTTAGGAGCCCCCTTGGAGGGATTTGGTGAAATATCAGCAGGGGGAATCTGCGCTGCATGGTGTGATTAGGGTGTGCCCAGAAATACCCCCTGCGCACGCCTATGGTGCAGGGTCTGGAGGAAGGCTGGAGTCAGCTGCCAGAGTCTGCTAAATGCTAAAACCAGGGGAGTCGGAGAGGACGGGGTGCTTCCAGCTGCACAGAGAAACAGGGGGGGGGGGGGGGCAGAGACAAGCCTCTGCGGCTGCATGAAGAAGTGCAGGATCTGTTGGAGGAGTTCTGTCCTCCCCTCTGCTGCTGACTGCTGGGACAAGGTGAGGGGCAGAGATGATGGGGATGCAGGAGAGGTGCGAGGGTCACATGAAATTGCCTGGCAAGCAAGGTTCGGTTCGGTGTTCAAGGTTTGGTTCGGTGCACTAATTGGCATCCCTAGAGAAGCGTTTTTACATGTAAACATGCAAAGAAGCACATAAACACCCATTAATGCCAACAGATGCATTCAAGTAACCAGCCTTGTAACTTTGCAGTGAATGGACAAGGCGACAGGGTCTCTTTTAAGTCCTAAAGTATCTATTCACAGATCTACAAAACAAAGTGTAATAGAACATCAGCCTGTGAATGGACTCCTTGTAAAGGTGAGACTTCCTCAAATTGCATCCTGGTTAAATAAGTATATAATTAACACCATCTGCTAACGTCGTACTTTGATATGAATTGCACCACCGTCACGGGTGTCTGCCATCCACAGTCGGATATTATTAAATCCGTTAATCATTTTCCACAGTCCTTCGTCCTGAAGAACACCCTCAATGTTTCCATGTCTGAAGGCTTGTAAACTCTTGTAAACCTGACGTCAGTCTTGGAATATTTCCGTGAAATCAAATACGCATTTCAAAGATTTTTCTATAATCAAGTCAGTATGGGTCAGATTATGGCTCCTTGAGTGGATTTTTTGGAAATAGTGCAGTCTTTATGTCATCCAGTTCGGGGTCAGACTTAGATCTTGGAAGAGGTTGTGTAAAACTGGGCCCAAGGACTGTGATACCATAGTGACCTTGTGCCCAATGGTAGAGGCAAACAGGCTTGGTCCATGTAATTGTTGGGATATACTGTGAAAGTTGACCATATTCATTACAATACGATTGGGCAAGCTCCTTTAGACCTAGCAACGACTAAGTTATGCAAAGGCCTGCCTGAATGAATACAAGCTGAACGAACTGCTTGGGTAGATCCTCACATTTCAAAGTGTTGGTACCTGAACCTAAAGAAAAGTGTAGATTGCAGTATCCATGGAATGTATCTACGGTCTGCAGTGATCCATGGTGAAAAACAGCCATCAAACGCCCACGACTCTAGGATTAATTGGAACTCCATCCGAAAAAATATTAGTTTTAGATGGAGAAAGGTGAGACACAACAGAGGATCTAATCCTGCATCATTTAAAACCAGAAAAACATGAGTTTTAGCCAAAATCCTGTGTTATGTTGGCCATAGACAATAGAGCAGCCATTCTCAGATGGATCTCTAGAGTTCCTTCAGAGGTTGCTAGAGGTTCCTTGAGCTGTGGTTGATTGACCTCCCATCTGATGGTGCCTACATAGATCCAGGGCCAATGCTACTTGACAAAATCAGCAGCATGGAACAGTTTTATGTTTTTGCTGTCTGTAAGGACCACCAATGTAAGGAATAGTCTTCCCTCTGACCACCAATGTAGGAGCATTCTTCTCGCTGACCATCAATGTAAGGACCATTCTTCCCACTGACCACCACTGTAAGGAGAATTCTTCCCACTGACCACCACTGTAAGGAGCATTCTTCCCTCTGACTACCAATGTAAGGAGCATTCTTCCCTCTGACCATCAATGTAAGGAGCATTCTTCCCTCTGACCACCAATGTAAGTAGCATTATTCCCACTGACCAACAATATAAGGGGCATTCTTCCCTCTTGTGACATCATGCACAGCTCTCTCGATCTCATGAAAGTTTGTCAGGAAGGGAGTGGGGAAGAGATATAAGAGGGCCAATGAGAGCTGGAGGTGTGCCTCTGTGTAAATCCAGGAAGTGAACAAGCAGCAGCTTCAGCTGCCCACAGTTCTAATGGTTGCTGCCAGACTCAGTGGAGGGAGATTTCTGCAGCATATTTGGCAAAGTACAGAATCACAGTATATATAAAATAATATGCAAAGTGGTTGCAGGGAAGCTTCAGAATGGCAAAGATGTTTTTATTACAAATTATGTGAGCAGACTGCAGTTCCTCTTTAAGTTCTTTTGTTTGGTTTTTCAAAGATATTTTGTTTATGCACTTCAGTTACTAAACATTGACGTTTAAGCAAATACAAGAATTGGTAATATAATGTTATTGTTTTAATTAAATAAAAGAATTTGAGTAGTTCTCCAACTATGTGCGATTAACCTAAAATCGGTTCTGATATCGCTGTTTTACTGACCTGACAGATTATTATTCTAAATAGTTATTAATAGATTAATATCTTGATCTTCTGCCCTTGTTGTTTATACTTTGGATAGTAAATACCATATTTATGTTAAAGAGGAGTTCCACCCAGGGGGTCCATTAAAAAAAAAAAATTAAAAGTCTGCAGCTACAAATACTGCAGCTGCTGACTTTTAATTGGACACTTACCTGTCCCAGGGTCCAGCGATGTGGGGGATCGAAGCCCCGCTCGTCCCCCCCCCTCCATTCGTCGGCATTTCAACTGTGGGGCCGGGCTGTGGCTTCACAGCCTGGCACCCACTGTGCATGCGCGAGCGGCGCCGCGCGCCGTGATTGGCCGCTCAATCACCTGGGACCTGTAATGGGTCCCAGATGATTGACAGGAGGGAGGGAGAAGAGCCGAGCCCTTCCTGTGCCGAGGGGGAAGTGATGTCACCAGCCCAGGCAAAGGAAGAGGCAGACTACGAAGGACCCCCTAGCAACAGGCATTTAGAGGTAAGTAAAAAAAAAAATATCCAAATGGTTTTTTTTTAGAATTTTTCAGGTATTTTTGTTTTTTTGGGTGGAACCCCACTTTAAGTGTATTTGCTTAAACGTCAATGTTTAGTAACTGAAGTGCATAAACAAAACATCTTTGAAAAACCAAACAAAAGAACTTAAAGAGGAACTGCAGTCTGCTCAGGTAATTTGTATTTCACATAAATTGTGTTTTAAAATCGGTTCTGATATCGCTGTTTTACTAACCTGAAAGATTATTATTCTAAATAGGAAATCTTCATTTTGTTTGCAAATATTAAAGATTCTAACTACCAGCAAGAATGAGTCCTTACATTTAAAGAGCACCTGTCATTTCAGATCCATCATGGCAGCGCTTGTTAGCGGGCATCCACTCACCTGCTGCCGCCACGTCCCTCACCTTGTTGTGTCACTGCCGCCATCACCAGCCATCCCATTAAAGTGAATGGGACTGTCGGGGAGTCAACAGCGGGGGGAGGAGGAGCCGCTGCAGGACAGAGATGACAGTTGCTCTTTAAAAATTATGATTTCAATCGAGTTGATTTAAAATTAAGCCTTTTTACTAGTGATTTAAAATCGTGATTAAATCCACCTTGCCAGGGACAGAGGGTTGTCACCCCATAACAGGAAGTGCTTGAACAAGGTCTTTTAGGGCAGGATCCCTAGATAATATTTTGATGAAAGCTGAAGATTTACAAACATCGAAAATGACGGTAACATGTTTAAAGGTTGTATGACATTTTAATGTTCAGGTTTTCATGTACTTTTAAATCCGCCATCGCAGATCAGTTGGGCACTTTAAACAAAGCCGGAGTCTCTCTTTTATGGGATTTATTATCGGCATCAACATCTCCTGGCTAATCTGTAATCCCGGCCCTGAGCGAACACTGTGTATTAATTAACACATCCTTATCAGGGCTCGTGATAGAATCTGCAGGTGTAAGCTTTGCCACTGAATATTTACAGAAGTTGTCAAAACTTTCATAAAAAAATAAAAATAAAAATGGCAATTAAAGTTGAACTCCAGCCTTACTTTTAGCCTTTCCACGGTTGTGTGGTCTCCTTTCTTGTAACTGAAATTTCTTACTCTGATTTCACTGCACACTGTGAGCTTCTCACGATGTGCATTAGAAGCTGCAGCAATCAGATAGAGCTCCGCCTCATTTCCCGGGCTGCAGGACAGCCAGCTTTCTCTAGTTGACGGACTGTCCCTGGCCCGCCCCTTTCAATCATTGGATTTCAGTTCTTTCAATCCATGGAAGCTCAGCATCACATGTGGGCGTTGCCTAAGGTGCTCTGTATGCAAATACAGCCTGTCTAGAAATGCCCACTCCTCCATACTGACATCCACCCATCAAGGTATTTAAATATTTGCATAACTCCTCCCACTCCCTGCGTCAGGACTGAGGGCTCTTGAGGGACAAGGGGTGGGGATGGGACAAGGGGTGGGCAGGAGGGACGGTTGCCCTGGGCACTGTGGTATCATGTGAGGTGGGGGGGAGGGGGCAACACAAGGAGATAGGGGGGGAGTTGTGTTAGAAGGAGGAATTTGGGGAGGCTGGAGGGGAAATTTGGGGGAGGTGCTAAGAGTGGTGATTTAGAGGGATTTGTGTTGGGATTAGGGAGAAGATTTGTGCTAGGTGGGTAGATTTTGGGGAAGTTGATGCTGGGAGGGGGGCATTTGAAGTGGAGGGGGGGGGGAGATGTGTACTGGGAGGGGACATTTTAGGGGTAGAAAATTTGTGCTAGAAGGGGTGAATTTTTATTTAGGGGGGAATTTGAGCTTGGGGGATAAGGGGGCAAAGATTTGTGCTGAGATGGGGGATTTCAGCAGGGGGTGACTTTGTACTGGGAGCAGGGGGAATTTATGCTTAGGGGGGAAAGCTAGGGTTGCCACCTGTCCAGGATTCACCGTCCTGGTTTTTTTTCCTGGACAGTCCGGGTTTTGAGTCATGTGTCCGAAACCCGGACACATTATTTAGACCGGGCTGTGGCTCCCCAATTAACCGAGACACACAAATTATTGCCATCCGGGAGCTGTGGGCGGCTGTTTGGGGGCAGGTTCGGCATCACTGAGGGGCGGGGTGATGACGACAGCAAGAGTAGTTTGGCCACACCCACTGTTTGCTGCAGCGCGCTATGTTACTACTCTCCTTGGGGCATGGCACCCAAAGGTGTCCCAGGTCTTTTATAATCTTACAAAGGCTAAATATAAGCCGATTAAACTTCAGCTTGAAGTGGTGACTCTTCAGCTGATGGAAATTGCACTTCCTCATAATACTGATTGCTAGAGTTATGGTGACTCGGCAAGTTTTAGGATGGCTGTGCCCTGTCCTGAACTGAACTCGGATATACACAGATAGGCCAGCTGTGTGGAGTCACATTGTAAGGATAAGGCCACTGATGTGTCACAGTCAATGGGCAGTGGTTACTATCCAGCTTTAGGTATCAGTATTTAAAGGGTATGTCACAGCAAGATAAAAATTAAAAAAAAAAAAAACATATGCCCATGCTTTATCATTTAAAGAGCCTGTAAGTACAGAAAATACTTATCAATCTGCCAGAAATGCTCTTGGATCTTAAAGCAGAATTTTAGCCCCTATTCTTCATGAATCCGCTACTCCCCCACCCATTCCTACACTGCTGCTATTATGATGAGTGCACAGATACACTATGTTACCAAAAGTATTGGGACACCTGCCTTTACACACATGAACTTTAATGGCATCCCAGTCTTAGTCCGTAGGGTTCAATATTGAGTTGGCCCACCCTTTGCCGCTATAACAGCTTCAACTCCTCTGGGAAGGCCGTCCACAAGGTTTAGGAGTGTGTCTATGGGAATGTTTGACCATTCTTCCAGAAGCGCAGTTGTGAGGTCAGGGATTGATGTTGGACGAGAAGGCCTGGCTGGCAGTCTACGCACTAATTCATCTCAAAGCTGTTCTATTGGGGTGAGGTCAGGACAGGCCAGTCAAGTTCCTCCACCCTAAACTCACTCATCCATGTCTTCTGGAAGAATGGTCACTAGCTGCACTAGGTTTAAAGCTTGGCATACACATACCGGGTTATTTTTTTTTTTTGATCAGCCAATGGGCTGATCAGAAAAAAATTGAACGGCTTTCCCCATCCACACAATCCAGGTGGATGGTGGAATCCTCCCCGCTACGCCATTGTATTCTTACTGACAGCGGGATTCATCCGCTGCCAGAAAACACTGATTAGCACTGCAGCTGATTGGCTGCATGCGCTGATGGAAGCAACATTTGCCAACAATCCTGCTGGAGAGCATTTTATCCTTAGATGAACTGCTCTCAAAAGGAAGAGCCATCCATCCATCTATGGCCAGCTGAATTCTGGTGTCTGCTGGGCAGCACGGAAGTGAAGAAAGGTTTCTACGACAAAGGCAGTGAGCTGTCAAGCAAACCTGTTAGTTTCCCATGTATAGGTTGCAATGCCCGTTCTTAACATATGATGACTGTGAATTGAGATGTGATGATTTCCAAGTCTCATTTCCCTTCTTTTGGATTTTGGCAGTTGGCCACGGACAGAGCGATGGTGAAAGGATGATGGTATCCGACTTCCACGTCTTTGTCAGGGACGGACTTCAGCACGTGGACCTCATGCGGAAGGAGCACCCGAACGTACCGCTGTTTATCTGTGGACACTCCATGGTAAATAAATTGCATATACATTACGCCAGTGTTCATTTTGATGTCAAATTTGGATTTAGTATTAGTCATAGTCTTTTGAATAAAATGCCATTTTAGTTTTAGGTGTATTTTAGTCATCTGAATTATTTTCGTTTTAGTTGTATTTTAGTCAACTAAAATTTCCAGTACATTTCAGTCGACTGAAATCTAATAGATTAAATTGTAATGTATTATTTAAGCATTTCTCCAGAATTTCCAAACTCATTATATAATCCCAGAGTAAAAATCGAATAACATGTTATTATTAGGGATGAGTGAACGGTCTGGCCTGAGCATAAGTTCGGGGCGAACTTTGGTTGTTTGGATGTCCTGCGAACAGCGAACAATATGCCGTGTTCGGGGCAAATTCGAAAGCCGCCGAAACACCTTTAAAGTCTATAGAACACTAACATGAAAAATCAAAAGTGCTCATTTTGAAGGCTTATATGCAAGTTATTGTCATAAAAAGTGTTTGGGGACCTGGGTCCTGCCCCAGGGGACATGTATCAATGCAAATTTTTTTTTTTAAAACGTACGTTTTTTCGGGAGCAGTGATTTTTTTTTTAATGCTTAGAGTGAAACAATAAAAATGAAATATTCCTTTAAATATCGTGCCTGGGGGGTGTCTATAGTATACCTATAGAGTGGCGCATTTTTCCCGTGTTAAGAACAGTACCGCAGCAAAATGACATTTCTAAAGGAAAAATTGTAATTTAAAACTGATCGCGGCTGTAATGTTTTGTCGGGTCTCAGCAATATAGATAAAACTAATTGAAAAAAAAGTATGGGTCCCCCCCCCAGTCCATTACCAGGCCCTTTGGGTCTGGTATGAATATTAAGGGGAACCCCGAACCAAAAATGTCAAAAAAAATTGCGTGGGGGTCCCCCCAAAATCCATACCAGGCCCTTCAGGTCTGGAATGGAAATTGAGGGGAACCCTGTGCCAAATGTGCCAAAAAAAAAAGGCTTAGGGACCCCCCCCAAAATCCATACCAGACACTTATCTGAGCACGCAACCTGGCAGGCCGCAGGACAAGAGGGGGGGGGGCGAGAGATTGCCCCCCCCCCCCCCGAACCATACCAGGCCACATGCCCTCACCATGGGGAGGGTGCTTTGGAGTGCAACTCCCCGAGGCTCTGCCTCACTTGCCTCCCCTGACTGCAAATCCCTGGTACAGACATCGCCAATCACAGCCCATCTGTACCATGTGATTAACTTTGACCAGTCAAAGCTAATCACAACAAAATAAACTGAATGAATCAGTTTAATTCAGTAAAATTCTTGCTTATAACAATGTAACTCACTGCAATAAGCAATCATAACTGAACTAAGCAAAAAGATTTTTTTTTCATTGTGGATAGAGTAAGGGAGGGTTATAACCCCTGTCACTTTTTTCCCCATTGGGGAAATTTACCTTCACATCACGTTCCATAACCAAAACAGGAAGTGAGAGGAAAGCCCTCCTAATGCCCTGTACACACGGTCGGATTTTCCGACGGAAAATGTTCGATGTGAGCTTGTTGTCGGAAATTCCGACGGTGTGTGGGCTCCATCGGACATTTTCCATCGGAATTTCCGTCACACAAAATTTGAGATCTTGATCTCAAATTTTCCGACAACAAAATCTGTTGTCGTAAGTTCTGATCGTGTGTACACAAGTCCGACGCACAAAGTCCCACGCATGCTCGGAATCAAGCAGAAGAGCCGCACTGGCTATTGAACTTCATTTTTCTCGGCTCCTCGTACGTGTTGTACGTCACCACGTTCTTGACGTTCGGAATTTCCGACAAGATTTGTGTGACCGTGTGTATGCAAGACAAGTTTGAGCCAACACCCGTCAGAAAAAATCCATGGATTTCGTTTTCGGAATGTCCGACTGCGTGTACGTGGCATAAGAGAGGGAATGCCAACTTGTCACCAGAACTAGTGTCCCCATTGGGAGATTTCCACTCTATTCCTGTTCTGGTGACAACCCAAAATTTGTGACTTTCTTTCACTTTCCTTTTTGGTGATAATAGTAAACAGGACAAATAGAGAGAGTGAATCGGGGGCACAGACTGCGAAAAACCCTGACAGGGATTCTAATTTCTCTCCACTCTATCCAAAACTATAAAACCATTCGTTACACTTTAACCCCTTGGAGCCGGCACCTGCTGGCCCTTTAAGGGGTTCAGAATGCCGGGAGGTGGGGTGGGGCTTATGGACCCGTGACCCGTGACCGCCATGATTGGCCGTCACTGCAGTCACATGATCGGAAACCTCTTGATCGCAAGCGGCGATTGGGAGCTTTCCGTTAGCCGCCAGTAACTATGCTGGGATCGCTCAGGGCGCATGCTCTCGTCACAGCTCTATTTGCACTAATGCACGGAAATATGCGGCCGCTTGGCGCCAAGGCCCACCCGCTGAGAGGCCGCATATTTCCGTGCGCTTGGCGCCAAGAGGTTAAGAGCAAGTTCATACCTGAACGCGAACCACGATCCTGAGCGGTGCGATATTCAGCCTCTTCATTTGAACGGGCTAAAATTGCACTGGATAGCACATGCGCTACTTTTCAAAAACGCACTGCACTGGATCGCATGGTACTGTGGTACTGTGTGATCTGGTGCTGGAAAATGCCCTGCATTTGTGATCTGCATTTGGGTTGTTGTTAGGATTAAATTGATTAAATTGACACCCACATCACTCACAGCACACGGAATGCAGTTTTCCGTACCACGTTTCTGTATGAACAAGCCCTAAGGGATACGTGGTGTGAAGGGTGATGCGATTCATCGTCACAGCACGTTTTTACGTCATTGGAATGTAACAAAATGACATTTGATTCAGCTCAATGTACCACAATGCTTTACGCTGCTGTGTGTTGCACCGCGTAGAGATGCAGACATGCTGCATTTTTTACGCAAGGCATCTCAAGGCGCGAACAGGGCGCATAGGAAACAATAGATTTCTGTGTGTCATTGTGTTGAGCCTAAGTTGATGAAAACGGATGTAGTGTGCCATGGTGTGATTGAGCCCCAAGGCATGTTATTAAAAAGGCTTAATGTACATTGCATTACCTGTCAGACTCGCTGTCTCCTAATAATACTCCATAAGTGCTGTGACACCCATTTATTTTATTTGCGCACACACCCACGCCTTCATCGTATTATTATATTTAATGTCGTCCTGCCAATTACACTGGTCTCTTAGTGTGATTCTATTTTTTTATTTCTTAAAATACTTGATAATAAAAAATGTAAATACATATTAAATTGTATTCATTTTTTTTTAATTATCAAAATTTGAATAAGATAAATAGTTTGTCAAAAAGTTGCACCCTGATTTAATCTTATCTGCGCACACACCCTCACTTTTATCTTATTATTATATAAAGCGCTGCGTAAATTGACGGTGCTCTATAAGTACCTTTAAATAATAATAATAATTATTAAAGGGATACTAAACACACACTGTTTAACCACTTCAGCGCCGGAAGGATTTACCCCCTTAATGACCAGGCCATTTTTTGCGATACGGCACTGCATCGCTTTAACTGACAATTGATCGTGCGACATTGTACCCAAACAAAATTGATGTCCTTTTTTTCCCACAAATAGAGCTTTCTTTTGGTGGGATTTGATTACCTCTGCGGTTTTCATTTTTTATGCTATAAACAAAAAAAGACCAACAATTTTGAAAAAATATATATATTTTTTTTTACTCTCTGCTATAATACATATCCAAAAAAAAAAAAAAATAATAACTTAGTCATCGGTTTAGGCCAATATGTATTCTGCTACATATTTTTGGTAAAAAAAAAAAAATCGCAATAAGCGTTTATTGATAAGGTATAGTGTCTACAAAATAGGGGTAGATATAGGGACTTTTTTTTAACTATTATTTTTACTAGTAATGGCGGTTATTAGTGATTTTTAGCGGGACTGCGACATTGCAGTAGACAAATCTGACACTAAGTGACACTTTTTGGTAACCAGTGACACCAATACAGTGATCAGTGCTGTAAAAATGCACTGATTAATGTATAAATGGCACTGGCAGGGAAGGGGTTAACACTAGAGGGCAAACAAGGGGTTAAGTGTGTCCTAGGAAGGTGTTTCTAACTGGGGGGGGGGGACTGTCTGGGAGTACAGAGAGATTGCTGTTCCTGATCACTAGGAACAACAGATCTCTCTCTCCTCCCCTGTCAGAACGGGGATCCACCCTCCCCATTCTGCCTCTCTTTACCGCGATCGATCGATCGATGTCCGCCGAACCCGTGGGCGAGCTCCAATGCCCGCAGTACCACATGCAAAGACGTCGGTTTGCGCAGCCAAGCCGCCTTGCCACAGTATATATGCAAAAGGCGGTCGGCAAGTGGTTAGGTTACATTGTCCCTTCTATTTCTGTATGGGAATAATGGCACTGTAATTATTTTCATTTTAAAAAAAATCAAAGTATCTTTTTCGATTTCCAACTGTCACATGACCCAGATCATTCCCAGCCTGTCTGTAGAGAAGCATAAGCAGGAGGAGCTTCTAGTCCTCTGCTGCTGGTCACATGTTCAAAATAAAGAAAAATAGCCTTTGAAATACAGAGTAAAAATAAATAATATCAATAAAATTGTTATAGAAATATATATTTCAAATCAAAACTTTATTACTTTGTGGAAATAACATGGTGAGGGCGGATTTCTGCCAGTCATAGGCTGTGCCACACCCCTTCAGCCTGTGTCTTAGAATAAGAGGGAGGTAAAGCCTCCATTAATCTATATGTAATATCCTGCCCCTATTGTGTTTGTCTGGTTAGTGGGCATGGAGGAGGAGGGAGGGAGTGGGCTGTCATTTACCATTATGTATGCGCCCACATGTGTGACTCTATATTCACATGGGCTGCTCGGATGTGATAGGGAGTAAATGCTCAGCATAAAAACTCACTGAAAACCGAGCATGTGCAGAGCTGCCACCACATGCTGCAAAATTCCTAGCTGAGTTTGGGATATAAACAGAAGGTGGAGATAGAGAGCAGCAGGATCAACCAGTTTTTTTGCAGAATACAGAAAAAAATCTCATAGTTACTGAGTATGAACAGCATGGAATACACCATTTGTTGATCATTTTTTTTTTGTATGATGTGGATTTAGTGATACTTTAATGTTGTCCTGCCAATTAGTGTGCAATTCTGTTTTAACTTCTTATATATTTGATAAAAAAATGTAAAGACATATATAAATGTGTAAAAAAAATGATCAAAACATGAATAAGATAAATTGTTTTTCAGAAAGTTGCAAATCTATTTTTTTTTGTGGCCTAGGGGGGCGCTATTAGCATTTTGATGGCCAATGAAAGGCCAGCTGACTTCTCTGGCTTGATCCTAATATCACCGCTGGTGTTGCCTAACCCGGAGTCGGCGTCTTCTTTCAAGGTAAGTTCAGGGATCTTTCCAAAGATCTGTCTAATTATCTGTGTGGGGGGGGGGGGGGGGCTGCAAAGAAGCCATGGGGGGGCTTGTAGCCTGTGCGGCAGTGTCTGGGCCGTTGGTCCATGCACCCCTTACGTGATTTATGCACCCCTTACATCATTTGAAATGGAGAGCAGGCAGGAGTTGCCAGGGCAAGGATGATTCTGTATGCAGAAACAAGTACTATTGTTGACCCATCTTATGTAGCCCTCTGAGCCCCTGTTAATTTCCAGCGCAATTGAAGCATAACACCCTTTTATTTCTTGGTATAGTCCCATAATTTTAATGATTTGTATATGCCCTAAAATCCATCTCTGTCCCGGTAAAATACCGCTTCCCACTCTCCCCCTCCAATGTTCTGCACTGGCAGAGCTGAGTAACAGCCACACCTCTCATCACACAGACTTGTATTGCAGAGGAGGAGAAAGAGGCATGTCTGAGCTGGCCTGTTACTGAGTGCTGATTACTAATTGCACTAGGGTCTACTTTTGGTGCCTATTAGACCATCATATTTAATCACCTTCCCCAAAGGCACGTACAAGTACAAATGCACATGTAGGGGGGAGCCTATGCACAAAACCGTCCATTCCGCTACACGTGTTACATATCGCTGCACACGCCGGAGTGAGAGCAATAATTCTAGGCCCATTATTCACAGTTAACTCTGAAACGACCTGATGACCTGTAGGGGCTTTTGCGCCTATGGAAAATATACGGTTCCCGAAGTTTGTTGCAGTTTTACAGGTGCACACAATTTTAAGGCTTGACATGTTGGGTATCTATTTACTCTGCACAACCTCATCTTTTATATTTTACAAAGAAAATTGGGTAACAAATTGCGTTTCTGTGCCCTGAAATTAGCTTTTGTGTAATTTTTTATTGTGTGACATAAAAAAAAAAAAAAAACTACCACTATTTCATTCTCTTGGGTGTCTACTTTCAGAAAATATATAATGTTTAAGGGGTTTTACATAATCTTTTAAGCCTACAGCCATGGCCAAAAGTTTTGAGAATGACACAAATATTCATTTTCACAAAGTCTGCTGCCTCCGTTTTTATGGTGGCAAATTTGCATATACTCCAGAATGTTATGAAGAGTGATCAGATGAATTGCAATTATTTGCAAAGTCCCTCTTTGCCATGAAAATTTTAATACCATAATAAAACATCTCCACTGCATTTGTGAAGAAGGCTTCAGGGTGACCAAGAAAGTCCTGCAAGCGCCTGGACCGTCTCCTACAGTTGATGCAGCTGCGGAATGGGGGCACCACCAGTGCAGAGCTTGCTCAGGAATGGTTGCAGGCAGGGGTGAGTGGATCGGCACGCATAGTGAGGAGAAGACTTTTGGAGGATGGCCTGGTGTCAAGAAGGGCAGCAAAGAAGCCACTTCTCTCCAGGAAAAATATCAGGAACTTTTCTGCAAACGGTACAGGGATTGGACTGCTGAGGACTGGGGTAAAGTCATATTCTCTGATGAATCTGCTTTCCGATTGTTTGGGGCATCCGGAAAAAACCTTGTCCAGAGGAAAGGTGATCGCTACCATCAGTCCTGTGTCATGCCAACAGTAAAGCTTCCTGAGACCATTCATGTGTGAGGTTGCTTCTCAGCCAAGGGAGTGGGCTCACCCACAATTTTGCCTAAGAACACCGCCATGAATAAAGAATGGTACAAGAACATCCTCCAAGGGCAACTTCTTCCAACCATCCAAGAACAGTTTGGTGAGGAACAATGCCTTTTCCAGCATGATGGAGCACCTTGCCATAAGGCAAAAGTGATAACAAAGTGGCTTGGGGAGCAAAACATCAAAATTTTGGGTCAATGACCAGGAGACTCCCCAGACTTTAATTCCATTGAGAACTTGTGGTCAATCCTCGAGGTGGGTGAACAAAAAAAAAAACCCCATAAATTCTGGTAAACTCCAAGCATTGATTATGCAAGAATAGGCTGCCATCAGTCAGGCTGTGGCCCAGAAGTTGATTGACAGCATGCCAGGGAGAATTGCAGAGAAGGGTCAACACTGCAAATATTGACTCTTTGCATAAACTTCATGTAATTGTCAATAAAAGCCTTTGACTCTTATGAAATGCTTGAAATTATACTTTAGTATACCATAGTAACATCTGACAAAAAAAAATCTAACAACACTGAAACAGCAGACTTTGTGAAAATGTATATTTTTGGCCACGGCTGTAGAATGATTTTTTTTAAACGTGTGCAAAAAATTTGAAAACGGTGCTAGCAGGGAACCCAAAACATGGAGGCAACCACTGGTAACCTACTTTGAAAATCCAGTTTGCTTGGCTGCCATGCTAACCTGATGCTCTAGAACCTTGAGTTTCTGATGTTTTTTTCTTTCTATGATTTTCTGTACACTAAAGACATTAGAACAATATAAGAGCCAGGAAACTGTCATTTTCAGAAGCAGATCAGTATTTTTTTGTTTTTTGTTTTTTACATTACTTTTTTTTTTTTCCAAACAGGTGTTTGCAGCTAAAATCCTAAACCACCTTCTGCCAAATTTATCCCTCGGCGGTATTGACCCCAACTATTTGTCTCGGAATAAACAGGAGGTGAGAACAGTCAAAGTTTTGTACAATAGTTATACTTTCACTTGCCTAACAAGTGGGTCTTCCATAAATGTGAGATTAAGGCGCAGCTCCAGTCAGAATGTCTTTGCTGTCCTTTAATCTTTTAGGCCTCGATAACAAGAGAATGAAAAATCCTAGTGCACATCCATTGTTTAAAGCTGAACACCAGGCAAGCTGCGGTTGAAATACACATACATGGACTGTCTAATGCCCAAAGGATTTATAACTCTGTCTAGCAACTTTTGTGATTCATACATTTCTGTCAGACAGCACAGCCAGGATGGTGAAACTACTTTCACTGTTAGATTTAAATTGATTTTAAAGTTTCTTTTTTTTTCCCTTAAAATTAACAAACATGTTATACTTACCTGCCCTGTGCAGGGGTTTTGCACGGAGCAGCCTGGATCTTCCTCTTCTCAGGTCCCTCTTCGGTGCTCCTGGCCCCTCCCTCCTGTTGAGTGCCCCCACAGCAAGCAGCCTTCAGACACGGAGGCGCAGCCCAGCCCCGCCCCCTTTCTCTACTGATTGGCTGGTTGACTTTTGTGACAGACCCAGCCAGGACAGAGGCTTTTGGAGGGGACTAAATGCTAGCCTCTTGGGCCCTGGCATTTGGGGGAACGCGGCTCTTTGTGAGCTGTATGCCTGGGGACCCTTGAGGTGGTGTTACTTTGGATTCAGGTCCATATACCCCCAAGAGACACAGACTCTGGGAACCCTGTATATGCCATATTACAAATAGTGACTGATTCATACTGTTGGGACACATGCTGTTAGATGCTAATATCATCAAATCCAGCCACCTGTCTGTTGTCTTCTATAATGTAAATGAGTCTAGTCTGGCTTGCCACAGCTTCTAAGAGTCTTTCACCCATTGTTGTTTGTTCTAATTAACCCTGCAATTGTATGAAGGAGTTCTGTGTTAATTTATGATAATGTTAATTGTGTCTTCTGAGCTAAAAGACGGCAAGTCTGTCCTAAAGGTCATGTCTCTGAGTCACCTAGGCTGTCTAAAGGATTAGATAATTAGCTCATGTTAATTCTGTTTCTGGTTACAGGTGTATTGTTAGAGTAATATGAGCAGGAGGGGGGAACCTCCTCTTCTACTGTATATAAGACTGTATCCTGGTTCTAATAAAAGAGAGTCCATGTTTAGCAACTAAACAAGTACCGTCTTGTTTTGTGCTTGTGAGCTGTTGGAATATCTGATATCTATATTCAGACTGTGAGGAAGCGGTATATGACGAAAGCACTCAAGCAGAGTGTGTGACGTTTCGTCACAACTTTGATTGCCAGTAACAGGAGCCAATGGCGCTGCGGTCCCAGCCAGCTGAGTGTCTCGTGCAACATCACTGGATAGGGATGGGGCTCAGGTAAGTATTAGAGGGGCTGCTACACACAGAAGGCTTTTTATCCTAATGCATAGAATGCGTTAAGATAAAAAAAACCTTCTGACTTGACAATCACTTTAAGGAATACAGTAGTGTCACTGCCCCACCGGACAGTGAAATAGAAGCAATACATTCTTAGTTTCAAAACTCTAGACATGTGCAATTTGTTTTTTTCTAAATTTGTTTTTCGCCAAAATTTGGCATATTCGCGAATTTGGAAACATCCGAATTAATGAAAAAACATTCTTATTATTTTAACGATCATAGAAATTAGCCAAATGTTTTTGGTTCTTTCGGATTTTCGTTCTTTTTAATTTTCAGATTTTCATCCTTATTTTCGTTCTTTCGAATTTTTGTTCTTTTGAATTATTACGAATTATCGAAATAACAAATACTGCATCTATACGAATGGAGTATAACAAATTGGAATTTATCCAAAGCTACGAATTTATTCGAAATAATGAAAATCGATCATAACGAATGATCCAATAAACGAAAAAAGAAAATCGAATGAAACGAAAATGAAGAAAAAACAACGTTTTCGGCAGTGTACATGTCTACAAATCAGCATTTTCTCTGTGGCAGGGGACTGATTGGCTGCTAGTGCTGCTCTCCCCTCCCCCAGTCTGACTGCAGCTGGGAAGCAATGAAGGATGCTGTTGTTCAAGGACCTATACCAGTGGTGTATAAAAAGACATTGAATTATTTTATGGCAATGCACACTGCATTAAAGGTTAATTTCACCTTTCACAGCATGTTCCATGTTACACCCATTTTTAGACTTCTACCGCCCTCTGAAAAGCAATCCATAGTAGATCATTTTTAGGAGGCTGGCCTAACAGCAGTTTATATAGAAACACAGCCCCACAACCACAAACCAAGCTTTTGAGCTTCCATGAGCGAGTGCCGCCTGTCGACGGCTGCATGCCAAATTTCATTTGCCCTGATGGTGGGGAGCAAAGCATCATGTACAGTCCTCTCCAGCTGCCTGTTTTGTTTTTGGTGGGCGGTATGTAAAACCATGGCTTAACGTCTTGTTTTTGCCAATAACCCCTTGACCGGCTGATTTAAAGAGGCCTTGGGGTGTAATATGTAAAAGGCACCATTCCTAAACTTCCCCCCCAAACCAACTTGCTTCTTGATTCTTGAATCTTCTTGATTCAATCTTTATTTCGGCACGGCTGTGCATGGCTCAAAGATCTGTGAGTGGGGAAACTACAAGTGCCATCTGCCACCACAGCAGAGAGACACATAGTTCTCAGTGGAGCAAAAGCACAATGACATCACTTAGCTTGTAGTCCATTAATACTTCCTTCAGCTCCATAAATGAAGGTCCAAACCTCAGTATGGATCTTGGGCAATTGGAACCTCAACCTCTCCCTACTCTCGCTTTGAAGAACTAAATGTCTTATGAAATGAAAGCCTCTGGCCGGGCCCCCAACACCCTTTCACCTTCCTTACCCTCTCGAACCCCCGCTTCCTTCTTCTGCACCCTGATCTTCTCTATTTCCTATACATAGGCCAGCCTGATCCCCCCCCCCCACAACCCTTCCCTCCACTCCCCCCAGATTTGCCAAAATGCCACTGGAGTTCACTTTTACCCTAGGCAACAGTATCCAGAGATTTCCACCTGCACACTTTTCTATGCTACCTGCATACAGTCAGGTCTACAGATACACCCCCCGTCCCTGTCCTCACCCAGTGTTCATATCCTCTACTGTGTGTGCCCCATTATTGGTACTAGTGGGAGGAATAGTGCCGATCATTGGTGTCAGTGGGAGGAATAGTGTCCCATCACTGGTGTCAGTGGGAGGAATAGTGCTCCATCATTTGTATCAGTAGGAGAAATGGTGCCCCATTATTAGTATCGGTTGGAGGAATAGTCCCCCATCATTAGTATCAGTGGAAGGAATAGTGCCCCATCATTGGTATCAGTGGAAGGTATAGTGCCCCATCATTGGTGTCAGTGGAAGGAATAGTGCTTCATCATTGGTATCTGTGGGAGGAATTGTGCCCCATCATTGGTGTCAGTTGGAGGAACAGAACAAAATATTACAGCGCACACATGCAAAAAAGATATTTACCTCCAGCAAGGCTAGTTTAAAACACCTAAACATTTTCAAAAAACATTATCAAAAAATATGGGGATTTGGTCACACCATATTGCTATATGGTACTTAAGCCCACTTACTGTGACAAAGTACCCCATGGTTAGTGGGTCCTACACTATCCATAGACTGGGAGATCCTGCTTCTCTGAACCATGGGAGCAATACACTCCTCTATATGGGAGAACTTTGAGGTCTCCACCCATGACACAAGTGGACACTAATGAGAGGCACTGATGAGAGAGTGGGGTGCTCCTCACCCAAAAGGATTTGGTGAGAATCCATACAATAGATAAAAACAATATTTGGGGGGGCACACCCTAAAGGATGCATTAAAGATGGTGCAGCCATAAGACCATACAACAGAACAAAATATTACAGCGCACACATGCAAAAAGGACATGTACCTCCAGCAAGGCTAGTTTAAAACACCTAAACATTTCCAAAAAACATTATTAAAAAATATGGGAGGAATAGTGCACCATCTTTGGTGTCAGTGGAAGGAATAGTGTCCCATTGTTGGTGGCAGTGGAAAGAAAAGTGCCCCATTGTTGATGTGAGGACTAGTACCCCACCTTTTGTGTCAGTGGAAGGAATAGTGCCCCATCGTTGGTGTGGGTATGAGAAATAGTGCCCCATCATTGGTTTCAGTGAAAAGAATAGTGCCCCATGTTTGGTGTCAGTGGAAGAAACAGTGCCCCGTCATTGGTGTCAATGGGAGGAGTAGTGCCTCATTATTGGTATCAGTGGGAGGAATAGTGCCCTGTTAAAGATTCTTTTTTTTTTTTTTTTTATCTGCCCAGAGTTCGGTTTACTTATACTGTACATGGATAACATTGCCTTCTACGTTTCTGAACAAGCTTTTTGTTTACTGTCATCCAACGACCATCACTTATATCAGAATGCAGAATATAATAACCCTTACAATGACCCTGTCTGTATTACAGAGAACATAGACTATAATTCACCCGTCTATCTCATTTTCTGCTTCGATTGGCAGAAGAGGGTTTAAAAGGTCGGCGGGATCTAAATTGCACATTCTCATTCATATTTCACAGCTGACTTCCTCCATACGGGTCGTCTCATGCTACACTTGACGGTCTGTGGTGGTTAGAAAAATACGATGGTGGTACCCTATTAGAAAAATATGATGGTGGTACCCTATTAGAAAAATAAGATGGTGGTACCCTATTGTCGGCAATGGAGATGTTCACAGCGGTGCAACTCCGACTTAGCGGTGCCGCACCAATTTGAAAAAAGGTTCCTGCGTTATTTTTGGCGATTTCAGGTGCGACTTGCATAGACATCTATGCATGAAGTGGCACAGATGTCAGCCAAGTAGCACCTGAAATCACGCTGACCCTGCTACTTTGAAATCATGCTTCAAGTGAAGTAGTGCAATTTCAAAGTAGCATGAATGTGAATCAGGGCTTAAAGTGGTTTTAAAGCCTGAAGGTTTTTCATTCTATGCATTAAGATGAAAAAAACCTTCTGTGATGCAAAATCCCCCCCAGCCCTCCCTTATACTTACCTGAGCTTGATCCGATCCAGCGATGTGCACGAGAGCAGCGGCTCTCGCCACTGTCTCCCCCCTCATTGGGCAGATTGCTAGCAGCGTTGGCTCCCACTGCTGAAAGAAAAAAAAAAAAGCAAGCCGTTAATGAACAATTAAGAAAAAAAAAACAGCGTGGGGACCACCCCCATGGCCCCTGGTTTGAATTTTAAGGGGGACCCCATGCCAAAATAGAAAAAAAAAAAGATAGCGTGGGGTCCCCCCAATCCATACCAAACCTGACTTGGCTGGTATGGATTGGGGCGGGGGCTCACACACCTTTTTTTATTTTTAATGAATCTTTTATTGCTGGCAATTTTTTTTTTTTTTTTGGCATTCATCTGTCAGCGGAGCCCCTTAGGGTCCTGGTATGGATTGGGGGGGGGGGGGCACACCATTTGTTTTTGTTTTTTAGCGTGGGGTTCCCCTTAAAATCCATAACAGACCCTAAGGCCCCATTCACACCTGAGGGTTTTGTAGCTTGAAGCCTGAAGCTACAAAATGCTGGAGGGGAAAAAAATTCAATTATTCTCTATGGAGATGGTTCACATCTCCACTCCAAAACGCCTGAAGCCAGAAGCTCCAAAATGCCTGAAGCTCAAACAAATTCTGGAACTTTTTTTTTCTTAGGCAGGTTTAGGCGTTTTTCCACTTTTTACATTGGTGACCTTTTGACCTGTACAAAATCGCGGCAAAATTGCGGCAAAAAACGCTGTAAAATTGCGCGACTTTCTGCCTGAAAACGCTACGCTCAGGTGTGAATGGGGCCTAGTGTAGATTTGGGAGGGGGACCCCCACGCTCAGTTCCTGTTCAAAACTGAGAACATGTGTGATTGAAGGCAATGTAATTAGCCTGGAATTTGCATCTGAATCGCACCGCAGTGTTCAGAAAAAACGCACAGGGCTCTTTTTAAATTTGCAGTGAATTTCACTGCTGATGTGAACCGGCTCCATAGAAAGCTGGTTTGGTTTACATGTCATGCAAATCGGATACGGTTCAAAGCACATCCAATTCACCTATACGTGAACGAAGCCTTACAAGGTGACCAGGAAAATGGTAGTTCACCTCTTTGTCTTCCATCAAGACTATATGATTGCAGTAGAATGTTATACCCATCCATATTTCACAATGGCACAAGGATCCAGACTCTATTTTACGTTTTCCTTTTGTCGACTATCGTTTGAGCTCAGGAAATTTTTTTAAATAATGAAGCTGTTAGAGAGATGAGAGTATGTGAATATTTTAGCTGATACTTCAAAGGCAGTTTCCAAAACACATTGAAATTTTAGCGAATGGATTGAAATAATCCCTTAATGCGGGAGAGAGACATTCTGTGGGCATTATGTTTTCTTGGAAAAGTGGTTCAAATAGAAATATAGTCTGCACTGCGTTATGATATTTTAATATCGAGCCTCAATTTAAAAAAAAAAAAAAAATGGAAACGAGTATGAGCTGATGGTGACCAATCAAGCTTTTTGCTTTCATTTTCTGGTCTTCACTTGTAAGATGAGAGCTGCCATCAGATTGGCTGAAGATGGTAACACAAATCATAACTTTTTAGTTCTAAAACCTGGGGACCTTCATCTGTATGTACGGTCATTGTGAAGCAACTAGATTTGTTAAAAATAAGTATCTGAAAAAGTGTGGGGTACATTTGTATTCAGCCCCCTTTACTCTGACGATCCCTAACTAAACTCTAGAGGAACCATATGTCTTCAGAAGTCACCCAATTAGTAAATAGAGTCCACCTGTGTTTAATTTAATCTCTGTATAAATACAGCTGTTCTGTGAAGCCCTCAGAGGTTTGTTAGGGAACGTTAGAGAACAAACAGCATCGTGAAGGCCAAGGAACACACCAGACAGGTCAGGGATAAAGTTGTGGAGAAGGTTAAAGCTGGGCTAGGTTATAAAAAAATAACCCAAGCTCTGTTCAATCCATCATCTGAAAATGGAAAGAGTATGGAACAACTGCAAACCTACCAAGACATGGCCGTCCACCTAAACTGACAGGCCGGGCAAGGAGAGCATTCTTTAGAGAAGCAGCCAAGAGGTCCATGGTAACTCTGGAGATGCTGCAGAGATCCACAGCTCAGGGGGGAGAATCTGTCCATGGGACAACTATTAGTCGTGCTCTCCACAAATCTGACCTTTATGGAAGAGTGGTAAGAAGAAAGCCATTGTTGAAAGAAAGCCATGAAATGTGGAAAATTTTAAGGGGTGTGAATATTTTTTCAATGCACTGTATATGTAGGAGTAGAACCCCAATTAATTTGAATTAAAAGCTGCCATTTGGTCCTCATACACAGATCAAACTTAGAGTGTTCCTACAGTCAAAACCTTTTTTGTATAGTTTTAGAAGAGAGAAAAATAACTAGAAACCCTGCATTTTTTTTGGTGTCTTTGTCCTGTTGGGGAGAATTCCCTTCTCTCTCCGGTCTTAAACTGGCCATACATGGCTTGAATTTTGGTTGATTCAGCAGGAAATGCAAACTGTGGGTGGACTTATCAGCGCTAGAGGTGAGCTTGGGCATCCCCTGATATCATCCCTATCTGTAGCTTCCACCCTGCACTCTTTTGAAGTCCAGTTAGCTGCAGGTTGGATCATTCCCTGCCCCGCAGCACATGTAAACAAGGGGGCGGGGTGCTGGTGATGTTATGGACGCATGCCTACAGTTAGCCAATGACATTGACAAAATATGGACATGTTTACATATAAGGTCACTGTCGTCACCAGCATTCCGCCACGTGTCATGCCAGAGAATGACCCGGCCCGCAGCTGATTGTACTTCAAAAGAGCGCAAAATGGAAGTTCAGGTGGTGGTGAGTTTGGAAGACACCCAAGCTCATCTCCAGTAAGGATCACCTGGCTTAATAGACTTTGAAAAATCAAAGGAGCCAATTCAAGTGGAACAAGCTACTATATTCAGTTAGATGCAGACATTGTCTGAATATCTGAATACAACAGCCAGAAGGTAAGATTCCTTCATCCCCGATGTTAAATGAACAAGCAAAATCTAAACTTGTAAGGCTAGTCATAGAGACCCAATCAGAAGTTAGAGGAAATCTCTCCAAACTGAGAGGAGTCAACTCTTAGACGGTCGACACACAAGCAGTTTGAAGAGGTCCCTTCAATGCTACCACTCTCTATCTTGGTGACTATCTCCATTGGCAGTGCCCAGGGTGAAGATGGAAAACACACACCATTGCCCCACCACCCCCTCCCCCCAGCACCCCACCATTCCACACACCAACCCAACCCCACCCAAGGGGAGAAGGGAACTGCAGGAGCTCTCAGCATGCCCCTGCCTCTACACAACGCAATGAGGAGTTTTCACTTGACAAAAATCTGGACATTTCAGTAAAATTCGCCATTTTGGCTATATGAATTGGGGTTATTGATGCCTTGGTTATTTATCACCTAGATTAACCACTTTCACTAAGGGGAGGTGGCTCAGGTTCTCAGAAGGTGTAATCAATGGCATTTGTACATGCATATATAGAGCTGAAGGAGCCCTTCTGAGGAAGAATGCAAACCTTTCAAAACGTGTTAGTCATAGTCTCCCCTGTGATCTGGAGATTGCTGGTTTGAGAACTGTAAAGCTACGGGATGGTAGTGGCCGGTATAAGCGTATTTCCATCTTTATGCCTGAGTAGTTTTAATCTCTTTTTATACATAATACATTCATTTGGGATAATGCACTAGGCTGGTGCACCCTCTTTTCTTTCCATTTCTCCAGTTATTGGTGCACATGGGGCACGTTTCCCTTCTGACCCCCCTTTGTCCCGGCCCCAATCACTACAAAAATGGAGGTAAATAGATATAAATCTGCGTAATGAGGAAACGGACAGCAAGAAAATCCAGACAGAGAGCCCTAGCCATACCCAATCTATTTTAAAATTAAGAAAATTAAAATGTTTGGGCCTTAGCTATACTTTAAGATGATCATACTGGAGCTTCAGGCACATCAAATTCTAAGGTAAGGGGAAGACTGGATATTAAGGAGTAGCAATATCTCCTGAGCGACCTCTGAATATTTCACTGGTCCCACTGTGGGCCCATTTAGGATGTGTGGTGTAAACATACAATGGATTGCATGTTCCCTGCATGGTGATACTGAAGGGCTGGAATTTTCGGATAAATGCCATCTAAAGATGCTATCTGCATGTAGTTAGCATGGTTTTCCACAGGATGTTCCTCACACAATCAAGCCTGTTGGTAGATTTATCAGCTTCTAAACAGATCGGCCCTTTCCGGTCTAAATGTGCTAGGAACTTGAAACTGTGAGCTCCTCTGGGGCGGGGACTCGCATAGTTACTTCATTGTGTTGAAAAAAATGAAATTGTAAAATAAGTGATATAACATAAGGTGTCTAAATTTTAAGCCCATGCCCTGTGTAAATATTTTATTGTTTGTCTATCTAGGTGGAGTGTTATGTCACTGACCCCTTGGTCTACCATGGCGGGCTGAAGGTTTCCTTTGGAGTGCAGCTCCTGAACGCCACAGCCCGGGTGGAGAAGGCACTTCCACACGTCAGGCTGCCCCTGATATTGTTTCACGGCACCGCGGACAAGCTTTGTGATTTCAAAGGCTCTCAGTTCATGATGGACACCGCCCCCAGCGAAGATAAAACTCTAAAGGTAAATACTTGTACAGGAACGTTATCTCCTGCTAACAAAGGTAAAAATCAGAGCAATTACAAAGAGCAACTTTTTCCCCTTTTACACAGGTGTACTTAAGCATTCGCCCCATGCATGGGCCGTATGGAAATGCACAGGTGTTCCATGCATTCTTATGCAGGCAGTCCCATTCATGTTAATTGGGACACCACAGCTGCATGGACACAGCCACTGCTCCCAATTTGACATCCATATGTGTTGACATGAATGGGACTGCCTGCACAGGAATGCACCAGTGCATCCTTGGGTGGGCAAACATGGCCCTCGCACGGGCATATGCGTAAAGCAGTAGTAAAGCTCGCTATAATAAGGCTTACCTCTCCTAAACGTGCACTGTTTAGGAGATGTTCACCCTGGGTGCAGCCTGTGACGTCACCGGCGCATGCCCTCTAAAGGTCCAGCATACTGTGCAGAACCTTCAGAGCTTTGTGCCTGAACCGAGAGCAAGTGACGTCATCATGGCTCCAGCCACTCACACCACTGCAGCCTGCGAACCCCAAAGGAAGACCGAGGGAAGATGTCAGCCCTCTTAGCGTTGACGGCGCACCACTGGAGGGATTCATTCTAAGGTAAGTATTTCGCTGAGCTCTTCTCCCCTTTCCCCAGACAGAAGTGACAGCAGCAGAGAAGAGAGAGCCGAGAGGAGGTGCGGGCTGTGCTCTCCCCCTCCTGTCCTGTACTCTCCATACAGCAGATGATACCGCTAGATCAGACTGTACAGGTTTGATTACCCCACCTCCCACCCACATTTCCTGCTGCCTGGAAATGAGCAGCCCTTGGAGGGCATGGGGACGAGTAATCAAACTGCGCACAGTCCGATATAGCGATCCTGTGTCATTTGCTGTAGTGTGGAACGCTGTTATGACAGAAGGGGGAGAGCACAGTCCGCATCTCCTCCAGGCTCTGTATCAGTTTCCAGCCTGTAAAATTTGGGGGGGGGGGGGGACAACTTACAGGTGGGGGAATTGTAGCAGGCAGTGGTAACAATCATTTATTCTTGAGATGAGAGGGTTGTGGGGGGGATAGGGGACTTTTTGTGCCGGGAAGGGTCATTTTTTTTGGGGGGGGGGGGGATTTGTGCTAGGAAGAAGAATAGGGAGGCGTGTGCTAGGAGGGGGGAATGAGGGGATTTTGGGTAAGAGGGGGAATGGGGGGGGGGGATTTGACCCCCTGTACCCTGCCCTGCTGACTTCTGTACACTGTCCTACTGACCTTTCTCCTCTAACCTACTGACCCCCTGTACTCTGCCCTGCTGACCCCTGCCCTTGTGACCCGTTTTCTGCCCTGATAACTACTGCTTTCCACCCAGGTGATGCCTGTCATCTGCTCTGTTGACTCTGTCCTCTGCCCTGCTGACCCCTATCCTCTGCCCTGTACAATGCCCTACTGACTTTTGTACACTCCCCTGCTGACCTCTCATCCTCTGTCCTGCTGACCCCCTGTACACTGCCCTGCTGACCCACTGCACACTGCCTTGCTTTATCCCTGTCCCCTGCCATGCTGACCCCCTGTCTTCTGCCCTGCTAATCCCTGTACAATGCCCTGATAAACCACTGTACACTGCCCTACAAACTTATAACCTCTGCCCTACAAACTGCTGACCCTATCCTCTCCTCTGCCCTGCTGATCCCCTGTACACTGCCCTGCTAATTTTATATCTTTTTCCCCCTGACATTTTTTTGCTGCAACCCCACATCAGACAGGCTAGATCCGGCCCTGATATATATACATATACTGTATATATAGAGTTGTAACAAGCAGGACCCTCTGATCCCTCTTGAACTGTACTGTCTCCCTCCATTTTGTACCAAACCATTGGCGCTATATAAATCCTGTGTAATTATATAATAATAATAATGTGCATATAATGTATCCATGGGACCGTGTCCAGTACATCAATATACATTTGTATGTGCTAGTATGAATTAAATCTAGCAATATGGGAAATTGAATGTACAAGCTGCATATCATCTTGTTAGTGGGATTTATGTCTGCTTCTGATAATATCCAGCTGTCATGATGACTGCGGGCACTCACGGTTTGCGCTGCAGCCAAGATATAAACTCTGCACTGTAGATACCATCTGTGTTGATATTAATATTGTATAGTGGGAGCTCACAGATATTAAGGCTGTCGACAGAGGCTGAAACCAGCAGCAAACCCTACACCATAGATTGTAGACCAGTTTAAAGGAAACGTGTACTGACAGAGTTGGGATGTGAGATTTCCCTTCAAGCCAAAACTAAAAAGTTAAAGCCAACCCATTTTTCTTTCATTTTGGATGGAGTGGGGAAGGGTTAGAAAACTTGTCGCCTTTATTTGTCCTGGTGACCATTGTGACCGCGACAAAGAATGATGGCAAATCCAAAATGTTGGAGTTTTTCCAGGAAGAGGAGATGAATGGATACCCTCCAATAAGGACATCTGTTATGGGGACAGTTGTCCAAGATGGGATTTACCCTAATTTTTAAGGAGTCTTTTCTTAGCGCCTGATGGAATACGTAAAAAAAACCAAAAAAAAAACTGGAGGGGTCTTTAAACCCCTATTTCAGCCTTTTGGTGGGGTTTAATAGAACAAAGGAGCTGTCTAAATCCCAAACCAACTCTCCTCTCCTCTACCATCCTCCCCAACCCCCCCTTCTGGTCTGGTGCGGGTTAAGAGAAGAAAGGTGCTGTTACAGGCTCTCATCAAGAGTGTCCAACTATGCCCACCCTTTCCACCCAGCTGCTCTATACTTAGAAGCCGTTACTACAGCTTCCATGAATGACACAGGATCTATGAATGGATGACGGGGCTGATGATTGAGATGTCCACCTCTCCATTCATAGATCACGTTCATTCATAGAAGCTGTAGTATGGCTTCTGTGAATGGGGCGGCTGGGAAGAAAGGGTGGACATGGTTGAGCACTCTTAGCTTTGTTTGTATTGTTCACTCTGTTGTGGAAAGAGGTTGCCACCATCCCTGTTTACATAGTTTTATGTTTTTTTACCCTCTATGGGATTTTGTCGGCAACCAAACATAAGGTTCATAAAAAGTCTCTCTTTAATACAAAATTGTTTAAACACATCCACTAAAACCACAAATAGCCATAATTGGCTTGAAGGACATCGGTAAGCATATACAGATTATAGTGGTACTTCTCCAAAACTGCAAATATTATGAAGCTTTGATATTCCACACGTTGCTCGCTCTATGGCATCATCTATAGCCAACACGTTTCAAGACTCGTTCAATTAATCTCTTCCTCAGGGACAGAAGATACCACTCTAAAATATGAAAAGAAAACTCCCAATAACATATTGTCTACAAGACATGTATTACCACATCAAATAGAGCCATTTCACTAAATTGTACTTACAGACATAACAAGATACACCACTGCTTCTCAATATATCACCTCAATTCATTCTCCACTTGCCATGCAAGGATCACAAATCTCCTGGTTAGAATGGGGCTATCGTACACGAACCTATAAAGAAAAAATTCTCTCTAAAGATGGATCCCATTGTAGATAAACACTCCAAAATAAATAATAAAAAAATAAATAAATATACTAAGACTATATATACATGGGACCCTGATAAGTACGTACCCAGCCCCCTTTTCACTCTCGCTCACATCAACTGTCCTTGAACATGTCTGTGCCTCAGGGAGCTGAGTTTCCCCCCTATATATAGGGCTTTAATTGCCGCCCCCCCCCCCCCCGGAGCTGATTGCGCCAATTGGTTAAGCACTCTTGATGGAAGCCTGTGACAACTACTTTGTTCTATTAACTCCGCTGCACCAGAAGATTAAGGCAGTGGGGGCTTGGGTGGGGGGAAATGGGGAGAGTTATAAGAGGAGGAAGATTTCAGCAAAAGGAGGAGACAGCAGCGCTGTCATCTCATCTCACTGAAGGGAAGTCATGTCCCTTGTGCTGTTTTTTTTTTTTCGTTTTTCATTTCATTTTAGTTAAATTTAGATTTTTACCATTTTCCAATTTTTTATTTTTTTTTGGCTTTGTCTGCTCTTTTAAGATGTTTTGGTGTCCATTCATCCACCTTTTTTATTTTGCAGGTGTATGAAAATGCTTTCCACGTTTTGCACAAAGAACTTCCTGAGGTGACAAATGAGGTGTTCCAAGAGATCAAGAGCTGGATCCTTCAAAGGCTAGAGGGGTCCACATCAGCTCCAGCAACAACAGAACAGCCAAAAAGTACTTAGGTGACACTATACCCAACAACACCCCGACAGACTCTTGTGCCCTCCCATATAAGCCTACTTCCAACTAAGCCTCCATTCAAGCCACTTCTCAGCTGAGCCTCCACACCATAGTAACTCCCCTTCCGTATGGCCTCCAGCTCCGATTCCCAAGTCACAGGAACCGACGGGGAATTTTGATGGTGTACGACAACACTTACTTGACAAAGCACAAGAAAGCCACAAATGCAGCCCATGGAAATCTCTCTCTGCACTCAGCTGGGGGTGGATGCATAGGAAATGGTGGGCGATTTCAGACAAATGTCTCTTAGGAAGGATTTGGGCATTTAAGTTCTCAGCAATAATTTTACAATGTGCATCCACCTTTCTCGGAAGCCGACTTCACAGGAACCGCATTGAGGAAAGGCTTCCAACATCTACAAAGCGATCTGTCACCGTAAAGCACAAAGCAATATATGATATCGTCCATAGGAAGAAAAACAAGAATGTATATTTTATCATTGCTTGTTTCGCTGGCTGACATCCGGGGAAAGCGTTGCGACTGTGTTTAAAGATCAGCTATGAAGGAATCCTTTGTACATATCCCCTTTTACCCGTTTTAATAGATTTTATTACACATTATATAAAAATAATAATAATTTAATATGTTAATATATTTTCTGCCTGCATAGGACACGGCGGAGAAAATGTAGTTTTTTTAGATTATTTTTTACATTCTAGAAAAAGTGAATTTGTGGCCTTTTTGCCTGCTAACCGCTAATGTATGTAAAATTTTTTATCTGACCAAGACAACACAGTGATATTTTTGTTGGGTAATGTGCTTTAGGTTATTTTTGGCAGTAACTAAAAAAAACAAACCTAAAGATACACTCCAATTAAACACAAAAGGATGTCATTTAAAGTGAACCTGTCATCTTTAGATGTTACTACCGTAGCTCCCAAGTATGATTTTGATTTTTGCATTCCCTACTATGGCAAATTAGAGGTAAGGCAGGACGCCATTAGAAATCATCCCCTCTCCATAGCTATAGGATCAGGAGGATCAGCGATCAGAGAGTAGAAGTGTCAAGCTATTGAATGAACTAACCTTTCTGCGCTGTTACCAGCAAAATTCATACAGAGAAGGGAAATGCCGAGGTGTGAATCCCTCATCAGATCTCAAACTGTCCCTTTTCACTCTGCTCTCAGTAGCCCTCAGTGTTCCTGGTCCAGCCTTTTCTTGCTTGTCATAAGTAGGGTGGGAAGCAGACTGTCATTCTTATGCCCCGTACACACGAGCGGAAATTCCGCCAGCAAAAGTCCGATGTGAGCTTTTGGTCGGAAATTCCGACCCTGTGTATGCTCCATCGGACTTTTGCTGGTGGAATTCCTGCCAGCAAAAGATTGAGAGCAGGTTCTCTATTTTTCGGTCGGAAAAAGTTCCGATCGGAAATTCCGATCGTCTGTACCAATTCCGACGCGCAAAATTCCTACGCATGTTCGGAAACAATTTGACGCATGCTCGGAAGCATTGAACTTTATTTTCTCGGCTTGTCGTAGTGTTGTGCGTCACCGCGTTCTTGACGGTCGAAAGTTCAGAGAACTTTTGTGTGACTGTGTGTATGCAACCAAGCTTCAGCGGAATTCCGTCGGAAAAAACATCCGAGATTTTTCTGATGGAAATTCCGCTCGTGTGTACAGGGGATAAGACCTCATCTACATTGGGACTCGTCCTGCTTCAAAGTAGAGCCCAGGCCCCCCTGCAAAATCCATACAGAGATAGGATATGCTGAGGTATGAACCCCATATCAGATCCCGAACTGTCCCTTCTCACTCCGCCCTCAGTAGCCCTCAGTTTTCCTGATCTAGCTTTTTCTTGCCTGTCATCAATCGGGTAGGAAGAGGACTGTCACTCTTAGTGGGAATAGGACTGTCACTCTTAGTGGGAAGAGGACTGTCACTCTTAGTGGGAAGAGGACTGTCACTCTTAATGGGAAGAGGACTGTCACTCTTAGACCTCATCTACATTGGAACTCGTCCTGCTTCCAAGTGGAGCTCAGGCCCTCCTGCAAAATCCATGCAGAGAAGGGATATGCTGAGGTGTAAATCCCTCATCACATCCCAAGACGTCTGTCCTTATTCCTATCTTAGTAGTCCTCAGTGCTCCTGATCCAGCTTTTTCATGCCCGTCATCTGTAGGGTGGGATGAGGACTGCCACTCTTAGACCTCATCTAAATTGGGACTTGTCCTACTTCCAAGTGGAGCCCATGCCCTCCTGCAAAATCCATTGAGGAATATGCTGAGGTTTGAATCCCTCATCAAGTCCCAAGCTGTGTTTGAAAGTGTAAGTTCCAAGGTTGTGGTAATCCTCATTACAAAAAAAAAAATGTATCTGAGATTGAAGTGCTACACCTCAAGCTAATAGTCCAAATACAAAATGTATTCCAATATAATATTAGCTGGAAGACCATACAAAGGAAGCCAACACGTTTTGTGGGCCAAAACTTGCACCTTCAACATGTCTTGAGAATAAGAAATATTGTATATGGCTTGGACTGAGAATACATGGTATGTGACTTATGGTCTTCATCAGCAGCTGCTTTGAGCAGCAATCTGGCCCCGAAATGCTTTGGAAATCTTGTATTATATTGGATTTTAATCCAGATACAAATGTATTCCAAACCATGTGGTGCATCAATCTCTTGATCCATTTATTTTCATTACAAACTAAGGAAAACTGGAGGAATTCTTTGGTGCATAGAAGTCGCCTTTCCAAAAATCCAGATACTCTTGTTTAAACACCACTGCAATACCAATGGATAGCAATACGAGCAGGATAATCCCAGGGTTGCAGCTCTATCTTTCCATTCTCCCAAAAAAAACATCCATGTGTCTTAGGGAGTCATTGACGCAGAGCAGGTTTTCAAACACCTTTGCTTCTCCCAGGTCAGTGATCAAATAAGGATAAGGACAGCCTGGAACTTACACTGTTAAAGGCAAGTCAGCCATGGCATGTCCCCTCCCTGTCATGATTTTAATTCGATCACATGGAGTGGCGTTTATTGTGTAAAAGCATTTCACTACTTTTTACCTCTGTTCCTTTTGGTATGAGAACAGTGTGTCTCAAAAGCAAGCCATTTTCCTTAAATGCATGCTTTCTTATGGCTGCATTTGGCTTGCTGCCTAATCTGATGCCCATTGGCACTAAACCATAGAAGTGCAGATCAAACAAGTAGTATAAACCATGCTGTTTTGATTTGTACATATCGGATCAATACCCTGTATACATATAATATGATTTTTTTTTTTAAATATATTAACTGATCAGTTTTTTAAGGACCCCTGGCAGTGAAAAATCTTCACCATGGTGTTCTCAGCTCCGCCCACCTGACAGCTTCTATGGGGGGGTCCTACTCTTCCTGTTGGGTTATTTTTTTATCCCGTTACTGAGAAAACAGCAGGAGGAGCGAGACCCCCCTCTACACCTTTAGTGAAAGGAGCAAGAGTCCATAGCAGTGAGGGGATCTCATCACTTGAGTCCCTAGAAGCAGTAAAAAAAAAAAAAAAAAAAAAAAAAGCGACAGTGGGTTATTCAGGCCTTTGCACCTACAAATGAAATATCGTTAGTAAGGAATGACCCTTTAAGATTTGGCCTGTTCTTCCTGGTGTGCATTGTATAATGCCCTGCCAGGTTACGGAGATTTCTGCAACTGTATCCAACTTGTTAACAAAGCAAAAAAAAAAAAAAAGGCAGAGTGTAAATCATTTTTATACATGTAACACTGAAGCGACACTGAAATTTTGTCTCTTTATGAATAAAATTTGACTGTTATGAACTATGGCTTTGTAAAGATTTAGTATGTAAGCACGACCACCAAGTGTCCAGACTGTGCACATTAAAGTTTCTACATTTTCCTTAAAAGAGAAATAATGGCCAAACCGGCAATATTGTCAGGATCCACCCGGCTGCCTGATTGACAGCTTGCCGTCAGGCTACAAATAGTAAATATGTTGCCATTTTCATTTTTTTGTAAGTTGCTTAGTGCTGTAGCAAAGGGTAAAACACCTTTGCTACAGCAAAGGTGGACTCTTTCTCAAAGAGGACTCTCTCCTCATTGGCTGAGACACAGCAGTGGGAGCCATTGGCTCACAGCCAGTGAGCCAATGAGGCGAGAACAGGGGGTGTTTTCTATGGGCACAGAGCAGGGTTCGGAAGCGAGCACGTACTAGTGGCAAGCAGCTTGCTACTGAGGGCACTGGTCAAGGGGGAGGAGCCAGGAGCGTAGGCGGTGTACCCGAGAAGAAAAGGATGGGGGCCACTTTGTGCAAAACCATTGCACAGAGCAGGTAAGTATAACATGTTTTTTTTTTTTTTTAAACGAATCCTTTAGTTTTACTTTAAATAAATTGATTACTGTATATGCAGCCTGATTGCATTAGAGTAATAGATACAGAAAGTCCAATTAGGCTTTAAAGCAAGCCCTTACTAACCTCTGGAGCTGCAGGTACTGTGGAGCAATTAAACTTTAAAGATCACAACAGAAACTGAAGTCAGGTTTCAGTCTGCTCTAATACAGCCCTGGCCAAAAGTGTTGAGAATGACACAAATATCAATTAATTTTGACAAAGTCTGCTGCTTCAGCGTTTTTAGATCCTTCTGTCAGATGCAACAATGGTATACTGAAGTATAAATTACAAACATTTCATAAGTGTCAAAGACTTTTATTGACTATTACATTAGGTTTATGCAAAGAGTTAATATTTGCATTGTTGACCCTTCTTTTTTAAGACCTCTTCAATTCTCCCTGGCATGCTGTCAATCAACCTCTGGGCCACATCCTGATACTGATAGCAGCCCATTCTTGCATAATCAATGCTTGGAGTTTGTCAGAATTTGTGGGGCTTTTTTTGTTCACTCGCCTCTTGAGGATTGACCACAAGTTCCCAATAGGATTAACGTCTGGGGAATTTCCTGGACATGGACCCAAAATTTTGATGTTTTGTTCCCCAAGCCACTTAGTTATCATTTTTGCATTATGGCAAGGTGCTCCATCATGCTGGAAAAGGCATTGTTCCTCACCAAACTGTTCTTGGATGGTTGGGAGAAGTTGCTCTCTCGGAGGATGTTCTTGTACCATTCTTTATTCATGGCGGTGTTCTTAGGCAAAATTGTGAGTGAGCTCACTCCTTTGGCTGAGAACAACCCCACACATGAATGGTCTCAGGATGCTTTACTGTTGGCATGACACAGGACTCATGGTAGCGCTCACCTTTTCTTCTCTGGACAAGGTTTTTTCTGGATGCCCCAAACAATCGGAAAGGGGAGTCATCCGAGAATATGACTTTACCCCAGTCCTCAGCAGTCCAATCCCTGTACCTTTTGCAGAATATCACTCTGGCCCTGATGTTTTTCCTGGAGAGAAGTGGCTTCTTTGCTGCCCTTCTTGACACCAAGCCATCCTCCAAAAGTCTTCTCCTCACTGTGTGTGCCGATGTACTCACACCTGCCTGCTACCATTCCTGAGCAAGCTCTGCACTGGTGGGGCCCCGATCCCGCAGCTGAATCAACTGTAGGAGACGGTCCCGATGCTTGCTGGACTTTCTTGGGCGTCCTAAAGCCTTCTTCACAATAATTGAACCTCTCCCCTTGAAGTTCTTGATGATCCGATAAATGGTTGATTTAGGTGCAATCTTAGTAACATTAATATCCTTGCCTGTGGATCCCTTTTTGTGCAAAGGAACGATGACTGCACGTGTTTCCTTGAAGGTAACCATGGTTAACAGAGGAAGAACAATGAATTCAAGCAACACCCTCCTGTAAAAGCTTCCAGTCTGTTATTCTAACTCAATCAGAATTACAGAGTGATTTCCAGCCTTGTCTTCGTCAACACTGACACCTATGTTAACAAGAGAATCACTGACATTAAGTCAGCTGGTCCTTTTGTGGCAGGGTTGAAATGCAGTGGAAATGTTTTTTTGGGGGATTAAGTTCATTTTCATGGCAAAGAGGGACTTTGCAATTAATTGCAATTCCTCTGATCACTCTTCATTACATTCTGGAGTATATGCAAATTTGCCATCATAAAAACTGAGGCAGCAGACTTTGTGAAAATGAATATTTGTGTCATTCTCAAAACTTTTGGCCCGGGCTGTAGGTAAAGAAAAAGGGAAAATGAGCTGTCAGTTCAATGCCTTGGTTGCAAACTCTGATGATCCATTCTTCACAATGCCCACAGCTACAAAGGTCAATGGGGGGTTGTTTTTACTGCCTGTTCAGAATATGTAACTACTTAATTTGTAGTGTGTAATAATGAGCAATATGATTGCCTCCTGTTCTCATCTAATAATGAGCAGTATGGCTGCTTCTTGTATATATAAAATTAAAATCAAAACTAGGAGAAAACAAGGATTTTTAAAGTTAAACTCCAGGCAAACAACACAGATGAAATACATATTGTGACAGCAGGCAGGTAAAATCGCCTGGTTGCATCCAGGATGGAAAATATGTATGCCCTAGATTCAGGCTTTATGCTGACTTATACCACTAGGGGGAGTACTGGGAGTCCTGCAGGGGAAGAGGTAATGAGCCCAGCTGAAGTAAGTGGGCTCATTAAGACCTATAGAAAACATCCCAGCATGCTTAGGGAGATGCTCCATCCTGGAACCAGTTCTGTGATTGTGTAGACTGGGGAGTGTGGTACCTGAGCTTTGCGGTGAGTTAACGCCTGTGTGGCAAAACTTCTCAAAGAGAGATAGGGTCTGGGGCAGCACAAGGCTGCACCCAGTTGTTAGTTAGGGAATCTACGTGTGTAGTAAGCGGTCAAGCTGACCAGGATTTCTTTTCATGTTTCTTTTTTTGTTTTTCTGTTATTTTTCAATGCATCTAGTCTGAATAAACCGCACCTTTGTTTTTGTTTCACCTACCAAGCTGTCTGCTGTGCCTGATTTTGTGTGGTGAACCCATCCAGGGGGTCACACACACCCGCTGCCGAGTTAACCCCTCACAGTTGGTGGAGAAGCAGGGGCAGTTTTTTTTTTTTTAAGGCCAGCATGGAGGAGATACTGAGACAGCTGGCTCTAGCAAATGCAAATCAGCAGCAGACAAATGCAGGTTTGCAAAAGAGCCTTGCAGCCCAGCAGCAGACAAATGCAACTTTGCAGCAGAGTCTGGAAGCTCAGCAGAAAGCTCAACTGCAGAGTCTGGACGCTCAGCAACAAGCCCAGCAGCAATCTGAGGCCCGCTTCATAGAGCTGTTACAAAAGCAAGAGCAGAGACTCCAACAACAAATCGAGACATTAATGCAGCAACGGCCGCAGACCAGTGAGGCAAGTGGTTCCACTAATACTGCATCCTTTGGTGTGAGCCGTTTACTGACAAAAATGACTGGAGAGGATGATCCGGAGGTGTTTTTGACCACATTTGAAAGGACTGCTGAAAGGGAAAAGTGGCCTAAGGAGCAGTGGGCTGGACTTGTGGCCCCTCTGTTAACGGGGGAATCGCAGAAAGCCTATTATGACCTAGAGCCGGACCAAGCAAAAGACTATGTGGTGCTAAAAACAGAAATATTGGCACGGCTGGGTGTCACCCTGGCCGTCCGGGCTCAGCGTGTACATAACTGGACTTTCCGGCTTGGAAAACCCCCCAGGTCTCAAATGTATGATCTCATTCACCTGAGCAGGAGGTGGCTGCAGCCAGAGACTTTGACCGCACCAAACATTGTGGAACGTGTTGTTATGGATCGTTTCCTGAGAGCTCTTCCTACTGCCATCCAAAAGTGGGTAAGCCATGGAGCCCCAGAAACTGCAGATAAGCTTGTGGATCTGGTTGAGAGGTACTTGGCTACAGAGAACCTGACCACCTCTTCCAGGGACTCACGGACTTTCCACCCTAAGACCAGACCATCCCCAGTGGCGGGTAAGATGACTCCAAGGGGTGAGGGTGGAGAGAGTGAGAAGGTGGGGGTTCAACCTAATGTCTGGCGGGAGCAGCCCGGGAAGCCCAGGCCGCAAGAGGCAGCGAAAAAGATTATTTGCTACCGCTGCCGGCAAGAGGGACATATTTCAGCTAATTGCCCAGTTGTGGATGAACCTATGCAATGTGACTTTATAAGGGACAGACGTCAGTCGATGTTTGCGACAGTCGCTTGTACTGCCATTCGGGGACCTGAGAAACATTTATGTAAAATGTGTATTAATGGTAGAAATGTGGATGTGTTGCTGGATTCAGGTAGCCTGGTGACATTGATAAAGGCTGAATTAGTTACTACAGTGGTCTCTGGGAATAACAAGGTGGCTGTTATTTGTGTGCATGGGGACACCCGAGAGTATCCTGTAACTTCAGTGTTTTTTGAGACCCACAAAGGTAACCTCTCTCATCAGGTGGGGTTAGTGTCTCACTTACCACATGATGCCATTGTGGGAAGGGATTTTCCAATGTTCTGGGAACTCTGGGATTGTCCTGAGCCCCCCACTGGTGCCCCTATAGACCAGAAAGATGATGACCAGAATTCCTCTGAGAGTGGTGAGGACTCTCCAGAATTTCCCTTGTCGGTATTGGCAGGGGAAACTCGAGAAAATGGGGAGGAGCCAACATCCTCAGATGAAAACATGCCGTCTGTGGAATTTTCAGATCTTGAGGTTCACAGGGAAAATTTTGCCACAGAACAGTTAAAAGACCCCACCCTAATAAAGGCACGGGAGAATGTGGTGAAAATAGATGGAGAGTTAGTGAACCCAGAAAAAACTTGCACTTACCCGTACTTCACTGTGGAAAGGGACCTACTGTATCGAGTGGCTCAAAGGGCAGAAGAAACCGTTGAGCAACTTGTGGTGCCCAAACCTTACAGGAAGTTGGTGTTGGAATTGGCCCATGGGCACATTCTTGGAGGTCATCTGGGGACAGAGAAAACCAGAGAGAGAGTATTGCAGAGATTCTATTGGCCTGGGGTCATGAAGGAAACGGAAAATTATTGTTCCTCCTGCCCTGTGTGTCAGAAGTCGGCACCTATGCCACATTTCCGTAACCCGCTGGTACCTCTTCCTATCATTGAGGTCCCCTTTGAGAGGATCGCAATGGATTTGGTAGGTCCGATAATGAAGTCCGCTAGGGGGCATCAGTACATTTTGGTTATAATGGACTATGCCACCCGTTATCCGGAGGCAATTCCTCTTCGAAATACCTCGGCCAAAACCATAGCCAAAGAACTATCTCTTATTTTTAGCCGTGTGGGTATTTGTAAGGAACTGCTTACGGACCAAGGTACACCTTTTATGTCCCGGGTTATGAAAGAACTATGCAAGTTGTTCAAAGTGACACAATTACGTACGTCTGTGTATCACCCCCAAACAGATGGGTTAGTTGAAAGATTCAACAAAACCCTAAAACAAATGTTAAAGAAGGTGGTGGATAGAGATGGAAAGAATTGGGACTGTCTAATACCCTATTTGATGTTTGCCATTAGGGAGGTACCCCAATCCTCTACGGGTTTCTCACCCTTCGAGTTACTCTATGGGAGACACCCAAGAGGACTGCTGGATATCGCCAAGGAAACTTGGGAAAATGAGAGTTCTCCCCACAGGAGTGTGATTGAGCATGTCGCCCTGATGCAAGATAGAATTGCACAGGTAATGCCAATCGTAAAGGAACATTTGGCCCAATCGCAGTTAGCACAGCAGAGAGTGTACAACCGTGGGGCCAAGACCCGTACTTTTTCCCCGGGGGATAAGGTATTGGTGCTAGTCCCTACGGTTGAAAGCAAATTCATGGCCAAATGGCAAGGTCCATACGAAGTTCTTGAAAAATTGAGCGAGGTGAACTATAGGGTCAGACAGCCAGGAAGGCGAAAGCTGGAACAGGTATATCACGTCAATCTGCTGAAAGCCTGGAGGGATAGGGAATCCCTAGTTGCAGAGACTTTGTCACCGGTCCAGTCTGATTGCTTTGTTCCTGAGGTTGGAATCGCAGTCACCTTATCGAAACCCCAAAAACAGGAGGTTAAAGAGTTTGTACTTCGCAACAAAGAGATTTTCTCTGAGCTGCCGGGAGAAACATCTGGCGTAGAGCATGATATTATTACCCCGCCAGGAGAAAGGGTAAAACTAAAACCTTATAGAATACCAGAGGCCCGACGGGAGGCAATACGTGGGGAGGTTCAAAGGATGCTGGAATTGGGTGTGATAGAGGAGTCCCAGAGTGACTGGTCCAGTCCTATCGTACTAGTGCCCAAACCTGATGGGAGCTGGCGGTTTTGTAACGATTTTCGACAATTGAATAAAGTTACAAAATTTGACACCTACCCCATGCCGCGTATAGATGAGTTGATCGACCGGCTGGGAACAGCCCGATACATGACAACTCTCGATCTCACCAAAGGGTATTGGCAAATTCCCCTGGCCGAGTCGGCCAAGGAGAAAACTGCGTTTGTAACCCCAGATGGGGCGTTTCAATACAAGAGAATGCCGTTTGGGTTACAGAATGCACCTGCAACATTCCAGCGGAAAATGGACAAGATTCTGAGGCCCCATCAGAAGTATGCTGCAGCTTACCTGGATGATGTGATTATCCATAGCACAGATTGGGTCTCACATCTGCCAAAAGTGCAAGCAGTCTTAGACTCCATTCGGGAAGCTGGGTTTACGGCCAATCCAAAGAAGTGTACCATTGGACAGGAGGAGGCCAAATATCTGGGGTACACTATTGGGAGGGGAGTGATAAAGCCTCAAGTCAATAAAGTCGAGGCCATACAGAGTTGGCCACGTCCCAACAGCAAGAAACAGGTACGAGCCTTTCTGGGAATCGCTGGCTATTATCGGCGATTCATCCCCCATTTTGCTTCTCAGGCTGTGCCCCTCACCAACCTGACAAAAGGGAAAGAGTCTGTCATGGTCAAATGGTCCCCAGAGGCTGAAGCAGCATTCCAGTCATTAAAAACCGCCTTATGTAGCCAGCCAGTGTTGTACTCACCAGACTTCTCTAAGGACTTTGTTGTACAAACTGATGCATCAGACGTTGGGTTGGGAGCAGTGTTGTCCCAGGTCTGGAACGGGGAAGAGCACCCAGTCATTTACCTCAGCAGGAAATTGAAGTCCCATGAGGTAAATTACGCCACAATTGAGAAGGAGTGTTTAGCGGTGAAGTGGGCTCTAGATTCCCTTCGGTACTATCTGTTAGGTAGGCACTTTGACCTGGTAACTGATCACGCCCCTTTAAAGTGGATGGCTCAAAACAAGGAGACCAATAGAAGGATAAATAGGTGGTTCCTGGCCCTACAGGAATTCAACTTTACAGTAAAGCATCGCCCTGGCGTTAAAATGGGGAATGTGGATGCTTTGTCCCGAGTACATGCGTGCCTGACTGCGTGTGTTCCAACCCCAAGGTTGAAACAAGAGGGGGGGGTATGTGACAGCAGGCAGGTAAAATCGCCTGGTTGCATCCAGGATGGAAAATATGTATGCCCTAGATTCAGGCTTTATGCTGACTTATACCACTAGGGGGAGTACTGGGAGTCCTGCAGGGGAAGAGGTAATGAGCCCAGCTGAAGTAAGTGGGCTCATTAAGACCTATAGAAAACATCCCAGCATGCTTAGGGAGATGCTCCATCCTGGAACCAGTTCTGTGATTGTGTAGACTGGGGAGTGTGGTACCTGAGCTTTGCGGTGAGTTAACGCCTGTGTGGCAAAACTTCTCAAAGAGAGATAGGGTCTGGGGCAGCACAAGGCTGCACCCAGTTGTTAGTTAGGGAATCTACGTGTGTAGTAAGCGGTCAAGCTGACCAGGATTTCTTTTCATGTTTCTTTTTTTGTTTTTCTGTTATTTTTCAATGCATCTAGTCTGAATAAACCGCACCTTTGTTTTTGTTTCACCTACCAAGCTGTCTGCTGTGCCTGATTTTGTGTGGTGAACCCATCCAGGGGGTCACACACACCCGCTGCCGAGTTAACCCCTCACAATATATACAGTGAGGGAAAAAAGTATTTGATCCCCTGCTGATTTTGTATGTTTGCCCACTGACAAATGATCAGTCTATAATTTTATTAGTAGGTTTCTTTTAACAGTGAGAGACAGAACAACAACAAAAAATCCAGAAAACCGCATTTCACTTATAAATTGATTTGCATTTTAATGAGTAAAATAAGTATTTGATCCCCTATCAATCAGCAAGATTTCTGGCTCCCAGGTGTCTATACAGGTAACAAGCTGAGATTAGGAGCACTCTCTTAAAGGGCGTGCTCCTAATCTCAGCTTGTTACCTGTATAAAAGATTACCTGTCCACAGAAGCAAGCAATCAGATTCCAATCTCTCTACCATGGCCCAAGACTATTTTTTGCAAATGGAAAAAACACAAAATAAATGTCAATCTCCCTCGGTCTTGGGCACCATGCAAGATCTCACCTCGTGGAGTTTCAGTGATCATGAGAATGGGGAGGAATCAGCCCAGCACTACACGGGAGAATCTTGTCAATGATCTCAAGGCAGCTGGGACCATAGTCACCAAGAAAACAATAGGTAACACACTACGTCGCGAATGACTGAAATCCTGCAGCGCCCGCAAGGTCCCCCTGCTCAAGAAAGCACATGTACAGGCCTGTCTGAAGTTTTCTAATGAACATCTGAATGATTCAGAGGAGAACTGGGTGAAAGTGTTGTGGTCAGATGGGACCAAAATCGAGCTCCTTGGCATCAACTCAACTCGCCGTTTTTGCAAGAGAAAGAATGTTGCCTATGACCACAAGAACACATCCCCACCATCAAACATGGAGGTGGAAACATTATGCTTTGGGTGTGTTTTTCTGCTAAGGGGACAGGACAACCTCACCGCATGAAAGGGATGAAGGACGGGGCCATGTACCATCAAATCTTGGATGGGAACCCCCTTCCCTCAGCCAGGGCATTGAAAATGGGTCGTGGATGGGTATTCCAGCATGACAATGACCCAAAACACACAGCCAAGGCAACAAAGGAGTGGCTCAAGAAGAAGCACATTAAAGCGGAGTTCCACCCTAAAGTGGAACTTCCGCTCATCGGATTCCTCCCCCCCTCCGGTGCCACAATTGGCACCTTTCAGGGGGGAGGGGGGTGCTTAGATAGCCGCAGAATATCTGCAGATGCCCGCCCCCACCCCAACCTTGTGTTCTGGGAAACACACAGTTCCCGGAACACAACGGGGTCCAGTGCAGAGGCGCAGCACGACACTAAATTAATCAATATGCAATGCAAGAGAATTACAGCACAGTAAGTATCCCTGCCCTTTATCGTTACCAACCTGCATCATGCAGTAGGAATGGAGAAATAAATGCTCAGGTCCAAATAGCTTCATATGTACAACACGTGAGAAACCAAGGAGGTGTTGCCAATTGTTAACCCTTTCCTATAGCAAACTGTTGCTTATAAAATGGGGATGCTTAGTTGCCATATATTGCAATAAATGTTCAAGCTGGCCAATTGCATTAAAGTGATCCCTCTCTGGCTAGTCCTTACCTTATCTTGCAGATTTGCTAACTCTTATTTGCTAAAATAGCTACGTTAAGGGTGTGGATTTGTAGTGCCGATATGGGGCAGACACAGCTGGAGGTGAAAACAACTCTGGACCAAAATGTGCACATCCACAATGGGGAAAAATACAAAGTTTAATAGGGTGTACAGCACCAGAGGTAATCATGGTTGTCTATGCAAATAACCAGGTGGATCCCCCTCCCCCCCCCCCAAAAAAAAATAGCCAAATGAATCAATATATAATGCAAAGGGGTTACAGCACAGTAAGTATACACTTATAGCAGTGGTGGAACTGCCAGGGTCGCTAAAGTCGCACTTGCAACCAATGTGCGGGGGGGGGGGGGGCCCAAGATGGCAGGAAGGGGACGCACTGCAGAACATGTGAAAGGATCACGCTACAGGACCACAAGGCTCAGTTCACACTGCTGGGACCCCAAAGTCATGCGACTTGCTTGCCATTTCCTTGCGACTTGCTTTGTGACTTTCTTGCCATTTCATTGCGACTTGCTTTGTGACTTGCTTGCCATTTCCTTGCGACTTCTGTGATTTAAGATGGCAGTTTATGGCACTCAAATCGCACCAGAGTCTCAGAAAAGTAATGCAGGAACCTTCTTTTTTTTTTTTTTTTTTGTCGCCGTGACTCGAGTCGCATTAATTATAATGGCACCCATTGAAATCAATGTGTTTTGACTTGTCATGCGACTTTATGTGTTGCAAGACGCATGATACTGTAAGTTGCAGCAGTGTAAACCTGGGCTTATAAAGGGCCCCCGGATCAGTGGAAAGGGCCACGGGCTCAGAGGGAAGGGCCTCGAGACCAGAGGAAAGGGCCCTGGAACTGGGGTTGCCACCTCATCCCTTTAAACCTGAACACATATTAATTACACAGGTTCTGTGGCTGATTAAGGTGGTAATTAAACTCACTTGGTGCCTTATCTGCATTTAATTAGCCTCAGAACCTGTGTAATTCAAAGGTGTTTGGGTTTAATGGGATGAGGTGGCAACTCTACCTGGAACCAATGGAAAGGGCTCCAGCGGTCAGGGGGTCCTTTCATGGTTCCTTGCACTGGGGCCCTGAAGGTACTAGTTATGCCTCTGACTTATAGAAAGTAATATAGTAACTTCAGGCATCCCTTCCCTTTATAGTTACCAACCTACAAGGAGAAATGAATGCTCAGGTCCAAATAGCTTCATATATATATACAACACGTGAGAAACTAATGAGGTGTTGCCACCAATGTTAACCCTTTCCTATAGCAAACTGTAGCTTATAAATGGGAATTATCAGTTGGCATATACAGTGGAACCTCGAATTACGAGCATAATCCGTTCCAGGAGTATAGGACCACAAGGTTCAGTTCACACTGCTGGGACCTCAAAGTCATGCGACTTGCTTACCATTTCCTTGCGACTTGCCGTTCCAGGAGTATGCTTGTAATCCAAAGTACTCGCATATCAAAGCAAGGTTTCCCATTGAAGTCAATGGAAACGAAAATAATTTGCTCCGCATTGACTTGTGTGACAATGGGATGCAATACCGCATGCGGCCAGAGGCAGGGGGTGCCGGAAACGGCCGAAAAGGCCCGAGGACACTTCGCTGACCTCGGCAAACCTCGGAAAGACTTCCTACCCGAGATTTGCCGAGGCCAGCCGTGCTGTCCTCGGGCCTTTCCGTGCATTTCCGAACGACGCTGATCAGCTGCGATTGGCGACTTTCTGCTCTGCTCGGCTTCGGCGCCCCCCCCCACCTCAGGCCAAAAGTGGTACTGCAAACCGCTTTGGCCTGAATCGTGCTCGTTTTGCGAGACAACACTCGCAAACGATTTTTAAAAATACAGTGCTCGTATTGCGAAACGCTCGTTAACCGCGTTAAATGCAATCCGAGGTTCCACTGTATTGCAATACGTATTCAAGCTGGCCAACTGCGTCAAAGGGATCTCTCTCTGGTCTGGTTCTTCTCATTTACATTAATTGGTGTTTTTAAATATATATATATATATATATATATATATATATATATATATATATATATATATATATATATAAAACATAGTATAAAGTTGTATTTCCAATCATTTCTGCAGCAGTTATGGCCAATACTGGTCTCTGGCCCACCACCAGTGTCATCGCACCTCACCCGTATGGCACAGAAAGCAAGTCTGTACTGCCTTCCATCAGAGCATGCCTTTGTCGCCACTCTCCCGATACAAACCCATTTCAAGCTGTGAAATGTATTCATCGCAGTGGTTAAAATGTAAATTTCCTTCATTAACATGGATCGGCGTTCTCCTGCTCCACAAAACAACAACACAGCTGCACTGGCATCCAGAACCAGGCGCTGTGAAATGAGTCAACCTTTATGTTAAACGCCATGATGAGAGCCTGCCAATGGAGGAGATAAAACATTTGGCCTCCCTGTGATCTCCAGCTAAGTCAAGAGATGGTGACGTCATCCTGGCAGCCATTTTACTATCACTCTTCTACTTCTATTTGAATTAATGACAGCACTGATCTGCAACAACAGATGAAAAAAGATTTGTACTTAAAATTGTTAATTGTTTATGATACGCAGTTCTTTAGCAAATTAAAGGGGTTGTAAACCTTCATGTTTTTTCACTTTAATGCATCCTATGCATTAGGGTGAAAAAACACCTGTCAGTGGCCAGCCCGCCCCCAGCCCCCCGTTTTACTTACCTGAGCCCTCGAACTTGACCCGGCAGGGACGCGATGTCTCTCTGCCCGGGGTTCTCAGCTCTTGATTGGATAGATTGATAGCAGCCCAGACATTGGCTCCCGCTGCCGTCAATCAAATCCAACAACGCGAGCGCCGGGGGGGCAAGGCCGAGTCCTGCATTGGGCCTCTATGGACGCGGAATGCTGGACTCAGGAGCGCGCCCGCAAGGTAACCCCCTCGGGGAAGCGCTTCTCCGAGTGTGTTATCAGATGTGGGGAGGAGCCGCGAGAGCCGCCGAGGGACCCCAGAAGAGCAGGTTCGGGGGCCACTCTGTGCAAAATGAGCTGAACAGTGGAGGTAAGTATGATATGTTTGTTATTTTTTTTTTTTTATTCACCTTTACAATCACTTTAAGTGTAATGTAGGTTTTACATACAGTGTCTTGAAAAAGTATTCATACCCCTTGAAATTTTCCACATCTTGTCATGTTACAACCAAAAACGTAAATGGATTTAATTGGGATTTTATGCGATAGACCAACACAAAGTGGCACATAATTGTGAAGTGGAAGGAAAATGGTAAATAGTTTTCCAAATGTTTTACAAATAAATATATGAAGTGTGGCCCGCATTTGTATTCAGCCCCCTTTACTCTGATGCCCCAAACTAAAATCACCCCCTCCTAAAACTCAAAAACTAAACATTTTGATTAGCTCAGCATAAAAGAGCTTTCCTGGGAGGATTTCAGTCCCTGATACTGCAACTGAAGTATACAATCAACTATGGGTGGCAAGGAACTGTCACTGGGATCTCCAAGATAAAGTTGTGGACAGAAACAAGTCTGGAGATGGATAAAAAAAATGTCAAAGGCTCAATGCCTAATAGCACAGTGAAGTCTATTATTAGGAAGTAGAAGGTACTTGGTACAAAACAGACCCTCCCTGGATCAGGACGTCGCTCCAAACTGGATGAAAGAGCCAAGAGTAAACTGGTCAGAGAACCTACCAAGAGACCTACAGCAACTCTGAAGCAGTTGCAGGAATTTATGACAAAGAGTGGTCATTGTGTGCCAACAATATCACAAATTCTCCACAAATGTGGTTTGTGTCGGAGGGTTGCGAGAAAACAGCCACTCCTGAAGAAAGGCTGCATGCAGTCACCAATGAGCTTTGCCAAAACGCACCTTGAAGATTCTGAGGCCACATGGAAAAAGGTGTTATGGTCAGATGAGACTAAAATGGAAATATTTGGCCTCAACACCAAACGATGTCTGGCGGAAATCTAATACAGCTCACCATCCAAAAAACACCATTCCTACAGTTAAGCGTGGAGGTGGTAATATCCTGTTATAGGGGGTGTTCCTCTGCAGCAAAATACCATCAAATTCTTGAGGAAAATCTGCTGCCCTCTGCCAGAAAGTTGTCAATGGGAAGAAGGTTTACCTTCCAATATGACAATGACCCAAATCATACAGCAGAAATGACCACACAGTGGTTGAAGGAGAAAAAGGTGAATGTCCTTGCATGGCCTAGTCAGAGCCCAGACTTGAAGACTACAGTCTACAAACGGCCACAATCAAATGTAACTGAACTTGAGCAGTTCTGCAAAGAAAAATGGGCAAATATTGCAAAGTCTAGATGTGCAAATTTAGTAGAGACATATCCCAACAGACTAAAGGCTGTAATTTAAGCAAAAGGTGGTTCAATAAAATACTGACACAAGGGGGTGATCCTTTTTCCAACTCAGTGATTCCGTTTTTGATTTTTTTTTTTTTAATGACATGTTGCTGTTATATCTTTCACTTGGATGTTATAAGTAAATACAGCTGGATAAAACAAATTCATTATTCATTATTTCAGGCTGCAAAGTATAGTCAGTTATATCTCCACACAGCAAGGATCTTCGAGGAGCAGGGACAAGTACATCTCTACAGGAATATCTTGGAGGAGCTGGGTCAGGTACATTTCCGCACAGCAAGGATCTTGGAGGAGCTGGATCAGGTACGTGTCCACACAGCAAGTATCTTAGAGGAGTGGGGACAAGTACATCTCCACACAAGGATGAACTTGGAAAAGCGGGGACAGGTATGTCTCTAAACAACAAGGAGTTTGAAGAAGCAGGGACAGGTGTGTCTCTGCACAATGAGGATCCTGGAGGAGCGGGAACATATACATTTCCACACAAAAAGGATCTTAGAAGAGGAGGGACAGGTATAGCCCCTCACAAAGAAGATCTTGGAGGAGCTAAGACAGGTATGTTTCTACACAACAAGGATCTTGGAGTGGTGAAGTCAAGTACATCTCCTCACAGCAAGGATCTTGGAGGAGCAGTGACATATAGATCTCTACACAAAGTTCTTGGAGAAGCTGGGTCAGATACATCTCCGCACAGTAAGGATCTTGGAGGAGCTGGGTCAGGTACATCTCCACACAAGGAGGAACTTAGAGGAGCGGGGACAGGTATGTCTCTACACAAGCATCTTGGAAGAGCTGAGTCAGGAGTCTCCACACAATGAGGATTTTGTAGGAGGAGGGACAGGTACGTCTCCACACAATGAGGATCTTGGGGGAGTGGGTACAGATACGTTTGCTCACAATGAAGATCTTAGAAAAGTGGTGGCAAGTACATCTCCACACAATGAGGAACTAGAGAGCAGCAAGGACATATAACTCACATAACACAAATTCCCATAGGAGCATAGACAGCCCCCACACAACAAAAATCTTGGAGAAGCAAGGAGAAGTATGTCGCCGCACAACGAGGGTCTTGAAGGAGAAGAGACAAGTATGTCTCCACACAGCAAGGATCTTGGAGGAACAGGTCAGGTACATACCTGCCTCCATTAATCCAAAATTCTCATTGTGTGGCCTGTAAGGGTAGGCGGGGGGGTACCTCCTCCATGTTCCTTTCCTCATTGGGCACCAAGTGTGGGTCACATAGGAGGCCTACCTCAGGGTGGGTTCTTCTGGGCTGCGCTATGCACTTTGGATACGGTCACTGCTTTACACATGGAGTACCTTTACTTAAACAGACGACTGATCTCTAGTAAACTTTCTCGATGTAATATACATCACCACGGTCATTTGTGTATTTAGGAGGGACATGCAGAGCCGATGCCCTCTCCACCTGTCCAGCATATGACCGCTACTTCACTCCTATTAACAGTAAGGAGCCCCACTGTGCACCTAGCGTTGACTCCATGTGTGCACTTCACCTAACTCTTCCTCTTCCATACCTGTGTACAGGCTGGGGACCTGTGCAGTGCTAATCTGTTCCTGTTGCTATAGGGGATGGACCAGCTCACAGAGAGGGTGCCGACAACTCCCCCTGCTAGAAGCTATCCCACCGGTGACATGTACACGGTTACGACAGGCTGCTAGAGAAACCTTTGTTACACTTGGTAACCACTTGTATCTTCACAATGTATTAGCTCTTGTACTGTTATCTTTATACCCCAATATGTTTAGTGACCTGAGCTGTAGACTATATGTGCCAGTTACTTGTATTACACCCCTTGAGTAACTTAAAGTGTTTGTTAACCCAAAAAAAATAAAGAATTCAGGTACTGGTCCCTTAAAGCAGATTACACAGAACAGTGCTTGTGCCGTCTAATCTGCCCCCCTCTAAACTGAACCTGCCACTTCCTGTATCTATACTGACCAGGATAACCAGGGCTACTCAGCCCTGACCACCGTGGTCAGAGTACGTCCCCCCGTCATAAACTGCTGTCTAACTCTATGAAAGGCTGACAGCTGCTGTGGCTTGTACTTATGTTTAGTGCAGTCTGTGCCCAGGGATGAATGCCCCTGAATGCCCGGAACACAGACTGCTGGCCGAACTCTGCTGGCAACGTTATTTTTGCCTCGCCAGGGCACAAGGCAACATTAATGCTGCTGTGTTTACACTTCCCTGTTTTAAGGCTATGTTTAAATGTGTGGCAGACCTTTACTGTACCTCTGAAAAGCGATCGTTCCCCAGAAGTGTTTGACAGACAGTGAGGTGGCAATATATCTCCTCTTTTACCGCCTGACTTAACCCAAAAATGCTGCACCACAGCCCCCTGCAACCACCTGCGGTTGTGGCGCGGCCACTTTCCCTTGAACAGGTTGTGTCCCATGTATTCCATGGTGGTAGTGCCTGACAAATATGAGAGGGGTATAATGTTTGCCACGCCATTTGTACACCCTCATCCAGCTACTTTTGCAGTTTAAAATGCTACACAACTCACCCATGGCGCTCTAACTATTGTGATGTTCGCATCATATTTTCTTTACTTCTTTATGTCTTGTAGGCCGTGTTGGCCAAGATATGTTTCTAGTTTCAGGGATTTTCAGAATGTATCTTGTATTTTATATGTCAAAACCAATAAATACCATTGGAAAAGAAAATGCTACTCAACTGCCTCCTCAACCGCAAATGTAAATGAGACCTACCAATTGTGAGTAGGCGGTCAGCAAGCGGAACGAACGCAACTCCTAGCCACTTATTTTCTTTTTTCCCATACTTTATTTTAAGGCATCACACGGTAAGTACAGAAACCAATTCACGTGCAAGTTGAGAATAACACATTATCATAAAAGACATGTAACAAAGAAGACAACTGCAAACGTATACATGAGAAAGTGTCCCGGAAAACCAGACACTAGAGAGTCTCTGTACCCCGTGTGTCATTTTTCTCGGTAGAACAACGTTAATAAAAAAAAAACACAAGAAAAATAACCAAGAAGGTAAATCAAAGAACAAAGACGGTGAGAAAGAGAGAGAAGAAAGCCAAGAAAAAACACCAAAGAGATGCTGGTAGGTTAATTGGATCCTGTCTAAATTGTCCCTAGTATGTATGAATGTGAGTTAGGGACCTTAGAGTGTAAGCCCCTTGAGGGTAGGGACTGATGTGAATGTACAATGTATATGTAAATCGCAGCGTTAATTGACAGCGCTATATAAGTACCTGAAATGAATAAAAGTAAAATGGGATAAGAGAGAGAGAGAGAGAGAGAAAGAAAAAAAAGGGGGGGTGAATTAGAGCAATTGGAAGGGAAAAGGTAAAGGGGGGAAAGGAAGGGGGTGGGAGGGAAGAAAAGGGAAGGGATTCAGTCATTCTGCCATCCCCTAAAGACCAGGAGACCCACCGGTATAAAAACCAAGTAGGGGGCATTCATTCAGCAAGACTTTAAACTCCTGAGAATAGACAAATTCGTGCCAGTAAAACCATTTTTTGAGAATTTTTTTGTCGGAGGCCCTTCTCTGTAGCAACCAGGTCTTCCATCTCATTGATCTCAGCGACCTTTTTCAACCAGACGGCTACGGACGGTGCCTGTGTCTGCTTCCAAAAGAGTGGGATGCAAACCTTCGTGGCAGTGAGCAGCAATGGTAAAATGGAGCGTCTGTAAACCTTACCGGAAAACCGGTGATGATGCAGAAGGAAAAGTGCAGGGTCCCTCAGGAACTCATAGTCAGCAAAGTTTTGGGTTATACGGTGAACCTCTGTCCAATATTGGCTGTAGTAAATGGCAGGACCAGAAAATATGGAGAAGAGAACCTGTCTTCCTCTCCACACCTCCAGAAAAGGTGCAGGCATTGTGGGAACATCTTATGAATCTTTACAGGTGTGTGATCTAATCGCTTATTTTCAATGCCTGTGTAAAAGAGGCTCAAGGCTTTCACGGACTCTTGGCTATGGCATAGCCGGAAAGCTGTCGTGAGTTAAACGGCAAATATATTTATAGCCATGGTGTATCAGGAAAACAGCTGAGCGGCAGATGAGGATATTGGGAGCTATAAAACGGCAATATAAAATCATCAGACGGAGCGAGGAAACCCCGGAACGGTCTTCATCTTGTATTTAAAACCATCATAACAGAAGTCACACACGTTCTCCCAATTTTACGAGTAGTCTAGCATAATGCCAATACCCTTGTACTGACAACAGTGCAAACCACACTGGGCCATTATTCCTTTTAAAGGGCAACTCCGACCAAACAATTAGAGGCAGTGCATATATAGGATCTGCTTTACCTATCAAAGAATTGCCGCATATACACCTGCAGTCTGCCATGCTGGACTCTATGAGCACTCATTCAGACAACATTCAGACAGATTCAACTTTGAATTAGGATTTTACCCATTATTATGAGCAATGCCGCGTACACACGAGTGGACTTTGCGGCAGACTTTACCCAGCGGACTTTGACGGACTTTATGACGGACTTTCTGAATGAACGGACTTGCCTACACACAATCCACCAAAGTCCGTCAAATTCGTACGTGATGACGTACGACAGGACTAAAACAAGGAAGTTCATAGCCAGTAGCCAATAGCTGCCCTAACGTGGCTTTTTGTCTGTCGAACTAGCATACAGACGAGCGGACATTTTCTATCTATCTAAATCTAAGTCTGTCCAACTTTTGAGAAAACAAAGTCCGCTGGAGCCCACACACGATCAAATTGTCCGACGAAATCCCGTCCGCCGGGCAAAGTCTGCCGTAAAGTCCGCTCGTGTGTACGCGGCATAACACTCATTTTTGGACTGATGGGGGTTTTTGTATTTTTTTCTATTGGGTTGAGGTCAGGACTCTGTGCAGGCCAGTCAAGTTTCTCCACCCCATACTTGCTCATCCATGTCTTTATGGAGCTTGCTTTGTGCACTGGTGCGCAGTCATGTTGGAACAGGAAAGGACCGTCCCCAAACTGTTCCCACAAAGTTGGGAGCATGAAATTGTCTAAAATGTCTTGGTACACTAATGACTTAAGAGTTGTCTTCACTGAAACTAAGGGGCCAAGCCCAACCCCTGAAAAACAACCCCACACCATAATCCCCCCCCCCCCCCCACACCATAATCTCCCCCCCCACCACCCAATAATTTAGACAAGTGTACAAAGCAAGGTCCATAAAGACATGGATGAGCGAGTTTGGGGTGGAGGAACTTGACCAGCCTGCACAGAGTCCTGACCTCAACCCGATAGAACACATTTGGGATGAATTAGAGCGGAGACTGCGAGCCAGGCCTTCTTGTCCAACATCAGTGCCTGACCTCACAAATGCGCTTCTGGAAGAATGGTCAAACATTCCCATAGACACACTCCTAAACCTTGTGGACAGCCTTCCCAGAAGAGTTAAGGCTGTTATAGCTGCAAAGGGTGGGCCAACTCAATATTGAACCCTACGGACTTATGCTGGCCATACACTATACGAAAAATCGGCCGAAAAATCGTTCGAATGGACACTTCGTTCGTTTTTCGGCAAGTTAGTGGGTACAAATCGATAATCGTTTGTGACGTTTTTGTGGAAAAAAAACGAACGGCATGTTTGGAAAATTTCTGCCGAACGTACGATAAATTGCAAGGTTAATGTGTTTCCCGTCCGAACTGCCTGCACTAGGCATATGTAAAAAAACGAACACAAAATTATTTATTCATGTCCACTGAACAGATTATCGGACATTATATGATGGCACGATCGTTTGCGGTCACGGTCGAACGTTCGTTTTTCGAAAATGGGTTCGGCCGATTTTCTGTATAGTGTATGGCCAGCATAAGACTGGGATTCCATTAGAGTTCATGTGTGTTTAAAGGCAGGCGTCCCAATACTTTTGGTAATATAGTGTAGTAAAAGCAGCACACATTTCAGATTGTTAGGCACACAGTTAACCCATTGATTGCCCCTAGATGTTAACCCCTCAGCCAGTGTCATTAGTACAGCGTCAGTGTGCAGTATTATCACTGATCACTGTATTAATGTCACTAGCGATGTCAGTATCAGTTAGAGACCCTCCCAGATAGTGTCTGTTAGGGCCAGATTGCTCCCCACCCTATCAACGCCATTACAATATAGCGTCTATAGCTGAGTAAATTCCAGTATGTATACCATAGTTTGTAGATGCTATAACTTTTCGCACAAACCAATTAATATACAATTATTGGGATTTTTTTTTTTTACCAAAGACATGTAGCAGAATACAATTTGGCCTAATTTTATGAAGAAATTAGATTTTTTTTATTGAATATGTTTTATAACAGAAAAAAAAAATCTTTTTGTTTTTTTTTCAAAATTTGTGGTCTTTTTTTTATTTTTATAGTAAAAAAAAAAAAAAAAAAAAAAAACAGTGTTGATCAAATACCACCAAAAGAAAGCTCTATTTGTGTGAAAAAATGATATACCGTATTTATCGGCATATAACACGCATTTTTTTCCCCTTAAAATCAGGTAAAATCGTGGGTGCGTGTTATACACCGATCCCTGCTGTCTCTGAGGGAAGAGGAGCGAGCGTGGCTGAATTACACAGAGCCGCGATCTCCTGTGTACCCGGCGCTCCGTCACTCACAGCCACGCCTCCTGGCCCCGCATTGGGCCACTGTCCTGTCTTTCATATGAGCAGGGCCAGGAGGCGTGGCTTTGAGTGACAGAGTGCCGGGTACACTGGAGATCGCGGCTCTGTGTAATTCAGTGGCGCTCGCTCCTCCTCTTCCCTCGGAGACAGCAGGGATAATCCAACACTGGCGAGGCTGCAATGATGTGAAAAGGTGAGGCTGCAGCTGGGCACTGAACAGGCTGCATTGTTGGTCAATTTAATGGCTGCAGATGGGCACTGTGCAGGGTGCATTGTTGGTCAATTTATAGGCTGCAGATGGGCACTGTACAGGGTGCATTGATGGGCAATTTAGAGGCTGCAGATGGGCACTTAACAGGCTGCATTGTTGGTCAATTTATAGGCTGCAGATGGGCACTGAACAGGGGGCATTGATGAGCTGTGACCCTAATTTTGCTTCAAAGTTCTTTATTTAAAATGTACGTTTTTTTCCTTAAACTTCCCTCCTAAAATTGGGGTGCGTGTTATATGCCTGTGCATGTTATACATCGTTAAATACGGTAACTTCAATTTGGGTACAGTGTTGCATGACCGCGCAATTGCCAGTTAAAATAGCACAGTGCTGATGAGCAAAAAATACCTTGGTCATGAAGGGGAAAAAAACCTTCCGAAGGTCAAGTGGTTAATAGAAAAAAAATGAAAATAGTATAGTTGAACCGGTGAGCCTGGCGCCTGGGAAGTGACCCCTAGGCTCCCAGGAGGGCCCAGCGCTGAGAGCGCTCAGTAAGGCTTTCTCCTAGTGAAGAGTTAACAGGCTGCAGCAGAACGCCGATAATGTGCAGCATTATGATGCATCGTAACAAACTCTTTTGAATTTCATAAAGCATTTCCCTTCCTGCCTTATCATCTGCATCACTGCTAATCATCTTTCTCTTTTTCTCAGGCACGGCTGTCTCAGCGATTTCTGTAGGTCTCCTTGTTTTTTGGTTTGTAATAACATGAGCCATTACCCCCCCCCCCCCCCCCTCTCAGGAGAGGTCCCCCCCACTCCTTCATTCACAACATGCAGCTGGTTCTCTCCTATTCAATCCTGCGTGCGCCCAGGCGATAGTAATTGGCTGACAAATGCGCACACACACACTTCTGTGCTATAGGCTTCTGCTCCGAAAGGAGTGGGCATGATTTTTTTTTTTTCCTGCGTGCTCCTTTGTTGAAAAAAAAAAAAGGACCCTTACTGCGCTCTACAGTGCTAAAGAGGGGCTGGCACCAAACGCCATCGAAAAATGACTTTGCCCTTAAATTAGCGTCAATCAAGCGATTTGTCCAAAATGTCTCCCAGGGAGGTCCAATTTCCTGTCAAGCCCCCGATATTTTTGGAATGGCTTCCTTCTACGTTTTTCTTTTTTTATGATTAACCTTGACGCATTCATCTCCTACATTCCATTTTGTGTTGCCGTGCTGGGACCAGTCATGCATATTTAAAGCCAATCAGTCCTGTGTGAAACAAGCTCTGTGTTGTAGGGCAGACCTTGACTGGTGAGCAGTAAAGAAAACCAGCAAGTATGGAACGTTATCTTAAAAGAAGTAAATCTATACCAGAAAGATGGCATTTTAAAGTAGAATAATCTTTATTGGTTGACATTTATTTTGCACTGTGGAGCATTAAAAAATGTCATGTTGTTTTCTTCCATAAAATACTGTTTTTATTATTTTTCATTCTTCTGGGTAAGTTCTGCTGATCTTCTCCAGCTTCATTTAGCCACCTCCTGTCTACGTGTGTCTACATGTGCTCACTTTAGCGTCAGCTGCACGTCATTGATTTGGACTGGCTTCCTGGTGGTGATGGTGGACTATGGCTGTGCAATTTGTGTTGGCGTCAGTAAGGGCACTCTTATGCCCTGTACACATCATCGGATTTTCCGACGACAAATGTTGGATGTGAGCTTGTTGGCTGAAAGTCCGACCGTGTGTATTCTCAATCGAACATTTGTTGTCGGACTTTCCGCCAACATATGTTGGCTAGCAGGTTCTCAAATTGTCCGCCAACAAAATGTTGTTGTCGGAATTTCCGATCGTGTGTACACAAGTCCGACGCACAAAAGTTTACGCATGCTCGGAATCAAGCAGAAGGAGAAATTCCTTTTTCTCGGCTCGTCGTATGTCTTGTACGTTACCACGTTCCCATGATCGTAATTGTTGGCCAACATTTGTGTGACCGTGTGTATGCAAGACAAGTTGGAGCCAACAACCTTTGAACAAAATTCCATGGTTTTGTTGTCGGAAAGTCTGATCGTGTGTAACGGGCATAAGTCCCCATCAGGAGCACATGTGACAGGGTGACAACTCAGGAGTACATTTAGGTAACAGGACGTGTTTTCTGATGGTGACAACAGTGGACCACCTGTGTAATCTGTACAGCCATGACCAAAAGTTTTGAGAATGACACAAATATAAATTTTCACAAAGTCTGCAGCTTCAGTGTTTTTAGATCTTTTTGTCAGATGTTACTGTGGTATACTAAAGTATAATTACAAGCATTTCATAAGTGACAAAGGCTTTTATTGACAATTACATTAAGTTTATGCATATGAGTCAATATTTGCAGTGTTGACCCTTCTTTTTCAAGACCTCTGCAATTCGCCCTGGCATGCTGTCAATCAACTTCTGGGCCACGTCCTGACTGATGGCAGCTCATTCTTGCACAATCAATGCTTGGAGTTTGTCAGAATTTGTGAGTTTTTTTTGTTCACCCACCTCTTGAGGATTGACCACAAGTTCTCAATGGGATTAAGGTCGGGGAAGTTTCCTGGCCATGGACCCAAAATTTAGATGTTTTGTTCCCCAAGCCACTTATTTATCACTTTTGCCTTGGTGCTCCATCTTGCTGGAAAAGGCATTGTTCCTCACCAAACTGTTCTTGGATGGTTGGGAAAAGTTGCTTTCAGACGATGTTTTTGTACCATTCTTTATTCATGCCTGTGCTCTTAGGCAAAATTGTGAGTGAGCCCACTCCCTTAGTGTCAGGTGCAGTTATGGAGACTGAGATGCTAAGAGGGCTTCCCTTGTGGCTAAGTGCAGCGCGCCCCTGGAGTTGGAGACAGGGAGCGCGGTGCTCAAAGAAGCATGGTTCGCCAGGTGCTTGCTTGTAGTCAGATGAGCTGGTCACCGAGGGATGACTGTAGCAGGCTGGTAGCAATAGCTGTACTTGAGGTGCCTGGTAAGAGGAGAAATCAGGAGCCAGGCCAGAGGTCATACAGGATAATTCAGTCTGAAGCATAAACCGGGGCAAGCCAAGGTCATACACAGGAGACAGGAACAGAAGCAAAGTCCGGATGCAAGCCAAAGGTCAAACTGGGATATCAGAAAGCGAGGTCAAGGCAAGCCAGATCAATAACGGGTAGTGCACAGATCAGGAAACTGAATTATAAGGAACACACTGAAGCTGAGATAATTCAGCAATGTTCTGTCTCTAATGGCTGGTTTAAATAGGGAAGTTGGCGGCAGCGTCTGTCATACCACGTGCGCCGATGACTTTACCTCAGTCCTCAGCAGTCCAATCCCTGTACCTTTTGCAGAATATCAGTCTGTTCCTGGTGTTTTTCCTGGAGAGAATTGGCTTCTTTGCTGACCTTCTTGACACCAGGCCACCCTCCAAAAGTCTTCTCCTCACTGTGCATGCTGATGTACTCACACCTGCCTGCTGCCATTCCTGAGCAAGCTCTGCACTGGTGGTACCTCGATCCCGCAGCTGAATCAACTGTAATAGACGGTCCTGGCACTTGCTGGACTTTCTTGGTCACCCTGAAGCATTCTTCACAAATGCAGTGGAAATTTTCTTTATGGGATTAAGTTAATTTTCATGGCAAAGAGGGACTTTGCAATTATTTGCAATTTATCTGATCGCTCTTCATAACATTCTGGAGTATATGCAAATTGCCATCATAAAAACTGAGGCAGCAGACTTTATGAAAATTATTATTTGTGTCATTTTCAAAACTTTTGGCCACGGCGGAAGACTTCATGGGAAGTCCTTATGGTGAAGTGACACGGTGCACTGCAAACGCACAATTGGCAGACAGGGTCAGAGAGTTTGTAGACAGATGCAGTCTGCTTCCTCCACTGTATGTGGCACCCAACCGGAGTGGCATCACAGCCTGTAGAGGAAGTCAAGGGAAACTCTGTTTCTCTGTGGTTTCCTGGTCCCTGGATGCAATGCTCCGGCTGGCTGTGCTGCATCCAGATGACATTTGGTAGCCATCTTGGGTCAGCGGAGTCTTTTTAAGTCCCTTCTCCCAGGGTTTTGGCGTGCATTCGCATGTGGGTAGTGTAGGGACAGGTTCACTGTCTGTCAGAGACAGTATTATCGACAAAGTTTCCAGATGAAATTAAAAAGCTTGCACTTGCCTTGGACATCTTCTAGCTTGGGTACAAGATGCCCAGACCGCATTCTGCCCCTCCAACCAGACACTGTCAGTTTGGCTGATACCTTCTCCGCTACACGCTGTTGGTATTCGTGAATGTTCCCAGTTGGGTCCTCTCCCACCGGGTTTGTTAACTGTTTGCCTTGACTACAATACAAGTTCTGCCTTTTCTGCAATACAAATATACAGATTGCACCTAGACTGTGTGAATTATTACTGCTGCACCCACCCACACGTTGCCACCACATAAAAGATAGTGCTTAAAAGGGGATCTTCAGGGCAGCATCGCCAGGTATTCTTTTAATAAAATCTGCAGATTTCAAATCAATATTATACTTTTAGGGAACGGGTTATGTCTAGTTTCTAAATAATAAAACTGTCAGATCCCTGGATAAGAAGAGCCCTTATATCCACCTCTTCAGCAACCTGTTTTTCCTACTTCCCCTCCATAATGACATGGTTTGATGAGCTTGGTTTGGAGAAACATACGTTTGACGAGTTTGATATGGAGGAACTCACAGTCTTGACCTCAAGACAACTGAAAAGCTTTGGGATGAATTGGAACTCTAATTGCAAGCCAGGTCAGCTCATCCAATATCACTTTATGTTCTTATAAATGTTCTTTTAGCTGAATGGGTACAAATTCCAACAGATACTCCAAAATCTTGTGGAAAGTCTTCCCAGAGGTGTGGAGGCTGGTATAACCAGAAAGGGGGACCAAATCCATATTGATGCCCGTGGTTTTGGAATAAGATATCCAATAAATTCCTAGGATCGGTTTCTCACAAGTTTTTGGCCATATAGCATGTAAGCAGGTGCAGTCTGTTTTCTCCACTGCAGGTGGTACTCAACCGCAGCAGCAGTGCAGAGGCAGAGGAAATCAAGAGAACATGGTTCCTCTATGGTTTCCTGGGTCACCGTGGCAGCGATCCGGTTGGATGCTGGCAGCCCATTTGACTCTGGTGGCCATCTTGGGTCAGGCAGAGTCTAATTATGACCCTGGCCCCCGGGGTTTGGTGCTCATTTAGTGAGTGGGTAGTGTAGGGACAGATCACCCAGCTGTCAGGGACAGTAAAAGCATCAGGGAAAGGTTCCAGATGAGTAGGGAAACAATAGGGATCCATTGGGCTGCCCTCCACCAGGCTTGTTGTGACTTGTTGCATTCCAACTTCAAATACAAGTTCCTTCTATTTGCAACTGGACTGTGTGAAGGTTACTGCTGCCGTACCAAGCTGCACCCTCCCACAAGCGTATGTATTTTTTTTGGTTAAATGGGTACAAATTCCCAAATTGTGGAAGCCCTCCCAGAAGCATGGAGGATTTTACCACAATTAGGGGCCAACCCAATATTATTGCTTTTGGAATGGGATGTTCAACAAGCTCACATAGGTGTGAGGGTCAGGCACCAACAAGTTTTTGGTCATATAGTATATGGATTTCAGCTAATTAATTAGTTATTAGATACTTCCCTGGAGTTCATCTTTAGGCCACTTGGCTCTCAACTGCATTCAGTACCATACAAACATCAAAACCACACAACAAGCACCCCTCCCTGGTGTATGAGGGCTCCAGCAAGATTTAGGAGGTGGAATGTAGTCATAGCATGGGGACCCTGTTAAAGCCAAGAACTGCTTGCATACATAGTGAGTTGACTTGCTTGTTAAGTATTTTCCTTCCCGTTTTTTTTTTTTTGAAGAGAGCACAATAATCTGGCAAGATACTTAAAAATAAAAGTATTTTCCTTCCACTAACATTTCACTCTAGGACAGGTATGGCAGGGTTAAATGGGCAGTGCTCAAAATTCAATTGACCTCTGCAATCCCATTATTATGTAGGACATATAGGCAAGACGGTGCCCAGAGAGAGAGAGAGAGAAAAAAGAAAGAGAGAACCTTCATTACTAAAAGGCCGCGTCCTATATTAATGTAGCTCTGCACATTCCCTGCAGACCTTTTTAACACAAGATCAAAGTATCTCCCAAGATTCTTCAGCTATTTACGGTGCAAGCAGCAGAGAAAAGGAGGAAGCAAATAAACAGAACATACAAAAAAAAAGCAAAACATTACAGGAAGATGTGAGCCGTAATAGCAGAAATGTTTTAATATAGTAACAACTGTATGCAGAGGAGGAGCTGATACAGAGGAAGCTCTCGGTAACATTTCTAATAGACATTGCCCATGAATTCTATACCAGGGCTCATTTTACAGTAAACCCTTAGCATATCTTAATGCTTGCATAACAAACATACAATGGCATTTGACTTTACTTTCTGTTGCATTGGATTGGTAACACACATAGGCGTGCGCACAGGGTGTGCTGGGGGTGCCTGGGCACACCCTAATCACCTTGTGCGCATTAGCATTATCAGGTAGGGAGATGGGAAAGATCTCTCTCTCATCGGCTCTGCCATAAGAGAAGTGCTTACGTTTGGCTTTCATCAAACATCACCCCCTTCAACATTACCCATACAACAGGAGGAACAGAGAATTGACATCTATTAAAAAAATGTTGCTTTGGTTTTTGAAGTCATTTTCAAAAGCTAGTGTGATGTTGTAACATCAGATCAGCTATTGAAAAATCACTTCTAAAATCATAGCAACATTTTAATTGATTTCAATTTAATCAATTCCTTTTATCCACCATAACGCAGCACAAGATTTCACGATAAACCTTCTATCTACATCTTTTTGCATTTAGTAATCACAATTTGGCTACAGCAGAGTGAAAAAGCAGAGCGAGAAAAATATGATTCCTTTTCCAGAGATGTCATACAGTGAAACAGGTTTGAACACAGCACAGCAGAACCGCAGGGAGCCACACCAAGCCTTTAAAAATAGCCCTCTACTCCGCTCGCTAATTATCCTGCAGACCGCTCGCAAAATGAAAAAAAAAAATGCAGAGGTGGTGACAGATTTGTATACAGATTTTTTTTTTTTCTTTCATTTGCTGCTTTTAAACATTTCTACATACTGAATTTATTTTAATGAGGATATGACATTAACTGTTACGTCCTTGGAAGAGGAGGCAGAAGAGAAAAAGAACAAAAACATGTATCCTATGGGCATGTAAATAGCAGATTCTGCAGAATAGAGGAATTCGTTACCTGGATAGTCATTTGGTAATGAATTAATAAGGCCGGGGTTGGGAGTGCAGAAGCGCGCTAGAGGGGCCTAAGTCTGCTATTAACCATGTTGAGGCTCACGCTGTGTAACCCAGTTAAGACTAGAGGGAGGATGAGACAATAGTAGGACTTCGTTTAGCCAGAACATTTTAGTAAAACGAGGCATGTATTCGTATTTTTAAGGAATTATTTACTGGAGAATTGGTACAGTGTAGCCTATAATTGACTAGTGTGGTATTTAGACTTTTTAAACTTAAAGTGCAATTCCACTTTTGTTGAGAAAAAAAAATCCCCTCTGGGTGATCTATCGCAATTGCAAGGATTTAACAAACTTTGATGCAGATTCCTACCAACTGTTGCTCTGAAGTTTGCTCTATGTTTGTTTTACCATATCTTTTTGCAGACTTATTCTGAATGGGAGGGTCCGGTTCATTACAATCACCTGGTGCTCTAATGCCCTCTACACACGATCAGACATTCCGACAACAAAATCCATCAGATTTTTTCCGACGGATGTTGGCTCAAACTTGTCTTGCATACACACGGTCGCACAAATTTGTTGGAAAATCCGATTGTTCTGAACGCGGTGACGTAAAACACATACGTCGGGACTATAAACGGGGCAGTAGCCAATATATTTCGTCTCTTAATTTATTCTGAGCATGCGTGGCACTTTGTGCGTCGGATTTGTCTACACACGATCGGAATTTAAAGGTTCGGATTTTGTTGTCGGAAAATTTTATATCCTGCTCTCAAACTTTGTGTGTCGGAAATTCCGACGGAAAAAGTCCGATGGAGCCCACACACGATCGGAATTTCCGACAACACAATCCGATCGCACTTTCTCCGTCGGAAAATCTGACCGTGTGTACAGGGCATAAGTGTTCTAATGAGGAAAGCTGGAGTATCGGCATCCCTTTAGCAGCAAATAACCCTTGGGGAACATCTGAAATTTCTATTGCAAACAATGCCTAACATTTGACTTGTATCTTAGTGCAGACTAGTGGCGGCTCGCCCATTAGGGGCACCCAGGCGCTGCCCCCTCTCTCCACGCCACTCCCTATATGAATAATGGATAGCTTCATGCATAGCATGAAGCTATCCATGGCTGCCGCTGCCACCCCCAATTCAGGCGTCTGGTCCCTTTCAGGACGCCAGGCGCCTGAATTACAGAGGCAGGGTGTTTTTTTTAAGCACCTGATTAGAGTCATAGGCTCTAATAGGCTTCAAAATAGGGTGGGACCACAGCGCAGAGCATTGCGCCATGAGCCCACCCAGGTGTTACAACAGTGAATGTTGATTTTACGGTTTGCCTCCCATCCCCCCAAAAAATTACCACCGGCTGCCACTGGTGCAGACTACTAGGCAAATCAGTGAGCCAATCACACAAGCAGGAAATTACATTTTTTGGGGGGAGTTCCCTACACCAATCGTGTACAGAATGCCTATGGTTGCCAGAATAACAGTCGGGGGGTGGCTTTACCAATCTGAGTGGACGTCATATGGGTAACATGTGATCGCTGTGACCAATCACAGCAGGCCACATGACAGTTGTAAATGATGCATGGCTTCCTTTCATGCCACACCCATTATATGATGACGCTGTACTGCACTGGTGATAGTATGTAAACGAAAAAAAAAATTGTAAATAGTCACTGTGAAGCCCGTTACATGTTTTTTTGTCTCTGTGGATGGACAAGAGAGATTATATCACCCTCTGTCCTTGCAGAGATAGAAAAAAAAAAAAAAAAACCTTGTGTAGAAAATAAAAAAAATAATAATTAAAAAAAATAATAAAATAAAAAAAATACCTAGATCAAGGTTTGAATTAGGTCAGTGCCAGGGTTAGTGTTTGGGTCAAGGTCTGGGTCAAAGGTTAAGGTTAGTATTTTTTTGGACAGGATTTTTTTTCTTAGTATCAGTGTCAGTGTGTTTTAGGTAGGATAAAAAAATAAAAAAAGCAAAATGTGCACTATTGTTTCTGGGCTGTACTATGGGTACAAACAACTACTAACATACACATACACTATCTCACAAAAGTGAGTACACCCCTCACATTTTATTATATCTTTTCATGTGACAACACTGAAGAAATGACACTTTACTACAAGGTACACAGTAGTGAGTATACAGCTTGTATAACAGTGTAAATTTGCTGTCCCCTCAAAATAACTCAACACACAGCTATTAATGTCTAAACCGCTGGTAACAAAGGTGAGTATACCCCTAAGTGAAAATGTCCAAATTGGGCCCAAAGTGTCAATATTTTGTGTGGCCACCATTATTTTCCAGCACTGCCTTAACCCTCTTGGGCATGGAGTTCACCAGAGCTTCACAGGTTGCCACTGGAGTCCTCTTCCACTCCTCCTTGACGACATCACTGAGCTTTTGGATGTTAGAGACCTTGCACTCCTCCACCTTCTGTTTGTGGATGCCCCACAGATGCTCAATAGGGTTTAGGTCTGGAGATATGCTTGGCCAGTCCATCACTTTTACCCTCGGGCTTCTTTAGCAAGGCAGTGGTCATCTTGAAGGTGTGTTTGGGGCTATTATCATGTTGGAATACTGCCCTGCGGCCCAGTCTCTGAAGGGAGGGGATCATGCTCTGCTTCAGTATGTCACAGTACATGTTGGCATTCATGGTTCCCTCAATGAACTGTAGCTCCCCAGTGCCCGCAGCACTCATGCAGCCCCAGACCATGACACTCCCACCATGCTTGACTGTGGGAAAATCACACTTGTCTTTGATCTCCTCACCTAGTTGACGCCACACACGCTTGACATCATCTGAACCAAATAAGTTTATCTTGGTCTCATCAGACCACAGTTCCAGTAATCCATGTCCTTAGTCTGCTTGTCTTCAGCAAACTGTTTGCGGGCTTTCTTGTGCATCATCTTTAGAAGAGGCTTCCTTCTGGGACGACAGCCATGCAGACCAATTTGATGCACTGTGCGGCATATGGTCTGAGCACTGACAGTCTGACCCCCCCACTCCTTCAACCTCTGCAGCTATTCTGGCAACACTTATACATCTATTTCCCAAAGACAACCTCTGGATATGAGGCTGAGCACGTGCACTCATCTTTTTTGGTCGACCATGGCGAGGCCTGTTCTGAGTGGAACCTGTCCTGGTAAACTGCTGTATGGTCTTGGCCACCGTGCTGCAGCTCAGTTTCAGGGTCCTGGCAATCTTCTTATAGCCTAGGCCATCTTTATGTAGAGCAACAATTTGTTTTTTTCAGATCCTCAGAGTTCTTTGCCATGAGGTGTCATGTTGAACTTCCAGTGACTAGTTTGAGAGAGTGAGAGCGATAACACCAAATTTAACACACCTGCTCCCCATTCACACCGGAGACTTTGTAACACTAATGAGTCACATGACATCGGGGAGAGAAAATGGCTAATTGGGCCCAATTGGACATTTTCACTTAGGGGTGTACTCACTTTTGTTGCCAGCGGTTTAGACATTAATGGCCGTGTGTTGAGTTTTTTTGAGGGGACAGCAAATTTACACTGTTATACAAACTGTACACTCACTACTTTACTTTGTAGCAAAGTGTCATTTCTTCAGTGTTGTTACATGAAAAGATATAATAAAATATTTACAAAAATGTGAGGGGTGTACTCACTTTTGTGAGATACTGTATGTGGTATCCCTGCAATCGTAAGGAGCAGGGGAACTTATTTTAGGTTGTTCTTTGGTGGTAGGTTATGGTAAATATACAGTTACATGATTTACAAAGATTTTTTTTTTTTTTTACTATTTTGGGCCAGTTTTCCTTTGATATATATAAAAAAAAAAAAATCAGGAGATATCCATTACCATTTACCACCATATGAAATCCCAATTTGTCCAAAAAACAAAAAAAAACAAACGGTATAATCCACCTGTACCTGATATGCATGGTTTTACTAACATATGTCAAAATGGCAAAATTGGGTTGAGCCCTAGTTTACTATGAGGGCCGGGTTTGAAATCGTCAGTGCGAGTTCGGGGGCGATTTGAGAGACATATGTGTGGGTTCCTGCACAGATGTCTATTGAAATTGCAGCCGAAGTTAACAAAGTTAGTGCAGGAACTACTTTTGGGAGCCGGTGTGGCGCCGCAAATTCAGTGTGTCGCACCGATTCGGACGGTGACGTTGCACGCAATAGGCTCCGATTTGACATGTCAAATCGGTCTGATGTGAATGGGGACTTAGGCATTTAGATTTGTTTTACCCTTAGGTGTGAAGGGGATAATGGCTCCACACAGAGAGCAGGCGTGCTGCCATGCATTATGGCAGTGCGCGTTACTCCCAAGGGCCCATTCACATTAAAGCAATCTATTGTGGTGCATTAACACACATTACAGCATGCGTTAATGTGCACTGCATTAATACAACCCATTTATTGTAAATGGGCTGCCAATGCACCACAACGGATAAAAAATAAAAAAGCGCTAGACATGTTTTCAAAACTCAGCGCACTGCAATGTGTGGAATATACAATGAATGGCACTACAACGCACCTACAGCAGGTCGGCTGCTATGCATTATGGCAAAGGGTGTTGCCCCCAAGGGCCCATTCACATAAAAACAATTTATTGTGGTGCATTAATGCACATCACAGAATGCCTTAATGGGTATTGCGTTAATACAATCCGTTTATTACAAATGGGCTACCAACGTGCCACAACCGATAGATAAAAGGGGCGCGATTTTTTTATTCAAAACCCACCGCAACACAGTGTATACACTGTGGTATGTCATGCGTTGCACTCTACGGCACTCTGCATTGAGGCGCAATGCACATTAAATGGCTCCATAACCCACCACATATTGAGCAGGTGTGTTGCTGATTGTTGTGGCAGAGATGTGTTTTAGCGCATGTTGCACGTGTGAAGGGGCCCTCAGCCTGCACAATTACAATAACAAAAGACCAAATATTCTGGCATAGGCCCAAAACATGATTAGTTTACCTCAGAAAACAATGATTCCAACAATGACACCCTGTACAGTGACATGCTGAAATATTAAATACAAAATGGCCGCCACTCCCAGCTAGCTTTCCTCATAAAATAATCATTATGTATCCGCCTGCCTGGGTCACTACATTATCTTCCCCTCCATGGCCTGAAGACAGAGATTACACTTCTCCTGAAATCGCCAGCGGCACAATCTCAGAATACATTCCATGACGAGTTTTGAGGGAGGAAAGAAAAAGTTTTATTTTTACACAGCAGACTTTCACACAAAAACACAGCTGCTTATCTTTATTCAGCATGAGGTGATGAGCAGAATGTATAATGTAAAGATGAAAAAGGGTTTATTGGATTTCTGTGCGTTTTGAAGTACCGCATCCATTTCCTGTAGAAGACGGTAACCATTAGCAACCAGGGAGATATATGTAAACAGCTTATCTTGTGACCTGCATGATGGGCTGCTGGTCACTACCGCCAACACAAGAAGGCCGGGTTCATATCTGTGTGGTGCGGTTTTTCCACATCACATTTGTATGCGTATTTTACATGTGTTGCAATTAAAAATTCTATTACAATGCGTGTTTTATGAAAGCATACCAAAGATTCAGCATGCAAGACTTTGCTGTTCTTTCATGAAAATGTGCGTTCTAATAGAGATTAATGACAGCGCACCTAAAAACGCGTGTAAAACATGCATAATGGGGCAATCTGGAAAAACCGCACCACACAGTTGTGAATTCGGCCTTCGTGTGTTGCCTGTAGTGACCAAGCCATCATTTCGGCAGTGCGGGCCTTAGGCTGGAACACACTAGCCAATGCTCTGAAAAGCAATCCATGGTCAATCGCTTTCCTAAGCTCTGTGAAGCAACCGCTGTCTGGCATCCAGGAGGCGACCCTACCGCCTCGTGAATGCCCAATATTGTTTTCTGCCAAAAGGTAGTTTTTAAACAGGGCTACTACACTGCAACCTGAGAGCTTGTGGGTGTGATGTTGCCCCATTGCCTTGAACAACAGAAGTAATGCCGCCTGTCAACTCGGCATGTTGCGTTAAATTGCTATGTCAACAGTACCCTCAGGTTATTTAACATTTAGGTGAGCAGCCAAGGGTGGTAAAACTGTGGCCAAGATGCCTGTTTTTTCTGGCCCCGGTCACTTGCGTGAATAGAGGCTTTGCGTTTCTTCAGAACGCGTCTTGTAGGACCAGGTCTGACTTTTTATAAAACCAAAATATGGCCCAGTTCTGAAAGACATCAAAGGGCAATTTGTATTAACAGGATTGTAAACTGGGACACTTGGGAAATATATTTTCACCACTGCAATTTATTTTTATTTTTTTGGTGCTGTGACAGGTCCAAAATTAGCCAAATGAATTTGCTGACACTATAACACCACTTGGGGCCCATTCACACTCGCATACCCCGCCTTGCCAGTGCCCTTCTTTAACTCCCAGCACTTGCCTGAGGCTAGCACTGGGAAGGGGAATGTCGAGGAACGGAAGGCCGATACGTCTCACCTTCCTTTGCATTCCATGTGCCAGCCCACTTTTCTCGGGCAAGTGCTGGGAGTGGGAGACAGGGTATCGTTATGAAAGCGGCCATCTTCTTGCCAATTGTGGTGTTGGGCCCTGTCCAATATCCCAGCTAGTGTTATGCCGCATACACACGAGCAGACTTTACGGCAGACTTTGTCCTGCAGACTTTTCTACGGACTTTCCGAATGAACAGACTTGCCTACACACGATCAACCAAAGTCCGACGGATTCGTACGTGATGACGTACGACCGGACTAAAACAAGGAAGTTCAGAGCCAGTAGCCAATAGCTGCCCTAGCGTCGGTTTTTGTCCGTCGGACTAGCATACAGACGAGCGGACTTTTCGACCGGACTCAAGTCCGTCGAAAAGATTTGAAACATGTTTCATTTCTAGGTCCGTTGAACTTTTGGGGAAAAAAAGTCCGCTGGAGCCCACACACGATCGAATTGTCCAACGGACTCAGGTTTGCCGAACCAAGTATGCC